>NW_026947597.1:0-600000 GCF_034190915.1 Cavia porcellus | reverse complement strand
AAAATATCACGGGGTGGTGCGCATTGTATGTGTGTGTGTTACATTACATTCACCTGTAGGAGTGAGAAAAACATCACGTGGTGGTGTGCATTGTATGGGTGTGTGTTACATTGCATTCACTAGTAGGAGTGAGAAAAACATCATGGGGGGGTGCGCATTGTATGGGTGTGTATTACATTAGATTCACTAGTAGGAGTGAGAAAAACATCACGGGGCGGTGCGCATTGTATGGGTGTGTGTTACATTAGATTCACTAGTAGGAGTGAGAAAAACATCACGGGGTGGTGCGCATTGTATGGGTGTGTGTTACATTACATTCACTAATAGGAGTGAGAAAAACATCACGGGGTGGTGCGCATTGTATGGTTGTGTGTTTCATTACATTCACTAGTAGGAGTGAGAAAAACATCACGGGGTGGTGCGCATTGTATGGCTGTGTGTTACATTACATTGACTAGTAGGAGTGAAAAAAACATCACGGGGTGGTGCGCATTGTATGGGTGTGTGTTACATTACATTCACTAGTAGGAGTGAGAAAAACATCACGGTGTGGTGTGCATTGTATGGGTGTGTGTTACATTACATTCACTACTAGGAGTGAGAAAAACATCACGGGGTGGTGTGAATCGGAGGGTCTGAATTAGGATAGGCATTGAGTGGCAATGTAGGATGGAGAAAAGCACCGCGGGGTGGTCAGCATGGGGAGGTCAGGGAACATGCAGTGGCAATGTAGGATAGGTTTCTGAAAAACATCGCGGGGTGGTGCGCATTGTATGGGTGTGTGTTACATTAGATTCACTAGTAGGAGTGAGAAAAACATCACAGGGTGGTGCGCATTGTATGGGTGTGTGTTACATTACATTCACTAGTAGGAGTGAGAAAAACATCACGGGGTGGTGCGCATTGTATGGGTGTGTGTTACATTACATTCACTAGTAGGAGTGAGAAAAACATCACGGGGTGGTGCGCATTGTATGGGTGTGTGTTACATTAGATTCACTAGTAGGAGTGAGAAAAAGATCACGGGGTGGTGCGCATTTTATGGGTGTGTGTTACATTACATTCACTAGTAGGAGTGAGAAAAACATCACGGGGTGGTGCGCATTGTATGGGTGTGTGTTACATTACATTCACTAGTAGGAGTGAGAAAAACATCAAGGGGTGGTGCGCATTGTATGGCTGTGTGTTACATTAGATTCACTAGTAGGAGTGAGAAAAACATCACGGGGTGGTGCGCATTGTATGGGTGTGTGTTACATTACATTCACTAGTAGGAGTGAGAAAAACATCACGGGGTGGTGCGCATTGTATGGGTGTGTGTTACATTACATTCACTAGTAGCAGTGAGAAAAACATCACGGGGTGGTGCAGATTGTATGGGTGTGTGTTACATTACATTCACTAGTAGGAGTGAGAAAAACATCACGGGGTGGTGCGCATTGTATGGGTGTGTGTTACATTACATTCACTAGTAGGAGTGAGAAAAACATCACGGGGTGGTGCGCATTGTATTGGTGTGTGTTACATTACATTCACTAGTAGGAGTGAGAAAAACATCACGGGGTGGTGCGCATTGTATGGGTGTGTGTTACATTACATTCACTAGTCGGAGTGAGAAAAACATCAGGGGGCGGTGCGCATTGTATGGGTGTGTGTTACATTAGATTCACTAGTAGGAGTGAGAAAAACATCACGGGGTGGTGCGCATTTTATGGGTGTGTGTTACATTACATTCACTTGTAGGAGTGAGAAAAACATCACGGGGTGGTGCGCATTGTATGGGTGTGTGTTACAATACATTCACTTGTAGGAGTGAGAAAAACATCACGGGGTGGTGCGCATTGTATGGGTGTGTGTTACAATACATTCACTAGTAGGATTGAGAAAAACATCACGGGGTGGTGCACATTGTATGGGTGTGTGTTACATTACATTCACTAGTAGGAGTGAGAAAAACATCACCGGGTCGTGCGCATTGTATGGGTGTGTGTTACATTACATTCACTAGTAGGAGTGAGAAAAACATCACGGGGTGGTGCGCATTGTATTAGTGTGTGTTACATTACATTCACTAGTAGGAGTGAGAAAAACATCACGGGGTGGTGCGCATTTTATGGGTGTATGTTACATTACATTCACTAGTAGGAAAGAGAAAAACATCATGGGGTGGTGCGCCTTGTATGGGTGTGTGTTACATTACATTCACTAGTAGGAGTGAGAAAAACATCACGGGGTGGTGCGCATTGTATGGGTGTGTGTTACATTACATTGACTAGTAGGAGTGAGAAAAACATCACGGGGTGGTGCGCATTGTATGGGTGTGTGTTACATTACATTCACTAGTAGGAGTGAGAAAAACATCACGGGGTGGTGCGCATTGTATGGGTGTGTGTTACATTACATTCACTAGTAGGAATGAGAAAAACATCACGGGGTGGTGCACATTGTATGGGTGTGTGTTACATTACATTCACTAGTAGGAGTGAGAAAAACATCACGGGGTGGTGCACATTGTATTGGTGTGTGTTACATTACATTCACTAGTAGGAGTGAGAAAAACATCATGCGGTAGTGCGCATTGTATGGGTGTGTGTTACATTACATTGACTACTAGGAGTGAGAAAAAGATCACGGGGTGGTGTGAATCGGAGGGTCTGAATTAGGATAGGCAGTGGGTGGCAATGTAGGATGGAGAAAAGCACCGCGGGTTGGTCAGCATGGGGAGGTCAGGGAACATGCAGTGGCAATGTAGGATAGGTTTCTGAAAAACATCACGGGGTGGTGCGCATTGTATGGGTGTGTGTTACATTACATTCACTAGTAGGAGTGAGAAAAACATCACGGGGTAGTGCGCAGTGTATGGGTGTGTGTTACATTACATTCACTAGTAGCAGGGAGAAAAACATCACGGGGTGGTGCGCATTGTATGGGTGTGTGTTACATTACATTCACTAGTAGGAATGAGAAAAATATCACGGGGTGGTGCGCATTGTATGTGTGTGTGTTACATTACATTCACCTGTAGGAGTGAGAAAAACATCACGTGGTGGTGTGCATTGTATGGGTGTGTGTTACATTGCATTCACTAGTAGGAGTGAGAAAAACATCATGGGGGGGTGCGCATTGTATGGGTGTGTATTACATTAGATTCACTAGTAGGAGTGAGAAAAACATCACGGGGCGGTGCGCATTGTATGGGTGTGTGTTACATTAGATTCACTAGTAGGAGTGAGAAAAACATCACGGGGTGGTGCGCATTGTATGGGTGTGTGTTACATTACATTCACTAATAGGAGTGAGAAAAACATCACGGGGTGGTGCGCATTGTATGGTTGTGTGTTTCATTACATTCACTAGTAGGAGTGAGAAAAACATCACGGGGTGGTGCGCATTGTATGGCTGTGTGTTACATTACATTGACTAGTAGGAGTGAAAAAAACATCACGGGGTGGTGCGCATTGTATGGGTGTGTGTTACATTACATTCACTAGTAGGAGTGAGAAAAACATCACGGTGTGGTGTGCATTGTATGGGTGTGTGTTACATTACATTCACTACTAGGAGTGAGAAAAACATCACGGGGTGGTGTGAATCGGAGGGTCTGAATTAGGATAGGCATTGAGTGGCAATGTAGGATGGAGAAAAGCACCGCGGGGTGGTCAGCATGGGGAAGTCAGGGAACATGCAGTGGCAATGTAGGATAGGTTTCTGAAAAACATCGCGGGGTGGTGCGCATTGTATGGGTGTGTGTTACATTAGATTCACTAGTAGGAGTGAGAAAAACATCACAGGGTGGTGCGCATTGTATGGGTGTGTGTTACATTACATTCACTAGTAGGAGTGAGAAAAACATCACGGGGTGGTGCGCATTGTATGGGTGTGTGTTACATTACATTCACTAGTAGGAGTGAGAAAAACATCACGGGGTGGTGCGCATTGTATGGGTGTGTGTTACATTAGATTCACTAGTAGGAGTGAGAAAAAGATCACGGGGTGGTGCGCATTTTATGGGTGTGTGTTACATTACATTCACTAGTAGGAGTGAGAAAAACATCACGGGGTGGTGCGCATTGTATGGGTGTGTGTTACATTACATTCACTAGTAGGAGTGAGAAAAACATCAAGGGGTGGTGCGCATTGTATGGCTGTGTGTTACATTAGATTCACTAGTAGGAGTGAGAAAAACATCACGGGGTGGTGCGCATTGTATGGGTGTGTGTTACATTACATTCACTAGTAGGAGTGAGAAAAACATCACGGGGTGGTGCGCATTGTATGGGTGTGTGTTACATTACATTCACTAGTAGCAGTGAGAAAAACATCACGGGGTGGTGCAGATTGTATGGGTGTGTGTTACATTACATTCACTAGTAGGAGTGAGAAAAACATCACGGGGTGGTGCGCATTGTATGGGTGTGTGTTACATTACATTCACTAGTAGGAGTGAGAAAAACATCACGGGGTGGTGCGCATTGTATTGGTGTGTGTTACATTACATTCACTAGTAGGAGTGAGAAAAACATCACGGGGTGGTGCGCATTGTATGGGTGTGTGTTACATTACATTCACTAGTCGGAGTGAGAAAAACATCAGGGGGCGGTGCGCATTGTATGGGTGTGTGTTACATTAGATTCACTAGTAGGAGTGAGAAAAACATCACGGGGTGGTGCGCATTTTATGGGTGTGTGTTACATTACATTCACTTGTAGGAGTGAGAAAAACATCACGGGGTGGTGCGCATTGTATGGGTGTGTGTTACAATACATTCACTTGTAGGAGTGAGAAAAACATCACGGGGTGGTGCGCATTGTATGGGTGTGTGTTACAATACATTCACTAGTAGGATTGAGAAAAACATCACGGGGTGGTGCACATTGTATGGGTGTGTGTTACATTACATTCACTAGTAGGAGTGAGAAAAACATCACCGGGTCGTGCGCATTGTATGGGTGTGTGTTACATTACATTCACTAGTAGGAGTGAGAAAAACATCACGGGGTGGTGCGCATTGTATTAGTGTGTGTTACATTACATTCACTAGTAGGAGTGAGAAAAACATCACGGGGTGGTGCGCATTTTATGGGTGTATGTTACATTACATTCACTAGTAGGAAAGAGAAAAACATCATGGGGTGGTGCGCCTTGTATGGGTGTGTGTTACATTACATTCACTAGTAGGAGTGAGAAAAACATCACGGGGTGGTGCGCATTGTATGGGTGTGTGTTACATTACATTCACTAGTAGGAGTGAGAAAAACATCACGGGGTGGTGCGCATTGTATGGGTGTGTGTTACATTACACTCACTAGTAGGAGTGAGAAAAACATCACGGGGTGGTGAGCATTGTATGGGTGTGTGTTACATTACATTCAATAGTAGGAGTGAGAAAAACATCAAGGGGTGGTGCGCATTGTATGGGTGTGTGTTACATTACATTCACTAGTAGGAGTGAGAAAAACATCACGGGGTGGTGTGAATCAGAGGGTCTGAATTAGGATAGGCAGTGAGTGGCAATGTAGGATGGAGAAAAGCACCGCGGGGTGGTCAGCATGGGGAGGTCAGGGAACATGCAGTGGCAATGTAGGATAGGTTTCTGAAAAACATCGCGGGGTGGTGCGCATTTTATGGGTGTGTGTTACATTAGATTCACTAGTAGGAGTGAGAAAAACATCACGGGGCGGTGCGCATTGTATGAGTGTGTGTTACATTACATTCACTAGTAGGAGTGAGAAAAACATCACGGGGCGGTGCGCATTGTATGGGTGTGTGTTACATAACATTGACTAGTAGGAGTGAGAAAAACATCACGGGGTGGTGCGCATTGTATGGGTGTGTGTTACATTACATAGACTAGTAGGAGTGAGAAAAACATCACGGGGTGGTGCGCATTGTATGGGTGTGTGTTACATTACATTCACTAATAGGAGTGAGAAAAACATCACGGGGTGGTGCGCATTGTATGGGTGTGTGTTACATTACATTCACTAGTAGGAGTGAGAAAAACATCACGGGGTGGTGCGCATTGTATGGGTGTGTGTTACATTAGATTCACTAGTAGGAGTGAGAAAAACATCACGGGGTGGTGCGCATTGTATGGGTGTGTGTTACATTACATTCACTAATAGGAGTGAGAAAAACATCACGGGGTGGTGCGCATTGTATGGGTGTGTGTTACATTACATTCACTAGTAGGAGTGAGAAAAACATCACGGGGTGGTGCGCATTGTATGGGTGTGTGTTACATTAGATTCACTAGTAGGAGTGAGAAAAACATCACGGGGTGGTGCGCATTGTATGGGTGTGTGTTACATTACATTCACTAACAGGAGTGAAAAAAACATCACGGGGTGGTGCGCATTGTATGGGTGTGTGTTACATTACATTCACTAGTAGGAGTGAGAAAAACATCACGGGGTGGTGCGCATTGTATGGGTGTGTGTTACATTACATTCACTAGTAGGAGTGAGAAAAACATCACAGGGTGGTGCGCATTGTATGGGTGTGTGTTACATTACATTCACTAGTAGGACTGAGAAAAACATCACGGGGTGGTGCGCATTGTATGGGTGTGTGTTACATTACATTCACCAGTAGGAATGAGAAAAACATCACGGGGTGGTGCGCATTGTATGGGTGTGTGTTACATTACATTCACTAGTAGGAGTGAGAAAAACATCACGGGGTGGTGCGCATTGTATGGGTGTGTGTTACATTACATTCAATAGTAGGAGTGAGAAAAACATCAAGGGGTGGTGCGCATTGTATGGGTGTGTGTTACATTACATTCACTAGTAGGAGTGAGAAAAACATCACGGGGTGGTGTGAATCAGAGGGTCTGAATTAGGATAGGCAGTGAGTGGCAATGTAGGATGGAGAAAAGCACCGCGGGGTGGTCAGCATGGGGAGGTCAGGGAACATGCAGTGGCAATGTAGGATAGGTTTCTGAAAAACATCGCGGGGTGGTGCGCATTTTATGGGTGTGTGTTACATTAGATTCACTAGTAGGAGTGAGAAAAACATCACGGGGCGGTGCGCATTGTATGGGTGTGTGTTACATTAGATTCACTAGTAGGAGTGAGAAAAACATCACGGGGTGGTGCGCATTGTATGGGTGTGTGTTCCATAACATTGACTAGTAGGAGTGAGAAAAACATCACGGGGTGGTGCGCATTGTATGGGTGTGTGTTACATTACATTGACTAGTAGGAGTGAGGAAAACATCACGGGGTGGTGCGCATTGTATGGGTGTGTGTTACATTACATTCACTAATAGGAGTGAGAAAAACATCACGGGGTGGTGCGCATTGTATGGGTGTGTGTTACATTACATTCACTAGTAGGAGTGAGAAAAACATCACGGGGTGGTGCGCATTGTATGGGTGTGTGTTACATTAGATTCACTAGTAGGAGTGAGAAAAACATCACGGGGTGGTGCGCATTGTATGGGTGTGTGTTACATTACATTCACTAATAGGAGTGAGAAAAACATCACGGGGTGGTGCGCATTGTATGGGTGTGTGTTACATTACATTCACTAGTAGGAGTGAGAAAAACATCACGGGGTGGTGCGCATTGTATGGGTGTGTGTTACATTAGATTCACTAGTAGGAGTGAGAAAAACATCACGGGGTGGTGCGCATTGTATGGGTGTGTGTTACATTACATTCACTAATAGGAGTGAAAAAAACATCACGGGGTGGTGCGCATTGTATGGGTGTGTGTTACATTACATTCACTAGTAGGAGTGAGAAAAACATCACGGGGTGGTGCGCATTGTATGGGTGTGTGTTACATTACATTCACTAGTAGGAGTGAGAAAAACATCACAGGGTGGTGCGCATTGTATGGGTGTGTGTTACATTACATTCACTAGTAGGAGTGAGAAAAACATCACGGGGTGGTGCGCATTGTATGGGTGTGTGTTACATTACATTCACCAGTAGGAATGAGAAAAACATCACGGGGTGGTGCGCATTGTATGGGTTTGTGTTACATTACATTCACTAGTAGGAGTGAGAAAAACATCACGGGGTGGTGCACATTGTATTGGTGTGTGTTACATTACATTCACTAGTAGGAGTGAGAAAAACATCATGCGGTAGTGCGCATTGTATGGGTGTGTGTTACATTACATTGACTACTAGGAGTGAGAAAAACATCACGGGGTGGTGTGCATCGGAGGGTCTGAATTAGGATAGGCAGTGGGTGGCAATGTAGGATGGATAAAAGCACCGCGGGTTGGTCAGCATGGGGAGGTCAGGGAACATGCAGTGGCAATGTAGGATAGGTTTCTGAAAAACATCACGGGGTGGTGCGCATTGTATGGGTGGGTGTTACATTACATTCACTAGTAGGAGTGAGAAAAACATCACGGGGTAGTGCGCAGTGTATGGGTGTGTGTTACTTTACATTCACTAGTAGCAGGGTGAAAAACATCACGGGGTGGTGCGCATTGTATGGGTGTGTGTTACATTACATTCACCTGTAGGAGTGAGAAAAACATCACGTGGTGGTGCGCATTGTATGGGTGTGTGTTACATTGCATTCACTAGTAGGAGTCAGAAAAACATCATGGGGGGGTGCGCATTGTATGGGTGTGTATTACATTAGATTCACTAGTAGGAGTGAGAAAAACATCACGGGGCGGTGTGCATTGTATGGGTGTGTGTTACATTAGATTCACTAGTAGGAGTGAGAAAAACATCACGGGGTGGTGCGCATTGTATGGGTGTGTGTTACATTACATTGACTAGTAGGAGTGAGAAAAACATCACGTGGTGGTGCGCATTGTATGGGTGTGTGTTACATTACATTCACTAATAGGAGTGAGAAAAACATCACGGGGTGGTGCGCATTGTATGGGTGTGTGTTACATTACATTCACTAGTAGGAGTGAGAAAAACATCACGGGGTGGTGCGCATTGTATGGGTGTGTGTTACATTAGATTCACTAGTAGGAGTGAGAAAAACATCACGGGGTGGTGCGCATTGTATGGGTGTGTGTTACATTACATTCACTAATAGGAGTGAGAAAAACATCACGGGGTGGTGCGCATTGTATGGGTGTGTGTTACATTACATTCACTAGTAGGAGTGAGAAAAACATCACGGGGTGGTGCGCATTGTATGGGTGTGTGTTACATTACATTCACTAGTAGGAGTGAGAAAAACATCACGGGGTGGTGCGCATTGTATGGGTGTGTGTTACATTACATTCACTAGTAGGAGTGAGAAAAACATCACGGGGTGGTGCGCATTGTATGGGTGTGTGTTACATTACATTCACTAGTAGGAATGAGAAAAACATCACGGGGTGGTGCACATTGTATGGGTGTGTGTTACATTACATTCACTAGTAGGAGTGAGAAAAACATCACGGGGTGGTGCACATTGTATTGGTGTGTGTTACATTACATTCACTAGTAGGAGTGAGAAAAACATCATGCGGTAGTGCGCATTGTATGGGTGTGTGTTACATTACATTGACTACTAGGAGTGAGAAAAAGATCACGGGGTGGTGTGAATCGGAGGGTCTGAATTAGGATAGGCAGTGGGTGGCAATGTAGGATGGAGAAAAGCACCGCGGGTTGGTCAGCATGGGGAGGTCAGGGAACATGCAGTGGCAATGTAGGATAGGTTTCTGAAAAACATCACGGGGTGGTGCGCATTGTATGGGTGTGTGTTACATTACATTCACTAGTAGGAGTGAGAAAAACATCACGGGGTAGTGCGCAGTGTATGGGTGTGTGTTACATTACATTCACTAGTAGCAGGGAGAAAAACATCACGGGGTGGTGCGCATTGTATGGGTGTGTGTTACATTACATTCACTAGTAGGAATGAGAAAAATATCACGGGGTGGTGCGCATTGTATGTGTGTGTGTTACATTACATTCACCTGTAGGAGTGAGAAAAACATCACGTGGTGGTGTGCATTGTATGGGTGTGTGTTACATTGCATTCACTAGTAGGAGTGAGAAAAACATCATGGGGGGGTGCGCATTGTATGGGTGTGTATTACATTAGATTCACTAGTAGGAGTGAGAAAAACATCACGGGGCGGTGCGCATTGTATGGGTGTGTGTTACATTAGATTCACTAGTAGGAGTGAGAAAAACATCACGGGGTGGTGCGCATTGTATGGGTGTGTGTTACATTACATTCACTAATAGGAGTGAGAAAAACATCACGGGGTGGTGCGCATTGTATGGTTGTGTGTTTCATTACATTCACTAGTAGGAGTGAGAAAAACATCACGGGGTGGTGCGCATTGTATGGCTGTGTGTTACATTACATTGACTAGTAGGAGTGAAAAAAACATCACGGGGTGGTGCGCATTGTATGGGTGTGTGTTACATTACATTCACTAGTAGGAGTGAGAAAAACATCACGGTGTGGTGTGCATTGTATGGGTGTGTGTTACATTACATTCACTACTAGGAGTGAGAAAAACATCACGGGGTGGTGTGAATCGGAGGGTCTGAATTAGGATAGGCATTGAGTGGCAATGTAGGATGGAGAAAAGCACCGCGGGGTGGTCAGCATGGGGAGGTCAGGGAACATGCAGTGGCAATGTAGGATAGGTTTCTGAAAAACATCGCGGGGTGGTGCGCATTGTATGGGTGTGTGTTACATTAGATTCACTAGTAGGAGTGAGAAAAACATCACAGGGTGGTGCGCATTGTATGGGTGTGTGTTACATTACATTCACTAGTAGGAGTGAGAAAAACATCACGGGGTGGTGCGCATTGTATGGGTGTGTGTTACATTACATTCACTAGTAGGAGTGAGAAAAACATCACGGGGTGGTGCGCATTGTATGGGTGTGTGTTACATTAGATTCACTAGTAGGAGTGAGAAAAAGATCACGGGGTGGTGCGCATTTTATGGGTGTGTGTTACATTACATTCACTAGTAGGAGTGAGAAAAACATCACGGGGTGGTGCGCATTGTATGGGTGTGTGTTACATTACATTCACTAGTAGGAGTGAGAAAAACATCAAGGGGTGGTGCGCATTGTATGGCTGTGTGTTACATTAGATTCACTAGTAGGAGTGAGAAAAACATCACGGGGTGGTGCGCATTGTATGGGTGTGTGTTACATTACATTCACTAGTAGGAGTGAGAAAAACATCACGGGGTGGTGCGCATTGTATGGGTGTGTGTTACATTACATTCACTAGTAGCAGTGAGAAAAACATCACGGGGTGGTGCAGATTGTATGGGTGTGTGTTACATTACATTCACTAGTAGGAGTGAGAAAAACATCACGGGGTGGTGCGCATTGTATGGGTGTGTGTTACATTACATTCACTAGTAGGAGTGAGAAAAACATCACGGGGTGGTGCGCATTGTATTGGTGTGTGTTACATTACATTCACTAGTAGGAGTGAGAAAAACATCACGGGGTGGTGCGCATTGTATGGGTGTGTGTTACATTACATTCACTAGTCGGAGTGAGAAAAACATCAGGGGGCGGTGCGCATTGTATGGGTGTGTGTTACATTAGATTCACTAGTAGGAGTGAGAAAAACATCACGGGGTGGTGCGCATTTTATGGGTGTGTGTTACATTACATTCACTTGTAGGAGTGAGAAAAACATCACGGGGTGGTGCGCATTGTATGGGTGTGTGTTACAATACATTCACTTGTAGGAGTGAGAAAAACATCACGGGGTGGTGCGCATTGTATGGGTGTGTGTTACAATACATTCACTAGTAGGATTGAGAAAAACATCACGGGGTGGTGCACATTGTATGGGTGTGTGTTACATTACATTCACTAGTAGGAGTGAGAAAAACATCACCGGGTCGTGCGCATTGTATGGGTGTGTGTTACATTACATTCACTAGTAGGAGTGAGAAAAACATCACGGGGTGGTGCGCATTGTATTAGTGTGTGTTACATTACATTCACTAGTAGGAGTGAGAAAAACATCACGGGGTGGTGCGCATTTTATGGGTGTATGTTACATTACATTCACTAGTAGGAAAGAGAAAAACATCATGGGGTGGTGCGCCTTGTATGGGTGTGTGTTACATTACATTCACTAGTAGGAGTGAGAAAAACATCACGGGGTGGTGCGCATTGTATGGGTGTGTGTTACATTACATTGACTAGTAGGAGTGAGAAAAACATCACGGGGTGGTGCGCATTGTATGGGTGTGTGTTACATTACATTCACTAGTAGGAGTGAGAAAAACATCACGGGGTGGTGCGCATTGTATGGGTGTGTGTTACATTACATTCACTAGTAGGAATGAGAAAAACATCACGGGGTGGTGCACATTGTATGGGTGTGTGTTACATTACATTCACTAGTAGGAGTGAGAAAAACATCACGGGGTGGTGCACATTGTATTGGTGTGTGTTACATTACATTCACTAGTAGGAGTGAGAAAAACATCATGCGGTAGTGCGCATTGTATGGGTGTGTGTTACATTACATTGACTACTAGGAGTGAGAAAAAGATCACGGGGTGGTGTGAATCGGAGGGTCTGAATTAGGATAGGCAGTGGGTGGCAATGTAGGATGGAGAAAAGCACCGCGGGTTGGTCAGCATGGGGAGGTCAGGGAACATGCAGTGGCAATGTAGGATAGGTTTCTGAAAAACATCACGGGGTGGTGCGCATTGTATGGGTGTGTGTTACATTACATTCACTAGTAGGAGTGAGAAAAACATCACGGGGTAGTGCGCAGTGTATGGGTGTGTGTTACATTACATTCACTAGTAGCAGGGAGAAAAACATCACGGGGTGGTGCGCATTGTATGGGTGTGTGTTACATTACATTCACTAGTAGGAATGAGAAAAATATCACGGGGTGGTGCGCATTGTATGTGTGTGTGTTACATTACATTCACCTGTAGGAGTGAGAAAAACATCACGTGGTGGTGTGCATTGTATGGGTGTGTGTTACATTGCATTCACTAGTAGGAGTGAGAAAAACATCATGGGGGGGTGCGCATTGTATGGGTGTGTATTACATTAGATTCACTAGTAGGAGTGAGAAAAACATCACGGGGCGGTGCGCATTGTATGGGTGTGTGTTACATTAGATTCACTAGTAGGAGTGAGAAAAACATCACGGGGTGGTGCGCATTGTATGGGTGTGTGTTACATTACATTCACTAATAGGAGTGAGAAAAACATCACGGGGTGGTGCGCATTGTATGGTTGTGTGTTTCATTACATTCACTAGTAGGAGTGAGAAAAACATCACGGGGTGGTGCGCATTGTATGGCTGTGTGTTACATTACATTGACTAGTAGGAGTGAAAAAAACATCACGGGGTGGTGCGCATTGTATGGGTGTGTGTTACATTACATTCACTAGTAGGAGTGAGAAAAACATCACGGTGTGGTGTGCATTGTATGGGTGTGTGTTACATTACATTCACTACTAGGAGTGAGAAAAACATCACGGGGTGGTGTGAATCGGAGGGTCTGAATTAGGATAGGCATTGAGTGGCAATGTAGGATGGAGAAAAGCACCGCGGGGTGGTCAGCATGGGGAAGTCAGGGAACATGCAGTGGCAATGTAGGATAGGTTTCTGAAAAACATCGCGGGGTGGTGCGCATTGTATGGGTGTGTGTTACATTAGATTCACTAGTAGGAGTGAGAAAAACATCACAGGGTGGTGCGCATTGTATGGGTGTGTGTTACATTACATTCACTAGTAGGAGTGAGAAAAACATCACGGGGTGGTGCGCATTGTATGGGTGTGTGTTACATTACATTCACTAGTAGGAGTGAGAAAAACATCACGGGGTGGTGCGCATTGTATGGGTGTGTGTTACATTAGATTCACTAGTAGGAGTGAGAAAAAGATCACGGGGTGGTGCGCATTTTATGGGTGTGTGTTACATTACATTCACTAGTAGGAGTGAGAAAAACATCACGGGGTGGTGCGCATTGTATGGGTGTGTGTTACATTACATTCACTAGTAGGAGTGAGAAAAACATCAAGGGGTGGTGCGCATTGTATGGCTGTGTGTTACATTAGATTCACTAGTAGGAGTGAGAAAAACATCACGGGGTGGTGCGCATTGTATGGGTGTGTGTTACATTACATTCACTAGTAGGAGTGAGAAAAACATCACGGGGTGGTGCGCATTGTATGGGTGTGTGTTACATTACATTCACTAGTAGCAGTGAGAAAAACATCACGGGGTGGTGCAGATTGTATGGGTGTGTGTTACATTACATTCACTAGTAGGAGTGAGAAAAACATCACGGGGTGGTGCGCATTGTATGGGTGTGTGTTACATTACATTCACTAGTAGGAGTGAGAAAAACATCACGGGGTGGTGCGCATTGTATTGGTGTGTGTTACATTACATTCACTAGTAGGAGTGAGAAAAACATCACGGGGTGGTGCGCATTGTATGGGTGTGTGTTACATTACATTCACTAGTCGGAGTGAGAAAAACATCAGGGGGCGGTGCGCATTGTATGGGTGTGTGTTACATTAGATTCACTAGTAGGAGTGAGAAAAACATCACGGGGTGGTGCGCATTTTATGGGTGTGTGTTACATTACATTCACTTGTAGGAGTGAGAAAAACATCACGGGGTGGTGCGCATTGTATGGGTGTGTGTTACAATACATTCACTTGTAGGAGTGAGAAAAACATCACGGGGTGGTGCGCATTGTATGGGTGTGTGTTACAATACATTCACTAGTAGGATTGAGAAAAACATCACGGGGTGGTGCACATTGTATGGGTGTGTGTTACATTACATTCACTAGTAGGAGTGAGAAAAACATCACCGGGTCGTGCGCATTGTATGGGTGTGTGTTACATTACATTCACTAGTAGGAGTGAGAAAAACATCACGGGGTGGTGCGCATTGTATTAGTGTGTGTTACATTACATTCACTAGTAGGAGTGAGAAAAACATCACGGGGTGGTGCGCATTTTATGGGTGTATGTTACATTACATTCACTAGTAGGAAAGAGAAAAACATCATGGGGTGGTGCGCCTTGTATGGGTGTGTGTTACATTACATTCACTAGTAGGAGTGAGAAAAACATCACGGGGTGGTGCGCATTGTATGGGTGTGTGTTACATTACATTCACTAGTAGGAGTGAGAAAAACATCACGGGGTGGTGCGCATTGTATGGGTGTGTGTTACATTACACTCACTAGTAGGAGTGAGAAAAACATCACGGGGTGGTGAGCATTGTATGGGTGTGTGTTACATTACATTCAATAGTAGGAGTGAGAAAAACATCAAGGGGTGGTGCGCATTGTATGGGTGTGTGTTACATTACATTCACTAGTAGGAGTGAGAAAAACATCACGGGGTGGTGTGAATCAGAGGGTCTGAATTAGGATAGGCAGTGAGTGGCAATGTAGGATGGAGAAAAGCACCGCGGGGTGGTCAGCATGGGGAGGTCAGGGAACATGCAGTGGCAATGTAGGATAGGTTTCTGAAAAACATCGCGGGGTGGTGCGCATTTTATGGGTGTGTGTTACATTAGATTCACTAGTAGGAGTGAGAAAAACATCACGGGGCGGTGCGCATTGTATGAGTGTGTGTTACATTACATTCACTAGTAGGAGTGAGAAAAACATCACGGGGCGGTGCGCATTGTATGGGTGTGTGTTACATAACATTGACTAGTAGGAGTGAGAAAAACATCACGGGGTGGTGCGCATTGTATGGGTGTGTGTTACATTACATAGACTAGTAGGAGTGAGAAAAACATCACGGGGTGGTGCGCATTGTATGGGTGTGTGTTACATTACATTCACTAATAGGAGTGAGAAAAACATCACGGGGTGGTGCGCATTGTATGGGTGTGTGTTACATTACATTCACTAGTAGGAGTGAGAAAAACATCACGGGGTGGTGCGCATTGTATGGGTGTGTGTTACATTAGATTCACTAGTAGGAGTGAGAAAAACATCACGGGGTGGTGCGCATTGTATGGGTGTGTGTTACATTACATTCACTAATAGGAGTGAGAAAAACATCACGGGGTGGTGCGCATTGTATGGGTGTGTGTTACATTACATTCACTAGTAGGAGTGAGAAAAACATCACGGGGTGGTGCGCATTGTATGGGTGTGTGTTACATTAGATTCACTAGTAGGAGTGAGAAAAACATCACGGGGTGGTGCGCATTGTATGGGTGTGTGTTACATTACATTCACTAACAGGAGTGAAAAAAACATCACGGGGTGGTGCGCATTGTATGGGTGTGTGTTACATTACATTCACTAGTAGGAGTGAGAAAAACATCACGGGGTGGTGCGCATTGTATGGGTGTGTGTTACATTACATTCACTAGTAGGAGTGAGAAAAACATCACAGGGTGGTGCGCATTGTATGGGTGTGTGTTACATTACATTCACTAGTAGGACTGAGAAAAACATCACGGGGTGGTGCGCATTGTATGGGTGTGTGTTACATTACATTCACCAGTAGGAATGAGAAAAACATCACGGGGTGGTGCGCATTGTATGGGTGTGTGTTACATTACATTCACTAGTAGGAGTGAGAAAAACATCACGGGGTGGTGCGCATTGTATGGGTGTGTGTTACATTACATTCAATAGTAGGAGTGAGAAAAACATCAAGGGGTGGTGCGCATTGTATGGGTGTGTGTTACATTACATTCACTAGTAGGAGTGAGAAAAACATCACGGGGTGGTGTGAATCAGAGGGTCTGAATTAGGATAGGCAGTGAGTGGCAATGTAGGATGGAGAAAAGCACCGCGGGGTGGTCAGCATGGGGAGGTCAGGGAACATGCAGTGGCAATGTAGGATAGGTTTCTGAAAAACATCGCGGGGTGGTGCGCATTTTATGGGTGTGTGTTACATTAGATTCACTAGTAGGAGTGAGAAAAACATCACGGGGCGGTGCGCATTGTATGGGTGTGTGTTACATTAGATTCACTAGTAGGAGTGAGAAAAACATCACGGGGTGGTGCGCATTGTATGGGTGTGTGTTCCATAACATTGACTAGTAGGAGTGAGAAAAACATCACGGGGTGGTGCGCATTGTATGGGTGTGTGTTACATTACATTGACTAGTAGGAGTGAGGAAAACATCACGGGGTGGTGCGCATTGTATGGGTGTGTGTTACATTACATTCACTAATAGGAGTGAGAAAAACATCACGGGGTGGTGCGCATTGTATGGGTGTGTGTTACATTACATTCACTAGTAGGAGTGAGAAAAACATCACGGGGTGGTGCGCATTGTATGGGTGTGTGTTACATTAGATTCACTAGTAGGAGTGAGAAAAACATCACGGGGTGGTGCGCATTGTATGGGTGTGTGTTACATTACATTCACTAATAGGAGTGAGAAAAACATCACGGGGTGGTGCGCATTGTATGGGTGTGTGTTACATTACATTCACTAGTAGGAGTGAGAAAAACATCACGGGGTGGTGCGCATTGTATGGGTGTGTGTTACATTAGATTCACTAGTAGGAGTGAGAAAAACATCACGGGGTGGTGCGCATTGTATGGGTGTGTGTTACATTACATTCACTAATAGGAGTGAAAAAAACATCACGGGGTGGTGCGCATTGTATGGGTGTGTGTTACATTACATTCACTAGTAGGAGTGAGAAAAACATCACGGGGTGGTGCGCATTGTATGGGTGTGTGTTACATTACATTCACTAGTAGGAGTGAGAAAAACATCACAGGGTGGTGCGCATTGTATGGGTGTGTGTTACATTACATTCACTAGTAGGAGTGAGAAAAACATCACGGGGTGGTGCGCATTGTATGGGTGTGTGTTACATTACATTCACCAGTAGGAATGAGAAAAACATCACGGGGTGGTGCGCATTGTATGGGTTTGTGTTACATTACATTCACTAGTAGGAGTGAGAAAAACATCACGGGGTGGTGCACATTGTATTGGTGTGTGTTACATTACATTCACTAGTAGGAGTGAGAAAAACATCATGCGGTAGTGCGCATTGTATGGGTGTGTGTTACATTACATTGACTACTAGGAGTGAGAAAAACATCACGGGGTGGTGTGCATCGGAGGGTCTGAATTAGGATAGGCAGTGGGTGGCAATGTAGGATGGATAAAAGCACCGCGGGTTGGTCAGCATGGGGAGGTCAGGGAACATGCAGTGGCAATGTAGGATAGGTTTCTGAAAAACATCACGGGGTGGTGCGCATTGTATGGGTGGGTGTTACATTACATTCACTAGTAGGAGTGAGAAAAACATCACGGGGTAGTGCGCAGTGTATGGGTGTGTGTTACTTTACATTCACTAGTAGCAGGGTGAAAAACATCACGGGGTGGTGCGCATTGTATGGGTGTGTGTTACATTACATTCACCTGTAGGAGTGAGAAAAACATCACGTGGTGGTGCGCATTGTATGGGTGTGTGTTACATTGCATTCACTAGTAGGAGTCAGAAAAACATCATGGGGGGGTGCGCATTGTATGGGTGTGTATTACATTAGATTCACTAGTAGGAGTGAGAAAAACATCACGGGGCGGTGTGCATTGTATGGGTGTGTGTTACATTAGATTCACTAGTAGGAGTGAGAAAAACATCACGGGGTGGTGCGCATTGTATGGGTGTGTGTTACATTACATTCACTAATAGGAGTGAGAAAAACATCACGGGGTGGTGCGCATTGTATGGTTGTGTGTTTCATTACATTCACTAGTAGGAGTGAGAAAAACATCACGGGGTGGTGCGCATTGTATGGGTGTGTGTTACATTACATTCACTAGTAGGAGTGAGAAAAACATCACGGTGTGGTGTGCATTGTATGGGTGTGTGTTACATTGCATTCACTACTAGGAGTGAGAAAAACATCACGGGGTGGTGTGAATCGGAGGGTATGAATTAAGATAGGCATTGAGTGGCAATGTAGGATGGAGAAAAGCACCGCGGGGTGGTCAGCATGGGGAGGTCAGGGAACATGCAGTGGCAATGTAGGATAGGTTTCTGAAAAACATCGCGGGGTGGTGCGCATTGTATGGGTGTGTGTTACATTAGATTCACTAGTAGGAGTGAGAAAAACATCACGGGGTGGTGCGCATTGTATGGGTGTGTGTTACATTACATTCACTAGTAGGAGTGAGAAAAACATCACGGGGTGGTGCGCATTGTATGGGTGTGTGTTACATTACATTCACTAGTAGGAGTGAGAAAAACATCACGGGGTGGTGCGCATTGTATGGGTGTGTGTTACATTAGATTCACTAGTAGGAGTGAGAAAAAGATCACGGGGTGGTGCGCATTTTATGGGTGTGTGTTACATTACATTCACTAGTAGGAGTGAGAAAAACATCACGGGGTGGTGCGCATTGTATGGGTGTGTGTTACATTACATTCACTAGTAGGAGTGAGAAAAACATCACGGGGTGGTGCGCATTGTATGGCTGTGTGTTACATTAGATTCACTAGTAGGAGTGAGAAAAACATCACGGGGTGGTGCTCATTGTATGGGTGTGTGTTACATTACATTCACTAGTAGGAGTGAGAAAAACATCACGGGGTGGTGCGCATTGTATGGGTGTGTGTTACATTACATTCACTAGTAGCAGTGAGAAAAACATCACGGGGTGGTGCGCATGGTATGGGTGTGTGTTACATTACATTCACTAGAAGCAGTGAGAAAAACATAACGGGGTGGTGCAGATTGTATGGGTGTGTGTTACAGTACATTCACTAGTAGGAGTGAGAAAAACATCACGGGGTGGTGCGCATTGTATGGGTGTGTGTTACATTACATTCACTAGTAGGAGTGAGAAAAACATCACGGGGTGGTGCGCATTGTATTGGTGTGTGTTACATTACATTCACTAGTAGGAGTGAGAAAAACATCACGGGGTGGTGCACATTGTATGGGTGTGTGTTACATTACATTCACTAGTAGGAGTGAGAAAAACATCAGGGGGCGGTGCGCATTGTATGGGTGTGTGTTACATTAGATTCACTAGTCGGAGTGAGAAAAACATCACGGGGTGGTGCGCATTTTATGGGTATGTGTTACATTACATTCACTTGTAGGAGTGAGAAAAACATCACGGGGTGGTGCGCATTGTATGGGTGTGTGTTACAATACATTCACTAGTAGGATTGAGAAAAACATCACGGGGTGGTGCACATTGTATGGGTGTGTGTTACATTACATTCACTAGTAGGAGTGAGAAAAACATCACCGGGTCGTGCGCATTGTATGGGTGTGTGTTACATTACATTCACTAGTAGGAGTGAGAAAAACATCACGGGGTGGTGCGCATTGTATTAGTGTGTGTTACATTACATTCACTAGTAGGAGTGAGAAAAACATCACGGGGTGGTGCGCATTTTATGGGTGTATGTTACGTTACATTCACTAGTAGGAATGAGAAAAACATCATGGGGTGGTGCGCCTTGTATAGGTGTGTGTTACATTACATTCACTAGTAGGAGTGAGAAAAACATCACGGGGTGGTGCGCATTGTATGGGTGGGTGTTACATTACATTCACTAGTAGGAGTGAGAAAAACATCACGGGGTGGTGCGCATTGTATGGGTGTGTGTTACATTACATTCACTAGTAGGAGTGAGAAAAACATCACGGGGTGGTGCGCATTGTATGGGTGTGTGTTACATTACATTCAATAGTAGGAGTGAGAAAAACATCAAGGGGTGGTGCGCATTGTATGGGTGTGTGTTACATTACATTCACTAGTAGGAGTGAGAAAAACATCACGGGGTGGTGTGAATCAGAGGGTCTGAATTAGGATAGGCAGTGAGTGGCAATGTAGGATGGAGAAAAGCACCGCGGGGTGGTCAGCATGGGGAGTTCAGGGAACATGCAGTGGCAATGTAGGATAGGTTTCTGAAAAACATCGCGGGGTGGTGCGCATTTTATGGGTGTGTGTTACATTAGATTCACTAGTAGGAGTGAGAAAAACATCACGGGGCGGTGCGCATTGTATGGGTGTGTGTTACATTAGATTCACTAGTAGGAGTGAGAAAAACATCACGGGGTGGTGCGCATTGTATGGGTGTGTGTTACATTACATTCACTAGTAGGAGTGAGAAAAACATCACGGGGTGGTGCGCATTGTATGGGTGTGTGTTACATTAGATTCACTAGTAGGAGTGAGAAAAAGATCACGGGGTGGTGCGCATTGTATGGGTGTGTGTTACATTACATTCACTAGTAGGAGTGAGAAAAACATCACGGGGTGGTGCGCATTGTATGGGTGTGTGTTACATTACATTCACTACGAGGAGTGAGAAAAACATCACGGGGTGGTGCGCAGTGTATGGCTGTGTATTACATTACATTCACTAGTAGGAGTGAGAAAAACATCACGGGGTGGTGCGCAGTGTATGGGTGTGTATTACATTACATTCACTAGTAGGAGTGAGAAAAACATCACGGGGTGGTGCGCATTGTATGGGTGTGTGTTACATTACATTCACTAGTAGGAGTGAGAAAAACATCACGGGGTGGTGCGCATTGTATGGGTGTGTGTTACACTACATTCACTAGTAGGAGTGAGAAAAACATCACGGGGTGGTGCGCATTGTATTGGTGTGTGTTACATTACATTCACTAGTAGGAGTGAGAAAAACATCACGGGGTGGTGCGCATTGTATGGGTGTGTGTTACATTACATTCACTATTAGGAGTGAGAAAAACATCACGTGGTGGTGCGCATTATATGGTTGTGTGTTACATTACATTCACTAGTAGGAGTGAGAAAAACATCACGGGGTGGTGCGCATTGTATGGGTGTGTGTTACATTACATTCACTAGTAGGAGTGAGAAAAACATCACGGGGTGGTGCGCATTGTATGGGTGTATGTTACATTACATTCACTACGAGGAGTGAGAAAAACATCACGGGGTGGTGCGCATTGTATGGGTGTGTGTTACATTACATTCACTAGTAGGAGTGAGAAAAACATCACGGGGTGGTGCGCATTGTACGGGTGTGTGTTACATTACATTCACTAGTAGGAGTGAGAAAAACATCACGGGGTGGTGCGCATTGTACGGGTGTGTGTTACATTACATTCACTAGTAGGAGTGAGAAAAACATCACGGGGTGGTGCGCATTGTACGGGTGTGTGTTACATTACATTCACTAGTAGGAGTGAGAAAAACATCACGGGGTGGTGCGCATTGTACGAGTGGGCGTTACATTACATTCACTAGTAGGAGTGAGAAAAACATCACGGGGTGGTGCGCATTGTATGGGTGTGTGTTACATTACATTCACTACGAGGAGTGAGAAAATCATCACGGGGTGGTGCACATTGTATGGGTGTGTATTACATTACATTCACTAGTAGGAGTGAGAAAAACATCACGGGGTGGTGCGCATTGTATGGGTGTGTGTTACACTACATTCACTAGTAGGAGTGAGAAAAACATCACGGGGTGGTGCGCATTGTATGGGTGTGTGTTACATTACATTCACTAGTAGGAGTGAGAAAAACATCACCGGGTCGTGCGCATTGTATGGGTGTGTGTTACATTACATTCACTAGTAGGAGTGAGAAAAACATCACGGGGTGGTGTGCATTGTATTAGTGTGTGTTACATTACATTGACTAGTAGGAGTGAGAAAAACATCACGGGGTGGTGCGCATTTTATGGGTGTGTGTTACATTACATTCACTAGTAGGAGTGAGAAAAACATCACGGGGTGGTGCGCATTGTATGGGTGTGTGTTACATTACATTCACTAGTAGGAGTGAGAAAAACATCACGGGGTGGTGCGCATTGTATGGGTGTGTGTTACATTACATTCACTAGTAGGAGTGTGAAAAACATCACGGGGTGGTGCGCATTGTATGGGTGTGTGTTACATTACATTCACTAGTAGGAGTGAGAAAAACATCACGGGGTGGTGCGCATTGTATGGGTGTGTGTTACATTACATTCACTAGTAGGAGTGAGAAAAACATCAAGGGGTGGTGCGCATTGTATGGGTGTGTGTTACATTACATTCACTAGTAGGAGTGAGAAAAACATCACGGGGTGGTGTGAATCAGAGGGTCTGAATTAGGATAGGCAGTGAGTGGCAATGTAGGATGGAGAAAAGCACCGCGGGGTGTTCAGCATGGGGAGGTCAGGGAACATGCAGTGGCAATGTAGGATAGGTTTCTGAAAAATATCGCGGGGTGGTGCGAATTTTATGGGTGTGTGTTACATTAGATTCACTAGTAGGAGTGAGAAAAACATCACGGGGCGGTGCGCATTGTATGGGTGTGTGTTACATTAGATTCACTAGTAGGAGCGAGAAAAACATCACGGGGTGGTGCGCATTGTATGGGTGTGTGTTACATTACATTGACTAGTAGGAGTGAGAAAAACATGACGGGGTGGTGCGCATTGTATGGGTGTGTGTTACATTACATTGACTAGTAGGAGTGAGAAAAACTTCACGGGGTGGTGCGCATTGTATGGGTGTGTGTTACATTACATTGACTAGTAGGAGTGAGAAAAACATCACGGGGTGGTGCGCATTGTATGGGTGTGTGTTACATTACATTGACTAGTAGGAGTGAGAAAAACATCACGGGGTGGTGCGCATTGTATGGGTGTGTGTTACATTACATTCACTAATAGGAGTGAGAAAAACATCACGGGGTGGTGCGCATTGTATGGGTGTGTGTTACATTACATTCACTAGTAGGAGTGAGAAAAACATCACGGGGTGGTGCGCATTGTATGGGTGTGTGTTACATTAGATTCACTAGTAGGAGTGAGAAAAACATCACGGGGTGGTGCGCATTGTATGGGTGTGTGTTACATTACATTCACTATTGGAGTGAGAAAAACATCACGGGGTGGTGCGCATTGTATGGGTGTGTGTTACATTACATTCACTAGTAGGAGTGAGAAAAACATCACGGGGTGGTGCGCATTGTATGGGTGTGTGTTACATTACATTCACTAGTAGGAGTGAGAAAAACATCACGGGGTGGTGCGCATTGTATGGGTGTGTGTTACATTACATTCACTAGTAGGAGTGAGAAAAACATCACGGGGTGGTGCGCATTGTATTGGTGTGTGTTACATTACATTCACTAGTAGGAATGAGAAAAACATCACGGGGTGGTGCACATTGTATGGGTGTGTGTTACATTACATTCACTAGTAGGAGTGAGAAAAACATCACGGGGTGGTGCACATTGTATTGGTGTGTGTTACATTACATTCACTAGTAGGAGTGAGAAAAACATCATGCGGTAGTGCGCATTGTATGGGTGTGTGTTACATTACATTGACTACTAGGAGTGAGAAAAACATCACGGGGTGGTGTGAATCGGAGGGTCTGAATTAGGATAGGCAGTGGGTGGCAATGTAGGATGGAGAAAATCACCGCGGGTTGGTCAGCATGGGGAGGTCAGGGAACATGCAGTGGCAATGTAGGATAGGTTTCTGAAAAACATCACGGGGTGGTGCGCATTGTATGGGTGTGTGTTACATTACATTCACTAGTAGGAGTGAGAAAAACATCACGGGGTAGTGCGCAGTGTATGGGTGTGTGTTACATTACATTCACTAGTAGCAGGGAGAAAAACATCACGGGGTGGTGCGCATTGTATGGGTGTGTGTTACATTACATTCACTAGTAGGAATGAGAAAAACATCACGGGGTGGTGCGCATTGTATGTGTGTGTGTTACATTACATTCACCTGTAGGAGTGAGAAAAACATCACGTGGTGGTGTGCATTGTATGGGTGTGTGTTACATTGCATTCACTAGTAGGAGTGAGAAAAACATCATGGGGGGGTGCGCATTGTATGGGTGTGTATTACATTAGATTCACTAGTAGGAGTGAGAAAAACATCACGGGGCGGTGCGCATTGTATGGGTGTGTGTTACATTAGATTCACTAGTAGGAGTGAGAAAAACATCACGGGGTGGTGCGCATTGTATGGGTGTGTGTTACATTACATTCACTAATAGGAGTGAGAAAAACATCACGGGGTGGTGCGCATTGTATGGTTGTGTGTTTCATTACATTCACTAGTAGGAGTGAGAAAAACATCACGGGGTGGTGCGCATTGTATGGCTGTGTGTTACATTACATTGACTAGTAGGAGTGAAAAAAACATCACGGGGTGGTGCGCATTGTATGGGTGTGTGTTACATTACATTCACTAGTAGGAGTGAGAAAAACATCACGGTGTGGTGTGCATTGTATGGGTGTGTGTTACATTACATTCACTACTAGGAGTGAGAAAAACATCACGGGGTGGTGTGAATCGGAGGGTCTGAATTAGGATAGGCATTGAGTGGCAATGTAGGATGGAAAAAAGCACCGCGGGGTGGTCAGCATGGGGAGGTCAGGGAACATGCAGTGGCAATGTAGGATAGGTTTCTGAAAAACATCGCGGGGTGGTGCGCATTGTATGGGTGTGTGTTACATTAGATTCACTAGTAGGAGTGAGAAAAACATCACAGGGTGGTGCGCATTGTATGGGTGTGTGTTACATTACATTCACTAGTAGGAGTGAGAAAAACATCACGGGGTGGTGCGCATTGTATGGGTGTGTGTTACATTACATTCACTAGTAGGAGTGAGAAAAACATCACGGGGTGGTGCGCATTGTATGGGTGTGTGTTACATTAGATTCACTAGTAGGAGTGAGAAAAAGATCACGGGGTGGTGCGCATTTTATGGGTGTGTGTTACATTACATTCACTAGTAGGAGTGAGAAAAACATCACGGGGTGGTGCGCATTGTATGGGTGTGTGTTACATTACATTCACTAGTAGGAGTGAGAAAAACATCACGGGGTGGTGCGCATTGTATGGCTGTGTGTTACATTAGATTCACTAGTAGGAGTGAGAAAAACATCACGGGGTGGTGCGCATTGTATGGGTGTGTGTTACATTACATTCACTAGTAGGAGTGAGAAAAACATCACGGGGTGGTGCGCATTGTATGGGTGTGTGTTACATTACATTCACTAGTAGCAGTGAGAAAAACATCACGGGGTGGTGCAGATTGTATGGGTGTGTGTTACATTACATTCACTAGTAGGAGTGAGAAAAACATCACGGGGTGGTGCGCATTGTATGGGTGTGTGTTACATTACATTCACTAGTAGGAGTGAGAAAAACATCACGGGGTGGTGCGCATTATATTGGTGTGTGTTACATTACATTCACTAGTAGGAGTGAGAAAAACATCACGGGGTGGTGCGCATTGTATGGGTGTGTGTTACATTACATTCACTAGTAGGAGTGAGAAAAACATCAGGGGGCGGTGCGCATTGTTTGGGTGTGTGTTACATTAGATTCACTAGTCGGAGTGAGAAAAACATCACGGGGTGGTGCGCATTTTATGGGTGTGTGTTACATTACATTCACTTGTAGGAGTGAGAAAAACATCACGGGGTGGTGCGCATTTTATGGGTGTGTGTTACAATACATTCACTTGTAGGAGTGAGAAAAACATCACGGGGTGGTGCGCATTGTATGGGTGTGTGTTACAATACATTCACTAGTAGGATTGAGAAAAACATCACGGGGTGGTGCACATTGTATGGGTGTGTGTTACATTACATTCACTAGTAGGAGTGAGAAAAACATCACCGGGTCGTGCGCATTGTATGGGTGTGTGTTACATTACATTCACTAGTAGGAGTGAGAAAAACATCACGGGGTGGTGCGCATTGTATTAGTGTGTGTTACATTACATTCACTAGTAGGAGTGAGAAAAACATCACGGGGTAGTGCGCATTTTATGGGTGTATGTTACATTACATTCACTAGTAGGAATGAGAAAAACATCATGGGGTGGTGCGCCTTGTATGGGTGTGTGTTACATTACATTCACTAGTAGGAGTGAGAAAAACATCACGGGGTGGTGCGCATTGTATGGGTGTGTGTTACATTACATTCACTAGTAGGAGTGAGAAAAACATCACGGGGTGGTGCGCATTGTATGGGTGTGTGTTACATTACATTCACTAGTAGGAGTGAGAAAAACATCACGGGGTGGTGCGCATTGTATGGGTGTGTGTTACATTACATTCAATAGTAGGAGTGAGAAAAACATCAAGGGGTGGTGCGCATTGTATGGGTGTGTGTTACATTACATTCACTAGTAGGAGTGAGAAAAACATTACGGGGTGGTGTGAATCAGAGGGTCTGAATTAGGATAGGCAGTGAGTGGCAATGTAGGATGGAGAAAAGCACCGCGGGGTGGTCAGCATGGGGAGGTCAGGGAACATGCAGTGGCAATGTAGGATAGGTTTCTGAAAAACATCGCGGGGTGGTGCGCATTTTATGGGTGTGTGTTACATTAGATTCACTAGTAGGAGTGAGAAAAACATCACGGGGCGGTGCGCATTGTATGGGTGTGTGTTACATTAGATTCACTAGTAGGAGTGAGAAAAACATCACGGGGCGGTGCGCATTGTATGGGTGTGTGTTACATAACATTGACTAGAAGGAGTGAGAAAAACATCACGGGGTGGTGCGCATTGTATGGGTGTGTGTTACATTACATAGACTAGTAGGAGTGAGAAAAACATCACGGGGTGGTGCGCATTGTATGGGTGTGTGTTACATTACATTCACTAATAGGAGTGAGAAAAACATCACGGGGTGGTGCGCATTGTATGGGTGTGTGTTACATTACATTCACTTGTAGGAGTGAGAAAAACATCACGGGGTGGTGCGCATTGTATGGGTGTGTGTTACATTAGATTCACTAGTAGGAGTGAGAAAAACATCACGGGGTGGTGCGCATTGTATGGGTGTGTGTTACATTACATTCACTAATAGGAGTGAGAAAAACATCACGGGGTGGTGCGCATTGTATGGGTGTGTGTTACATTACATTCACTAGTAGGAGTGAGAAAAACATCACGGGGTGGTGCGCATTGTATGGGTGTGTGTTACATTAGATTCACTAGTAGGAGTGAGAAAAACATCACGGGGTGGTGCGCATTGTATGGGTGTGTGTTACATTACATTCACTAACAGGAGTGAAAAAAACATCACGGGGTGGTGCGCATTGTATGGGTGTGTGTTACATTAGATTCACTAGTAGGAGTGAGAAAAACATCACGGGGTGGTGCGCATTGTATGGGTGTGTGTTACATTACATTCACTAGTAGGAGTGAGAAAAACATCACGGGGTGGTGCGCATTGTATGGGTGTGTGTTACATTACATTCACTAGTAGGAGTGAGAAAAACATCACGGGGTGGTGCGCATTGTATGGGTGTGTGTTACATTAGATTCACTAGTAGGAGTGAGAAAAAGATCACGGGGTGGTGCGCATTTTATGGGTGTGTGTTACATTACATTCACTAGTAGGAGTGAGAAAAACATCACGGGGTGGTGCGCATTGTATGGGTGTGTGTTACATTACATTCACTAGTAGGAGTGAGAAAAACATCACGGGGTGGTGCGCATTGTATGGCTGTGTGTTACATTAGATTCACTAGTAGGAGTGAGAAAAACATCACGGGGTGGTGCTCATTGTATGGGTGTGTGTTACATTACATTCACTAGTAGGAGTGAGAAAAACATCACGGGGTGGTGCGCATTGTATGGGTGTGTGTTACATTACATTCACTAGTAGCAGTGAGAAAAACATCACGGGGTGGTGCGCATTGTATGGGTGTGTGTTACATTACATTCACTAGAAGCAGTGAGAAAAACATCACGGGGTGGTGCAGATTGTATGGGTGTGTGTTACATTACATTCACTAGTAGGAGTGAGAAAAACATCACGGGGTGGTGCGCATTGTATGGGTGTGTGTTACATTACATTCACTAGTAGGAGTGAGAAAAACATCACGGGGTGGTGCGCATTGTATTGGTGTGTGTTACATTACATTCACTAGTAGGAGTGAGAAAAACATCACGGGGTGGTGCACATTGTATGGGTGTGTGTTACATTACATTCACTAGTAGGAGTGAGAAAAACATCAGGGGGCGGTGCGCATTGTATGGGTGTGTGTTACATTAGATTCACTAGTCGGAGTGAGAAAAACATCACGGGGTGGTGCGCATTTTATGGGTGTGTGTTACATTACATTCACTTGTAGGAGTGAGAAAAACATCACGGGGTGGTGCGCATTGTATGGGTGTGTGTTACAATACATTCACTAGTAGGATTGAGAAAAACATCACGGGGTGGTGCACATTGTATGGGTGTGTGTTACATTACATTCACTAGTAGGAGTGAGAAAAACATCACCGGGTCGTGCGCATTGTATGGGTGTGTGTTACATTACATTCACTAGTAGGAGTGAGAAAAACATCACGGGGTGGTGCGCATTGTATTAGTGTGTGTTACATTACATTCACTAGTAGGAGTGAGAAAAACATCACGGGGTGGTGCGCATTTTATGGGTGTATGTTACGTTACATTCACTAGTAGGAATGAGAAAAACATCATGGGGTGGTGCGCCTTGTATAGGTGTGTGTTACATTACATTCACTAGTAGGAGTGAGAAAAACATCACGGGGTGGTGCGCATTGTATGGGTGGGTGTTACATTACATTCACTAGTAGGAGTGAGAAAAACATCACGGGGTGGTGCGCATTGTATGGGTGTGTGTTACATTACATTCACTAGTAGGAGTGAGAAAAACATCACGGGGTGGTGCGCATTGTATGGGTGTGTGTTACATTACATTCAATAGTAGGAGTGAGAAAAACATCAAGGGGTGGTGCGCATTGTATGGGTGTGTGTTACATTACATTCACTAGTAGGAGTGAGAAAAACATCACGGGGTGGTGTGAATCAGAGGGTCTGAATTAGGATAGGCAGTGAGTGGCAATGTAGGATGGAGAAAAGCACCGCGGGGTGGTCAGCATGGGGAGTTCAGGGAACATGCAGTGGCAATGTAGGATAGGTTTCTGAAAAACATCGCGGGGTGGTGCGCATTTTATGGGTGTGTGTTACATTAGATTCACTAGTAGGAGTGAGAAAAACATCACGGGGCGGTGCGCATTGTATGGGTGTGTGTTACATTAGATTCACTAGTAGGAGTGAGAAAAACATCACGGGGTGGTGCGCATTGTATGGGTGTGTGTTACATTACATTCACTAGTAGGAGTGAGAAAAACATCACGTGGTGGTGTGCATTGTATGGGTGTGTGTTACATTACATTCACTAGTAGGAGTGAGAAAAACATCACGGGGTGGTGCGCATTGTATGGGTGTGTGTTACATTAGATTCACTAGTAGGAGTGAGAAAAAGATCACGGGGTGGTGCGCATTGTATGGGTGTGTGTTACATTACATTCACTAGTAGGAGTGAGAAAAACATCACGGGGCGGTGTGCATTGTATGGGTGTGTGTTACATTAGATTCACTAGTAGGAGTGAGAAAAACATCACGGGGTGGTGCGCATTGTATGGGTGTGTGTTACATTACATTCACTAATAGGAGTGAGAAAAACATCACGGGGTGGTGCGCATTGTATGGTTGTGTGTTTCATTACATTCACTAGTAGGAGTGAGAAAAACATCACGGGGTGGTGCGCATTGTATGGGTGTGTGTTACATTACATTCACTAGTAGGAGTGAGAAAAACATCACGGTGTGGTGTGCATTGTATGGGTGTGTGTTACATTACATTCACTACTAGGAGTGAGAAAAACATCACGGGGTGGTGCGCATTGTATGGGTGTGTGTTACATTACATTCACTAGTAGGAATGAGAAAAACATCACGGGGTGGTGCACATTGTATGGGTGTGTGTTACATTACATTCACTAGTAGGAGTGAGAAAAACATCACGGGGTGGTGCACATTGTATTGGTGTGTGTTACATTACATTCACTAGTAGGAGTGAGAAAAACATCATGCGGTAGTGCGCATTGTATGGGTGTGTGTTACATTACATTGACTACTAGGAGTGAGAAAAACATCACGGGGTGGTGTGAATCGGAGGGTCTGAATTAGGATAGGCAGTGGGTGGCAATGTAGGATGGAGAAAATCACCGCGGGTTGGTCAGCATGGGGAGGTCAGGGAACATGCAGTGGCAATGTAGGATAGGTTTCTGAAAAACATCACGGGGTGGTGCGCATTGTATGGGTGTGTGTTACATTACATTCACTAGTAGGAGTGAGAAAAACATCACGGGGTAGTGCGCAGTGTATGGGTGTGTGTTACATTACATTCACTAGTAGCAGGGAGAAAAACATCACGGGGTGGTGCGCATTGTATGGGTGTGTGTTACATTACATTCACTAGTAGGAATGAGAAAAACATCACGGGGTGGTGCGCATTGTATGTGTGTGTGTTACATTACATTCACCTGTAGGAGTGAGAAAAACATCACGTGGTGGTGTGCATTGTATGGGTGTGTGTTACATTGCATTCACTAGTAGGAGTGAGAAAAACATCATGGGGGGGTGCGCATTGTATGGGTGTGTATTACATTAGATTCACTAGTAGGAGTGAGAAAAACATCACGGGGCGGTGCGCATTGTATGGGTGTGTGTTACATTAGATTCACTAGTAGGAGTGAGAAAAACATCACGGGGTGGTGCGCATTGTATGGGTGTGTGTTACATTACATTCACTAATAGGAGTGAGAAAAACATCACGGGGTGGTGCGCATTGTATGGTTGTGTGTTTCATTACATTCACTAGTAGGAGTGAGAAAAACATCACGGGGTGGTGCGCATTGTATGGCTGTGTGTTACATTACATTGACTAGTAGGAGTGAAAAAAACATCACGGGGTGGTGCGCATTGTATGGGTGTGTGTTACATTACATTCACTAGTAGGAGTGAGAAAAACATCACGGTGTGGTGTGCATTGTATGGGTGTGTGTTACATTACATTCACTACTAGGAGTGAGAAAAACATCACGGGGTGGTGTGAATCGGAGGGTCTGAATTAGGATAGGCATTGAGTGGCAATGTAGGATGGAAAAAAGCACCGCGGGGTGGTCAGCATGGGGAGGTCAGGGAACATGCAGTGGCAATGTAGGATAGGTTTCTGAAAAACATCGCGGGGTGGTGCGCATTGTATGGGTGTGTGTTACATTAGATTCACTAGTAGGAGTGAGAAAAACATCACAGGGTGGTGCGCATTGTATGGGTGTGTGTTACATTACATTCACTAGTAGGAGTGAGAAAAACATCACGGGGTGGTGCGCATTGTATGGGTGTGTGTTACATTACATTCACTAGTAGGAGTGAGAAAAACATCACGGGGTGGTGCGCATTGTATGGGTGTGTGTTACATTAGATTCACTAGTAGGAGTGAGAAAAAGATCACGGGGTGGTGCGCATTTTATGGGTGTGTGTTACATTACATTCACTAGTAGGAGTGAGAAAAACATCACGGGGTGGTGCGCATTGTATGGGTGTGTGTTACATTACATTCACTAGTAGGAGTGAGAAAAACATCACGGGGTGGTGCGCATTGTATGGCTGTGTGTTACATTAGATTCACTAGTAGGAGTGAGAAAAACATCACGGGGTGGTGCGCATTGTATGGGTGTGTGTTACATTACATTCACTAGTAGGAGTGAGAAAAACATCACGGGGTGGTGCGCATTGTATGGGTGTGTGTTACATTACATTCACTAGTAGCAGTGAGAAAAACATCACGGGGTGGTGCAGATTGTATGGGTGTGTGTTACATTACATTCACTAGTAGGAGTGAGAAAAACATCACGGGGTGGTGCGCATTGTATGGGTGTGTGTTACATTACATTCACTAGTAGGAGTGAGAAAAACATCACGGGGTGGTGCGCATTATATTGGTGTGTGTTACATTACATTCACTAGTAGGAGTGAGAAAAACATCACGGGGTGGTGCGCATTGTATGGGTGTGTGTTACATTACATTCACTAGTAGGAGTGAGAAAAACATCAGGGGGCGGTGCGCATTGTATGGGTGTGTGTTACATTAGATTCACTAGTCGGAGTGAGAAAAACATCACGGGGTGGTGCGCATTTTATGGGTGTGTGTTACATTACATTCACTTGTAGGAGTGAGAAAAACATCACGGGGTGGTGCGCATTTTATGGGTGTGTGTTACAATACATTCACTTGTAGGAGTGAGAAAAACATCACGGGGTGGTGCGCATTGTATGGGTGTGTGTTACAATACATTCACTAGTAGGATTGAGAAAAACATCACGGGGTGGTGCACATTGTATGGGTGTGTGTTACATTACATTCACTAGTAGGAGTGAGAAAAACATCACCGGGTCGTGCGCATTGTATGGGTGTGTGTTACATTACATTCACTAGTAGGAGTGAGAAAAACATCACGGGGTGGTGCGCATTGTATTAGTGTGTGTTACATTACATTCACTAGTAGGAGTGAGAAAAACATCACGGGGTAGTGCGCATTTTATGGGTGTATGTTACATTACATTCACTAGTAGGAATGAGAAAAACATCATGGGGTGGTGCGCCTTGTATGGGTGTGTGTTACATTACATTCACTAGTAGGAGTGAGAAAAACATCACGGGGTGGTGCGCATTGTATGGGTGTGTGTTACATTACATTCACTAGTAGGAGTGAGAAAAACATCACGGGGTGGTGCGCATTGTATGGGTGTGTGTTACATTACATTCACTAGTAGGAGTGAGAAAAACATCACGGGGTGGTGCGCATTGTATGGGTGTGTGTTACATTACATTCAATAGTAGGAGTGAGAAAAACATCAAGGGGTGGTGCGCATTGTATGGGTGTGTGTTACATTACATTCACTAGTAGGAGTGAGAAAAACATTACGGGGTGGTGTGAATCAGAGGGTCTGAATTAGGATAGGCAGTGAGTGGCAATGTAGGATGGAGAAAAGCACCGCGGGGTGGTCAGCATGGGGAGGTCAGGGAACATGCAGTGGCAATGTAGGATAGGTTTCTGAAAAACATCGCGGGGTGGTGCGCATTTTATGGGTGTGTGTTACATTAGATTCACTAGTAGGAGTGAGAAAAACATCACGGGGCGGTGCGCATTGTATGGGTGTGTGTTACATTAGATTCACTAGTAGGAGTGAGAAAAACATCACGGGGCGGTGCGCATTGTATGGGTGTGTGTTACATAACATTGACTAGAAGGAGTGAGAAAAACATCACGGGGTGGTGCGCATTGTATGGGTGTGTGTTACATTACATAGACTAGTAGGAGTGAGAAAAACATCACGGGGTGGTGCGCATTGTATGGGTGTGTGTTACATTACATTCACTAATAGGAGTGAGAAAAACATCACGGGGTGGTGCGCATTGTATGGGTGTGTGTTACATTACATTCACTTGTAGGAGTGAGAAAAACATCACGGGGTGGTGCGCATTGTATGGGTGTGTGTTACATTAGATTCACTAGTAGGAGTGAGAAAAACATCACGGGGTGGTGCGCATTGTATGGGTGTGTGTTACATTACATTCACTAATAGGAGTGAGAAAAACATCACGGGGTGGTGCGCATTGTATGGGTGTGTGTTACATTACATTCACTAGTAGGAGTGAGAAAAACATCACGGGGTGGTGCGCATTGTATGGGTGTGTGTTACATTAGATTCACTAGTAGGAGTGAGAAAAACATCACGGGGTGGTGCGCATTGTATGGGTGTGTGTTACATTACATTCACTAACAGGAGTGAAAAAAACATCACGGGGTGGTGCGCATTGTATGGGTGTGTGTTACATTACATTCACTAGTAGGAGTGAGAAAAACATCACGGGGTGGTGCGCATTGTATGGGTGTGTGTTACATTACATTCACTAGTAGGAGTGAGAAAAACATCACAGGGTGGTGCGCATTGTATGGGTGTGTGTTACATTACATTCACTAGTAGGACTGAGAAAAACATCACGGGGTGGTGCGCATTGTATGGGTGTGTGTTACATTACATTCACCAGTAGGAATGAGAAAAACATCACGGGGTGGTGCGCATTGTATGGGTGTGTGTTACATTACATTCACTAGTAGGAGTGAGAAAAACATCACGGGGTGGTGCGCATTGTATGGGTGTGTGTTACATTACATTCAATAGTAGGAGTGAGAAAAACATCAAGGGGTGGTGCGCATTGTATGGGTGTGTGTTACATTACATTCACTAGTAGGAGTGAGAAAAACATCACGGGGTGGTGTGAATCAGAGGGTCTGAATTAGGATAGGCAGTGAGTGGCAATGTAGGATGGAGAAAAGCACCGCGGGGTGGTCAGCATGGGGAGGTCAGGGAACATGCAGTGGCAATGTAGGATAGGTTTCTGAAAAACATCGCGGGGTGGTGCGCATTTTATGGGTGTGTGTTACATTAGATTCACTAGTAGGAGTGAGAAAAACATCACGGGGCGGTGCGCATTGTATGGGTGTGTGTTACATTAGATTCACTAGTAGGAGTGAGAAAAACATCACGGGGTGGTGCGCATTGTATGGGTGTGTGTTACATAACATTGACTAGTAGGAGTGAGAAAAACATCACGGGGTGGTGCGCATTGTATGGGTGTGTGTTACATTACATTGACTAGTAGGAGTGAGAAAAACATCACGGGGTGGTGCGCATTGTATGGGTGTGTGTTACATTACATTCACTAATAGGAGTGAGAAAAACATCACGGGGTGGTGCGCATTGTATGGGTGTGTGTTACATTACATTCACTAGTAGGAGTGAGAAAAACATCACGGGGTGGTGCGCATTGTATGGGTGTGTGTTACATTAGATTCACTAGTAGGAGTGAGAAAAACATCACGGGGTGGTGCGCATTGTATGGGTGTGTGTTACATTACATTCACTAGTAGGAGTGAGAAAAACATCACGGGGTGGTGCGCATTGTATGGGTGTGTGTTACATTACATTCACTAGTAGGAGTGAGAAAAACATCACGGGGTGGTGCGCATTGTATGGGTGTGTGTTACATTAGATTCACTAGTAGGAGTGAGAAAAACATCACGGGGTGGTGCGCATTGTATGGGTGTGTGTTACATTACATTCACTAATAGGAGTGAAAAAAACATCACGGGGTGGTGCGCATTGTATGGGTGTGTGTTACATTACATTCACTAGTAGGAGTGAGAAAAACATCACGGGGTGGTGCGCATTGTATGGGTGTGTGTTACATTACATTCACTAGTAGGAGTGAGAAAAACATCACAGGGTGGTGCGCATTGTATGGGTGTGTGTTACATTACATTCACTAGTAGGAGTGAGAAAAACATCACGGGGTGGTGCGCATTGTATGGGTGTGTGTTACATTACATTCACCAGTAGGAATGAGAAAAACATCACGGAGTGGTGCGCATTGTATGGGTTTGTGTTACATTACATTCACTAGTAGGAGTGAGAAAAACATCACGGGGTGGTGCACATTGTATTGGTGTGTGTTACATTACATTCACTAGTAGGAGTGAGAAAAACATCATGCGGTAGTGCGCATTGTATGGGTGTGTGTTACATTACATTGACTACTAGGAGTGAGAAAAACATCACGGGGTGGTGTGCATCGGAGGGTCTGAATTAGGATAGGCAGTGGGTGGCAATGTAGGATGGATAAAAGCACCGCGGGTTGGTCAGCATGGGGAGGTCAGGGAACATGCAGTGGCAATGTAGGATAGGTTTCTGAAAAACATCACGGGGTGGTGCGCATTGTATGGGTGTGTGTTACATTACATTCACTAGTAGGAGTGAGAAAAACATCACGGGGTAGTGCGCAGTGTATGGGTGTGTGTTACTTTACATTCACTAGTAGCAGGGAGAAAAACATCACGGGGTGGTGCGCATTGTATGGGTGTGTGTTACATTACATTCACTAGTAGGAATGAGAAAAACATCACGGGGTGGTGTGCATTGTATGTGTGTGTGTTACATTACATTCACCTGTAGGAGTGAGAAAAACATCACGTGGTGGTGCGCATTGTATGGGTGTGTGTTACATTGCATTCACTAGTAGGAGTCAGAAAAACATCATGGGGGGGTGCGCATTGTATGGGTGTGTATTACATTAGATTCACTAGTAGGAGTGAGAAAAACATCACGGGGCGGTGTGCATTGTATGGGTGTGTGTTACATTAGATTCACTAGTAGGAGTGAGAAAAACATCACGGGGTGGTGCGCATTGTATGGGTGTGTGTTACATTACATTCACTAATAGGAGTGAGAAAAACATCACGGGGTGGTGCGCATTGTATGGTTGTGTGTTTCATTACATTCACTAGTAGGAGTGAGAAAAACATCACGGGGTGGTGCGCATTGTATGGGTGTGTGTTACATTACATTCACTAGTAGGAGTGAGAAAAACATCACGGTGTGGTGTGCATTGTATGGGTGTGTGTTACATTACATTCACTACTAGGAGTGAGAAAAACATCACGGGGTGGTGTGAATCGGAGGGTATGAATTAAGATAGGCATTGAGTGGCAATGTAGGATGGAGAAAAGCACCGCGGGGTGGTCAGCATGGGGAGGTCAGGGAACATGCAGTGGCAATGTAGGATAGGTTTCTGAAAAACATCGCGGGGTGGTGCGCATTGTATGGGTGTGTGTTACATTAGATTCACTAGTAGGAGTGAGAAAAACATCACGGGGTGGTGCGCATTGTATGGGTGTGTGTTACATTACATTCACTAGTAGGAGTGAGAAAAACATCACGGGGTGGTGCGCATTGTATGGGTGTGTGTTACATTACATTCACTAGTAGGAGTGAGAAAAACATCACGGGGTGGTGCGCATTGTATGGGTGTGTGTTACATTAGATTCACTAGTAGGAGTGAGAAAAAGATCACGGGGTGGTGCGCATTTTATGGGTGTGTGTTACATTACATTCACTAGTAGGAGTGAGAAAAACATCACGGGGTGGTGCGCATTGTATGGGTGTGTGTTACATTACATTCACTAGTAGGAGTGAGAAAAACATCACGGGGTGGTGCGCATTGTATGGCTGTGTGTTACATTAGATTCACTAGTAGGAGTGAGAAAAACATCACGGGGTGGTGCTCATTGTATGGGTGTGTGTTACATTACATTCACTAGTAGGAGTGAGAAAAACATCACGGGGTGGTGCGCATTGTATGGGTGTGTGTTACATTACATTCACTAGTAGCAGTGAGAAAAACATCACGGGGTGGTGCGCATTGTATGGGTGTGTGTTACATTACATTCACTAGAAGCAGTGAGAAAAACATCACGGGGTGGTGCAGATTGTATGGGTGTGTGTTACATTACATTCACTAGTAGGAGTGAGAAAAACATCACGGGGTGGTGCGCATTGTATGGGTGTGTGTTACATTACATTCACTAGTAGGAGTGAGAAAAACATCACGGGGTGGTGCGCATTGTATTGGTGTGTGTTACATTACATTCACTAGTAGGAGTGAGAAAAACATCACGGGGTGGTGCACATTGTATGGGTGTGTGTTACATTACATTCACTAGTAGGAGTGAGAAAAACATCAGGGGGCGGTGCGCATTGTATGGGTGTGTGTTACATTAGATTCACTAGTCGGAGTGAGAAAAACATCACGGGGTGGTGCGCATTTTATGGGTGTGTGTTACATTACATTCACTTGTAGGAGTGAGAAAAACATCACGGGGTGGTGCGCATTGTATGGGTGTGTGTTACAATACATTCACTAGTAGGATTGAGAAAAACATCACGGGGTGGTGCACATTGTATGGGTGTGTGTTACATTACATTCACTAGTAGGAGTGAGAAAAACATCACCGGGTCGTGCGCATTGTATGGGTGTGTGTTACATTACATTCACTAGTAGGAGTGAGAAAAACATCACGGGGTGGTGCGCATTGTATTAGTGTGTGTTACATTACATTCACTAGTAGGAGTGAGAAAAACATCACGGGGTGGTGCGCATTTTATGGGTGTATGTTACGTTACATTCACTAGTAGGAATGAGAAAAACATCATGGGGTGGTGCGCCTTGTATAGGTGTGTGTTACATTACATTCACTAGTAGGAGTGAGAAAAACATCACGGGGTGGTGCGCATTGTATGGGTGGGTGTTACATTACATTCACTAGTAGGAGTGAGAAAAACATCACGGGGTGGTGCGCATTGTATGGGTGTGTGTTACATTACATTCACTAGTAGGAGTGAGAAAAACATCACGGGGTGGTGCGCATTGTATGGGTGTGTGTTACATTACATTCAATAGTAGGAGTGAGAAAAACATCAAGGGGTGGTGCGCATTGTATGGGTGTGTGTTACATTACATTCACTAGTAGGAGTGAGAAAAACATCACGGGGTGGTGTGAATCAGAGGGTCTGAATTAGGATAGGCAGTGAGTGGCAATGTAGGATGGAGAAAAGCACCGCGGGGTGGTCAGCATGGGGAGTTCAGGGAACATGCAGTGGCAATGTAGGATAGGTTTCTGAAAAACATCGCGGGGTGGTGCGCATTTTATGGGTGTGTGTTACATTAGATTCACTAGTAGGAGTGAGAAAAACATCACGGGGCGGTGCGCATTGTATGGGTGTGTGTTACATTAGATTCACTAGTAGGAGTGAGAAAAACATCACGGGGTGGTGCGCATTGTATGGGTGTGTGTTACATTACATTCACTAGTAGGAGTGAGAAAAACATCACGTGGTGGTGTGCATTGTATGGGTGTGTGTTACATTACATTCACTAGTAGGAGTGAGAAAAACATCACGGGGTGGTGCGCATTGTATGGGTATGTGTTACATTAGATTCACTAGTAGGAATGAGAAAAAGATCACGGGGTGGTGCGCATTGTATGGGTGTGTGTTACATTACATTCACTAGTAGGAGTGAGAAAAACATCACGGGGCGGTGTGCATTGTATGGGTGTGTGTTACATTAGATTCACTAGTAGGAGTGAGAAAAACATCACGGGGTGGTGCGCATTGTATGGGTGTGTGTTACATTACATTCACTAATAGGAGTGAGAAAAACATCACGGGGTGGTGCGCATTGTATGGTTGTGTGTTTCATTACATTCACTAGTAGGAGTGAGAAAAACATCACGGGGTGGTGCGCATTGTATGGGTGTGTGTTACATTACATTCACTAGTAGGAGTGAGAAAAACATCACGGTGTGGTGTGCATTGTATGGGTGTGTGTTACATTACATTCACTACTAGGAGTGAGAAAAACATCACGGGGTGGTGTGAATCGGAGGGTATGAATTAAGATAGGCATTGAGTGGCAATGTAGGATGGAGAAAAGCACCGCGGGGTGGTCAGCATGGGGAGGTCAGGGAACATGCAGTGGCAATGTAGGATAGGTTTCTGAAAAACATCGCGGGGTGGTGCGCATTGTATGGGTGTGTGTTACATTAGATTCACTAGTAGGAGTGAGAAAAACATCACGGGGTGGTGCGCAGTGTATGGGTGTGTGTTACATTACATTCACTAGTAGGAGTGAGAAAAACATCACGGGGTGGTGCGCATTGTATGGGTGTGTGTTACATTACATTCACTAGTAGGAGTGAGAAAAACATCACGGGGTGGTGCGCATTGTATGGGTGTGTGTTACATTAGATTCACTAGTAGGAGTGAGAAAAAGATCACGGGGTGGTGCGCATTTTATGGGTGTGTGTTACATTACATTCACTAGTAGGAGTGAGAAAAACATCACGGGGTGGTGCGCATTGTATGGGTGTGTGTTACATTACATTCACTAGTAGGAGTGAGAAAAACATCACGGGGTGGTGCGCATTGTATGGCTGTGTGTTACATTAGATTCACTAGTAGGAGTGAAAAAAACATCACGGGGTGGTGCTCATTGTATGGGTGTGTGTTACATTACATTCACTAGTAGGAGTGAGAAAAACATCACGGGGTGGTGCGCATTGTATGGGTGTGTGTTACATTACATTCACTAGTAGCAGTGAGAAAAACATCACGGGGTGGTGCGCATTGTATGGGTGTGTGTTACATTACATTCACTAGAAGCAGTGAGAAAAACATCACGGGGTGGTGCAGATTGTATGGGTGTGTGTTACATTACATTCACTAGTAGGAGTGAGAAAAACATCACGGGGTGGTGCGCATTGTATGGGTGTGTGTTACATTACATTCACTAGTAGGAGTGAGAAAAACATCACGGGGTGGTGCGCATTGTATTGGTGTGTGTTACATTACATTCACTAGTAGGAGTGAGAAAAACATCACGGGGTGGTGCACATTGTATGGGTGTGTGTTACATTACATTCACTAGTAGGAGTGAGAAAAACATCAGGGGGCGGTGCGCATTGTATGGGTGTGTGTTACATTAGATTCACTAGTCGGAGTGAGAAAAACATCACGGGGTGGTGCGCATTTTATGGGTGTGTGTTACATTACATTCACTTGTAGGAGTGAGAAAAACATCACGGGGTGGTGCGCATTGTATGGGTGTGTGTTACAATACATTCACTAGTAGGATTGAGAAAAACATCACGGGGTGGTGCACATTGTATGGGTGTGTGTTACATTACATTCACTAGTAGGAGTGAGAAAAACATCACCGGGTCGTGGGCATTGTATGGGTGTGTGTTACATTACATTCACTAGTAGGAGTGAGAAAAACATCACGGGGTGGTGCGCATTGTATTAGTGTGTGTTACATTACATTCACTAGTAGGAGTGAGAAAAACATCACGGGGTGGTGCGCATTTTATGGGTGTATGTTACGTTACATTCACTAGTAGGAATGAGAAAAACATCATGGGGTGGTGCGCCTTGTATAGGTGTGTGTTACATTACATTCACTAGTAGGAGTGAGAAAAACATCACGGGGTGGTGCGCATTGTATGGGTGTGTGTTACATTACATTCACTAGTAGGAGTGAGAAAAACATCACGGGGTGGTGCGCATTGTATGGGTGTGTGTTACATTACATTCACTAGTAGGAGTGAGAAAAACATCACGGGGTGGTGCGCATTGTATGGGTGTGTGTTACATTACATTCAATAGTAGGAGTGAGAAAAACATCAAGGGGTGGTGCGCATTGTATGGGTGTGTGTTACATTACATTCACTAGTAGGAGTGAGAAAAACATCACGGGGTGGTGTGAATCAGAGGGTCTGAATTAGGATAGGCAGTGAGTGGCAATGTAGGATGGAGAAAAGCACCGCGGGGTGGTCAGCATGGGGAGTTCAGGGAACATGCAGTGGCAATGTAGGATAGGTTTCTGAAAAACATCGCGGGGTGGTGCGCATTTTATGGGTGTGTGTTACATTAGATTCACTAGTAGGAGTGAGAAAAACATCACGGGGCGGTGCGCATTGTATGGGTGTGTGTTACATTAGATTCACTAGTAGGAGTGAGAAAAACATCACGGGGTGGTGCGCATTGTATGGGTGTGTGTTACATTACATTCACTAGTAGGAGTGAGAAAAACATCACGGGGTGGTGCGCATTGTATGGGTGTGTGTTACATTAGATTCACTAGTAGGAGTGAGAAAAAGATCACGGGGTGGTTCGCATTGTATGGGTGTGTGTTACATTACATTCACTAGTAGGAGTGAGAAAAACATCACGGGGTGGTGCGCATTGTATGGGTGTGTGTTACATTACATTCACTAGTAGGAGTGAGAAAAACATCACGGGGTGGTGCGCATTGTATGGCTGTGTGTTACATTAGATTCACTAGTAGGAGTGAGAAAAACATCACGGGGTGGTGCTCATTGTATGGGTGTGTGTTACATTACATTCACTAGTAGGAGTGAGAAAAACATCACGGGGTGGTGCGCATTGTATGGGTGTGTGTTACATTACATTCACTAGTAGCAGTGAGAAAAACATCACGGGGTGGTGCGCATTGTATGGGTGTGTGTTACATTACATTCACTAGAAGCAGTGAGAAAAACATCACGGGGTGGTGCAGATTGTATGGGTGTGTGTTACATTACATTCACTAGTAGGAGTGAGAAAAACATCACGGGGTGGTGCGCATTGTATGGGTGTGTGTTACATTACATTCACTAGTAGGAGTGAGAAAAACATCACGGGGTGGTGCGCATTGTATTGGTGTGTGTTACATTACATTCACTAGTAGGAGTGAGAAAAACATCACGGGGTGGTGCACATTGTATGGGTGTGTGTTACATTACATTCACTAGTAGGAGTGAGAAAAACATCAGGGGGCGGTGCGCATTGTATGGGTGTGTGTTACATTAGATTCACTAGTCGGAGTGAGAAAAACATCACGGGGTGGTGCGCATTTTATGGGTGTGTGTTACATTACATTCACTTGTAGGAGTGAGAAAAACATCACGGGGTGGTGCGCATTGTATGGGTGTGTGTTACAATACATTCACTAGTAGGATTGAGAAAAACATCACGGGGTGGTGCACATTGTATGGGTGTGTGTTACATTACATTCACTAGTAGGAGTGAGAAAAACATCACCGGGTCGTGCGCATTGTATGGGTGTGTGTTACATTACATTCACTAGTAGGAGTGAGAAAAACATCACGGGGTGGTGCGCATTGTATTAATGTGTGTTACATTACATTCACTAGTAGGAGTGAGAAAAACATCACGGGGTGGTGTGCATTTTATGGGTGTATGTTACGTTACATTCACTAGTAGGAATGAGAAAAACATCATGGGGTGGTGCGCCTTGTATGGGTGTGTGTTACATTACATTCACTGGTAGGAGTGAGAAAAACATCACGGGGTGGTGCGCATTGTATGGGTGTGTGTTACATTACATTCACTAGTAGGAGTGAGAAAAACATCACGGGGTGGTGCGCATTGTATGGGTGTGTGTTACATTACATTCAATAGTAGGAGTGAGAAAAACATCAAGGGGTGGTGCGCATTGTATGGGTGTGTGTTACATTACATTCACTAGTAGGAGTGAGAAAAACATCACGGGGTGGTGTGAATCAGAGGGTCTGAATTAGGATAGGCAGTGAGTGGCAATGTAGGATGGAGAAAAGCACCGCGGGGTGGTCAGCATGGGGAGTTCAGGGAACATGCAGTGGCAATGTAGGATAGGTTTCTGAAAAACATCGCGGGGTGGTGCGCATTTTATGGGTGTGTGTTACATTAGATTCACTAGTAGGAGTGAGAAAAACATCACGGGGCGGTGCGTATTGTATGGGTGTGTGTTACATTAGATTCACTAGTAGGAGTGAGAAAAACATCACGGGGTGGTGCGCATTGTATGGGTGTGTGTTACATTACATTGACTAGTAGGAGTGAGAAAAACATCACGGGGTGGTGCGCATTGTATGGGTGTGTGTTACATTACATTCACTAGTAGGAGTGAGAAAAACATCACAGGGTGGTGCGCATTGTATGGGTGTGTGTTACATTACATTCACTAGTAGGAGTGAGAAAAACATCACGGGGTGGTGCGCATTGTATGGGTGTGTGTTACATTACATTCACTAGTAGGAGTGAGAAAAACATCACGGGGTGGTGCGCATTGTATGGGTGTGTGTTACATTAGATTCACTAGTAGGAGTGAGAAAAACATCACGGGGTGGTGCGCATTGTATGGGTGTGTGTTACATTACATTCACTAATAGGAGTGAGAAAAACATCACGGGGTGGTGCGCATTGTATGGGTGTGTGTTACATTACATTCACTAGTAGGAGTGAGAAAAACATCACGGGGTGGTGCGCATTGTATGGGTGTGTGTTACATTACATTCACTAGTAGGAGTGAGAAAAACATCACAGGGTGGTGCGCATTGTATGGGTGTGTGTTACATTACATTCACTAGTAGGAGTGAGAAAAACATCACGGGGTGGTGCGCATTGTATGGGTGTGTGTTACATTACATTCACTAGTAGGAGTGAGAAAAACATCACGGTGTGGTGCGCATTGTATGGGTGTGTGTTACATTACATTCACTAGTAGGAGTGAGAAAAACATCACGGGGTGGTGCACATTGTATTGGTGTGTGTTACATTACATTCACTAGTATTAGTGAGAAAAACATCATGCGGTAGTGCGCATTGTATGGGTGTGTGTTACATTACATTGACTACTAGGAGTGAGAAAAACATCACGGGGTGGTGTGAATCGGAGGGTCTGAATTAGGATAGGCAGTGGGTGGCAATGTAGGATGGAGAAAAGCACCGCGGGTTGGTCAGCATTGGGAGGTCAGGGAACATGCAGTGGCAATGTAGGATAGGTTTCTGAAAAACATCACGGGGTGGTGCGCATTGTATGGGTGTGTGTTACATTACATTCACTAGTAGGAGTGAGAAAAACATCACGGGGTAGTGCGCAGTGTATGGGTGTGTGTTACTTTACATTCACTAGTAGCAGGGAGAAAAACATCACGGGGTGGTGCGCATTGTATGGGTGTGTGTTACATTACATTCACTAGTAGGAATGAGAAAAACATCACGGGGTGGTGTGCATTGTATGTGTGTGTGTTACATTACATTCACCTGTAGGAGTGAGAAAAACATCACGTGGTGGTGCGCATTGTATGGGTGTGTGTTACATTGCATTCACTAGTAGGAGTCAGAAAAACATCATGGGGGGGTGCGCATTGTATGGGTGTGTATTACATTAGATTCACTAGTAGGAGTGAGAAAAACATCACGGGGCGGTGTGCATTGTATGGGTGTGTGTTACATTAGATTCACTAGTAGGAGTGAGAAAAACATCACGGGGTGGTGCGCATTGTATGGGTGTGTGTTACATTACATTCACTAATAGGAGTGAGAAAAACATCACGGGGTGGTGCGCATTGTATGGTTGTGTGTTTCATTACATTCACTAGTAGGAGTGAGAAAAACATCACGGGGTGGTGCGCATTGTATGGGTGTGTGTTACATTACATTCACTAGTAGGAGTGAGAAAAACATCACGGTGTGGTGTGCATTGTATGGGTGTGTGTTACATTACATTCACTACTAGGAGTGAGAAAAACATCATGGGGTGGTGTGAATCGGAGGGTATGAATTAAGATAGGCATTGAGTGGCAATGTAGGATGGAGAAAAGCACCGCGGGGTGGTCAGCATGGGGAGGTCAGGGAACATGCAGTGGCAATGTAGGATAGGTTTCTGAAAAACATCGCGGGGTGGTGCGCATTGTATGGGTGTGTGTTACATTAGATTCACTAGTAGGAGTGAGAAAAACATCACGGGGTGGTGCGCATTGTATGGGTGTGTGTTACATTACATTCACTAGTAGGAGTGAGAAAAACATCACGGGGTGGTGCGCATTGTATGGGTGTGTGTTACATTACATTCACTAGTAGGAGTGAGAAAAACATCACGGGGTGGTGCGCATTGTATGGGTGTGTGTTACATTAGATTCACTAGTAGGAGTGAGAAAAAGATCACGGGGTGGTGCGCATTTTATGGGTGTGTGTTACATTACATTCACTAGTAGGAGTGAGAAAAACATCACGGGGTGGTGCGCATTGTATGGGTGTGTGTTACATTACATTCACTAGTAGGAGTGAGAAAAACATCACGGGGTGGTGCGCATTTTATGGCTGTGTGTTACATTAGATTCACTAGTAGGAGTGAGAAAAACATCACGGGGTGGTGCTCATTGTATGGGTGTGTGTTACATTACATTCACTAGTAGGAGTGAGAAAAACATCACGGGGTGGTGCGCATTGTATGGGTGTGTGTTACATTACATTCACTAGTAGCAGTGAGAAAAACATCACGGGGTGGTGCGCATTGTATGGGTGTGTGTTACATTACATTCACTAGAAGCAGTGAGAAAAACATCACGGGGTGGTGCAGATTGTATGGGTGTGTGTTACATTACATTCACTAGTAGGAGTGAGAAAAACATCACGGGGTGGTGCGCATTGTATGGGTGTGTGTTACATTACATTCACTAGTAGGAGTGAGAAAAACATCACGGGGTGGTGCGCATTGTATTGGTGTGTGTAACATTACATTCACTAGTAGGAGTGAGAAAAACATCACGGGGTGGTGCACATTGTATGGGTGTGTGTTACATTACATTCACTAGTAGGAGTGAGAAAAACATCAGGGGGCGGTGCGCATTGTATGGGTGTGTGTTACATTAGATTCACTAGTCGGAGTGAGAAAAACATCACGGGGTGGTGCGCATTTTATGGGTGTGTGTTACATTACATTCACTTGTAGGAGTGAGAAAAACATCACGGGGTGGTGCGCATTGTATGGGTGTGTGTTACAATACATTCACTAGTAGGATTGAGAAAAACATCACGGGGTGGTGCACATTGTATGGGTGTGTGTTACATTACATTCACTAGTAGGAGTGAGAAAAACATCACCGGGTCGTGCGCATTGTATGGGTGTGTGTTACATTACATTCACTAGTAGGAGTGAGAAAAACATCACGGGGTGGTGCGCATTGTATTAGTGTGTGTTACATTACATTCACTAGTAGGAGTGAGAAAAACATCACGGGGTGGTGCGCATTTTATGGGTGTATGTTACGTTACATTCACTAGTAGGAATGAGAAAAACATCATGGGGTGGTGCGCCTTGTATAGGTGTGTGTTACATTACATTCACTAGTAGGAGTGAGAAAAACATCACGGGGTGGTGCGCATTGTATGGGTGGGTGTTACATTACATTCACTAGTAGGAGTGAGAAAAACATCACGGGGTGGTGCGCATTGTATGGGTGTGTGTTACATTACATTCACTAGTAGGAGTGAGAAAAACATCACGGGGTGGTGCGCATTGTATGGGTGTGTGTTACATTACATTCAATAGTAGGAGTGAGAAAAACATCAAGGGGTGGTGCGCATTGTATGGGTGTGTGTTACATTACATTCACTAGTAGGAGTGAGAAAAACATCACGGGGTGGTGTGAATCAGAGGGTCTGAATTAGGATAGGCAGTGAGTGGCAATGTAGGATGGAGAAAAGCACCGCGGGGTGGTCAGCATGGGGAGTTCAGGGAACATGCAGTGGCAATGTAGGATAGGTTTCTGAAAAACATCGCGGGGTGGTGCGCATTTTATGGGTGTGTGTTACATTAGATTCACTAGTAGGAGTGAGAAAAACATCACGGGGTGGTGCGCATTGTATGGGTGTGTGTTACATTACATTCACTAGTAGGAGTGAGAAAAACATCACGTGGTGGTGTGCATTGTATGGGTGTGTGTTACATTACATTCACTAGTAGGAGTGAGAAAAACATCACGGGGTGGTGCGCATTGTATGGGTGTGTGTTACATTAGATTCACTAGTAGGAGTGAGAAAAAGATCACGGGGTGGTGCGCATTGTATGGGTGTGTGTTACATTACATTCACTAGTAGGAGTGAGAAAAACATCACGGGGCGGTGTGCATTGTATGGGTGTGTGTTACATTAGATTCACTAGTAGGAGTGAGAAAAACATCACGGGGTGGTGCGCATTGTATGGGTGTGTGTTACATTACATTCACTAATAGGAGTGAGAAAAACATCACGGGGTGGTGCGCATTGTATGGTTGTGTGTTTCATTACATTCACTAGTAGGAGTGAGAAAAACATCACGGGGTGGTGCGCATTGTATGGGTGTGTGTTACATTACATTCACTAGTAGGAGTGAGAAAAACATCACGGTGTGGTGTGCATTGTATGGGTGTGTGTTACATTACATTCACTACTAGGAGTGAGAAAAACATCACGGGGTGGTGTGAATCGGAGGGTATGAATTAAGATAGGCATTGAGTGGCAATGTAGGATGGAGAAAAGCACCGCGGGGTGGTCAGCATGGGGAGGTCAGGGAACATGCAGTGGCAATGTAGGATAGGTTTCTGAAAAACATCGCGGGGTGGTGCGCATTGTATGGGTGTGTGTTACATTAGATTCACTAGTAGGAGTGAGAAAAACATCACGGGGTGGTGCGCAGTGTATGGGTGTGTGTTACATTACATTCACTAGTAGGAGTGAGAAAAACATCACGGGGTGGTGCGCATTGTATGGGTGTGTGTTACATTACATTCACTAGTAGGAGTGAGAAAAACATCACGGGGTGGTGCGCATTGTATGGGTGTGTGTTACATTAGATTCACTAGTAGGAGTGAGAAAAAGATCACGGGGTGGTGCGCATTTTATGGGTGTGTGTTACATTACATTCACTAGTAGGAGTGAGAAAAACATCACGGGGTGGTGCGCATTGTATGGGTGTGTGTTACATTACATTCACTAGTAGGAGTGAGAAAAACATCACGGGGTGGTGCGCATTGTATGGCTGTGTGTTACATTAGATTCACTAGTAGGAGTGAAAAAAACATCACGGGGTGGTGCTCATTGTATGGGTGTGTGTTACATTACATTCACTAGTAGGAGTGAGAAAAACATCACGGGGTGGTGCGCATTGTATGGGTGTGTGTTACATTACATTCACTAGTAGCAGTGAGAAAAACATCACGGGGTGGTGCGCATTGTATGGGTGTGTGTTACATTACATTCACTAGAAGCAGTGAGAAAAACATCACGGGGTGGTGCAGATTGTATGGGTGTGTGTTACATTACATTCACTAGTAGGAGTGAGAAAAACATCACGGGGTGGTGCGCATTGTATGGGTGTGTGTTACATTACATTCACTAGTAGGAGTGAGAAAAACATCACGGGGTGGTGCACATTGTATGGGTGTGTGTTACATTACATTCACTAGTAGGAGTGAGAAAAACATCAGGGGGCGGTGCGCATTGTATGGGTGTGTGTTACATTAGATTCACTAGTCGGAGTGAGAAAAACATCACGGGGTGGTGCGCATTTTATGGGTGTGTGTTACATTACATTCACTTGTAGGAGTGAGAAAAACATCACGGGGTGGTGCGCATTGTATGGGTGTGTGTTACAATACATTCACTAGTAGGATTGAGAAAAACATCACGGGGTGGTGCACATTGTATGGGTGTGTGTTACATTACATTCACTAGTAGGAGTGAGAAAAACATCACCGGGTCGTGGGCATTGTATGGGTGTGTGTTACATTACATTCACTAGTAGGAGTGAGAAAAACATCACGGGGTGGTGCGCATTGTATTAGTGTGTGTTACATTACATTCACTAGTAGGAGTGAGAAAAACATCACGGGGTGGTGCGCATTTTATGGGTGTGTGTTACATTACATTCACTAGTAGGAGTGAGAAAAACATCACGGGGTGGTGTGAATCAGAGGGTCTGAATTAGGATAGGCAGTGAGTGGCAATGTAGGATGGAGAAAAGCACCGCGGGGTGGTCAGCATGGGGAGTTCAGGGAACATGCAGTGGCAATGTAGGATAGGTTTCTGAAAAACATCGCGGGGTGGTGCGCATTTTATGGGTGTGTGTTACATTAGATTCACTAGTAGGAGTGAGAAAAACATCACGGGGCGGTGCGCATTGTATGGGTGTGTGTTACATTAGATTCACTAGTAGGAGTGAGAAAAACATCACGGGGTGGTGCGCATTGTATGGGTGTGTGTTACATTACATTCACTAGTAGGAGTGAGAAAAACATCACGGGGTGGTGCGCATTGTATGGGTGTGTGTTACATTAGATTCACTAGTAGGAGTGAGAAAAAGATCACGGGGTGGTTCGCATTGTATGGGTGTGTGTTACATTACATTCACTAGTAGGAGTGAGAAAAACATCACGGGGTGGTGCGCATTGTATGGGTGTGTGTTACATTACATTCACTAGTAGGAGTGAGAAAAACATCACGGGGTGGTGCGCATTGTATGGCTGTGTGTTACATTAGATTCACTAGTAGGAGTGAGAAAAACATCACGGGGTGGTGCTCATTGTATGGGTGTGTGTTACATTACATTCACTAGTAGGAGTGAGAAAAACATCACGGGGTGGTGCGCATTGTATGGGTGTGTGTTACATTACATTCACTAGTAGCAGTGAGAAAAACATCACGGGGTGGTGCGCATTGTATGGGTGTGTGTTACATTACATTCACTAGAAGCAGTGAGAAAAACATCACGGGGTGGTGCAGATTGTATGGGTGTGTGTTACATTACATTCACTAGTAGGAGTGAGAAAAACATCACGGGGTGGTGCGCATTGTATGGGTGTGTGTTACATTACATTCACTAGTAGGAGTGAGAAAAACATCACGGGGTGGTGCGCATTGTATTGGTGTGTGTTACATTACATTCACTAGTAGGAGTGAGAAAAACATCACGGGGTGGTGCACATTGTATGGGTGTGTGTTACATTACATTCACTAGTAGGAGTGAGAAAAACATCAGGGGGCGGTGCGCATTGTATGGGTGTGTGTTACATTAGATTCACTAGTCGGAGTGAGAAAAACATCACGGGGTGGTGCGCATTTTATGGGTGTGTGTTACATTACATTCACTTGTAGGAGTGAGAAAAACATCACGGGGTGGTGCGCATTGTATGGGTGTGTGTTACAATACATTCACTAGTAGGATTGAGAAAAACATCACGGGGTGGTGCACATTGTATGGGTGTGTGTTACATTACATTCACTAGTAGGAGTGAGAAAAACATCACCGGGTCGTGCGCATTGTATGGGTGTGTGTTACATTACATTCACTAGTAGGAGTGAGAAAAACATCACGGGGTGGTGCGCATTGTATTAATGTGTGTTACATTACATTCACTAGTAGGAGTGAGAAAAACATCACGGGGTGGTGTGCATTTTATGGGTGTATGTTACGTTACATTCACTAGTAGGAATGAGAAAAACATCATGGGGTGGTGCGCCTTGTATGGGTGTGTGTTACATTACATTCACTGGTAGGAGTGAGAAAAACATCACGGGGTGGTGCGCATTGTATGGGTGTGTGTTACATTACATTCACTAGTAGGAGTGAGAAAAACATCACGGGGTGGTGCGCATTGTATGGGTGTGTGTTACATTACATTCAATAGTAGGAGTGAGAAAAACATCAAGGGGTGGTGCGCATTGTATGGGTGTGTGTTACATTACATTCACTAGTAGGAGTGAGAAAAACATCACGGGGTGGTGTGAATCAGAGGGTCTGAATTAGGATAGGCAGTGAGTGGCAATGTAGGATGGAGAAAAGCACCGCGGGGTGGTCAGCATGGGGAGTTCAGGGAACATGCAGTGGCAATGTAGGATAGGTTTCTGAAAAACATCGCGGGGTGGTGCGCATTTTATGGGTGTGTGTTACATTAGATTCACTAGTAGGAGTGAGAAAAACATCACGGGGCGGTGCGCATTGTATGGGTGTGTGTTACATTAGATTCACTAGTAGGAGTGAGAAAAACATCACGGGGTGGTGCGCATTGTATGGGTGTGTGTTACATTACATTGACTAGTAGGAGTGAGAAAAACATCACGGGGTGGTGCGCATTGTATGGGTGTGTGTTACATTACATTCACTAGTAGGAGTGAGAAAAACATCACAGGGTGGTGCGCATTGTATGGGTGTGTGTTACATTACATTCACTAGTAGGAGTGAGAAAAACATCACGGGGTGGTGCGCATTGTATGGGTGTGTGTTACATTACATTCACTAGTAGGAGTGAGAAAAACATCACGGGGTGGTGCGCATTGTATGGGTGTGTGTTACATTAGATTCACTAGTAGGAGTGAGAAAAACATCACGGGGTGGTGCGCATTGTATGGGTGTGTGTTACATTACATTCACTAATAGGAGTGAGAAAAACATCACGGGGTGGTGCGCATTGTATGGGTGTGTGTTACATTACATTCACTAGTAGGAGTGAGAAAAACATCACGGGGTGGTGCGCATTGTATGGGTGTGTGTTACATTACATTCACTAGTAGGAGTGAGAAAAACATCACAGGGTGGTGCGCATTGTATGGGTGTGTGTTACATTACATTCACTAGTAGGAGTGAGAAAAACATCACGGGGTGGTGCGCATTGTATGGGTGTGTGTTACATTACATTCACTAGTAGGAGTGAGAAAAACATCACGGTGTGGTGCGCATTGTATGGGTGTGTGTTACATTACATTCACTAGTAGGAGTGAGAAAAACATCACGGGGTGGTGCACATTGTATTGGTGTGTGTTACATTACATTCACTAGTATTAGTGAGAAAAACATCATGCGGTAGTGCGCATTGTATGGGTGTGTGTTACATTACATTGACTACTAGGAGTGAGAAAAACATCACGGGGTGGTGTGAATCGGAGGGTCTGAATTAGGATAGGCAGTGGGTGGCAATGTAGGATGGAGAAAAGCACCGCGGGTTGGTCAGCATGGGGAGGTCAGGGAACATGCAGTGGCAATGTAGGATAGGTTTCTGAAAAACATCCCGGGGTGGTGCGCATTGTATGGGTGTGTGTTACATTACATTCACAGGTAGGAGTGAGAAAAACATCACGGGGTAGTGTGCAGTTTATGGGTGTGTGTTACATTACATTCACTAGTAGCAGGGAGAAAAACATCACGGGGTGGTGCGCATTGTATGGGTGTGTGTTACATTACATTCACTAGTAGGAATGAGAAAAACATCACGGGGTGGTGCGCATTGTATGTGTGTGTGTTACATTACATTCACCTGTAGGAGTGAGAAAAACATCACGTGGTGGTGCGCATTGTATGGGTGTGTGTTACATTGCATTCACTAGTAGGAGTGAGAAAAACATCATGGGGGGGTGCGCATTGTATGGGTGTGTATTACATTAGATTCACTAGTAGGAGTGAGAAAAACATCACGGGGCGGTGCGCATTGTATGGGTGTGTGTTACATTAGATTCACTAGTAGGAGTGAGAAAAACATCACGAGGTGGTGCGCATTGTATGGGTGTGTGTTACATTACATTCACTAATAGGAGTGAGAAAAACATCACGGGGTGGTGCGCATTGTATGGTTGTGTGTTTCATTACATTCACTAGTAGGAGTGAGAAAAACATCACCGGGTGGTGCGCATTGTATGGGTGTGTGTTACATTACATTGACTAGTAGGAGTGAAAAAAACATCACGGGGTGGTGCGCATTGTATGGGTGTGTGTTACATTACATTGACTAGTAGGAGTGAAAAAAACATCACGGGGTGGTGCGCATTGTATGGGTGTGTGTTACATTATATTCACTAGTAGGAGTGAAAAAAACATCACGGGGTGGTGCGCATTGTATGGGTGTGTGTTACATTACATTCACTAGTAGGAGTGAGAAAAACATCACGGGGTGGTGCGCATTGTATGGGTGTGTGTTACATTACATTCACTAGTAAGAGTGAGAAAAACATCACGGGGTGGTGCGCATTGTATGGGTGTGTGTTACATTACATTCACTAGTAGCAGTGAGAAAAACATCACGGGGTGGTGCGCATTTTATGGGTGTGTGTTACATTACATTCACTAGAAGCAGTGAGAAAAACATCACGGGGTGGTGCAGATTGTATGGGTGTGTGTTACATTACATTCACTAGTAGGAGTGAGAAAAACATCACGGGGTGGTGCTCATTGTATGGGTGTGTGTTACATTACATTCACTAGTAGGAGTGAGAAAAACATCACGGGGTGGTGCGCATTGTATGGGTGTGTGTTACAATAGATTCACTAGTAGGAGTGAGAAAAACATCACGGGGTGGTGCGCATTGTATGGGTGTGTGTTACATTACATTCACTAATAGGAGTGAGAAAAACATCACGGGGTGGTGCGCATTGTATGGTTGTGTGTTTCATTACATTCACTAGTAGGAGTGAGAAAAACATCACGGGGTGGTGCGCATTGTATGGCTGTGTGTTACATTACATTGACTAGTAGGAGTGAAAAAAACATCACGGGGTGGTGCGCATTGTATGGGTGTGTGTTACATTACATTGACTAGTAGGAGTGAAAAAAACATCACCTTGGTGGTGCGCATTGTATGGGTGTGTGTTACATTACATTCACTAGTAGGAGTGAAAAAAACATCACGGGGTGGTGCGCATTGTATGGGTGTGTGTTACATTACATTCACTAGTAGGAGTGAGAAAAACATCACGGGGTGGTGCGCACTGTATGGGTGTGTGTTACATTACATTCACTAGTAGGAGTGAGAAAAACATCACGGGGTGGTGCGCATTGTATGGGTGTGTGTTACATTACATTCACTAGTAGGAGTGAGAAAAACATCACGGGGTGGTGCGCATTGTATGGGTGTGTGTTACATTACATTCACTAGAAGCAGTGAGAAAAACATGACGGGGTGGTGCAGATTGTATGGGTGTGTGTTACATTACATTCACTAGTAGGAGTGAGAAAAACATCAAGGGGTGGTGCGCATTGTATGGGTGTGTGTTACATTACATTCACTAGTAGGAGTGAGAAAAACATCACGGGGTGGTGTGAATCAGAGGGTCTGAATTAGGATAGGCAGTGAGTGGCAATGTAGGATGGAGAAAAGCACCGCGGGGTGGTCAGCATGGGGAGTTCAGGGAACATGCAGTGGCAATGTAGGATAGGTTTCTGAAAAACATCGCGGGGTGGTGCGCATTTTATGGGTGTGTGTTACATTAGATTCACTAGTAGGAGTGAGAAAAACATCACGGGGCGGTGCGCATTGTATGGGTGTGTGTTACATTAGATTCACTAGTAGGAGTGAGAAAAACATCACGGGGTGGTGCGCATTGTATGGGTGTGTGTTACATTACATTCACTAGTAGGAGTGAGAAAAACATCACGGGGTGGTGCGCATTGTATGGGTGTGTGTTACATTAGATTCACTAGTAGGAGTGAGAAAAAGATCACGGGGTGGTTCGCATTGTATGGGTGTGTGTTACATTACATTCACTAGTAGGAGTGAGAAAAACATCACGGGGTGGTGCGCATTGTATGGGTGTGTGTTACATTACATTCACTAGTAGGAGTGAGAAAAACATCACGGGGTGGTGCGCATTGTATGGCTGTGTGTTACATTAGATTCACTAGTAGGAGTGAGAAAAACATCACGGGGTGGTGCTCATTGTATGGGTGTGTGTTACATTACATTCACTAGTAGGAGTGAGAAAAACATCACGGGGTGGTGCGCATTGTATGGGTGTGTGTTACATTACATTCACTAGTAGCAGTGAGAAAAACATCACGGGGTGGTGCGCATTGTATGGGTGTGTGTTACATTACATTGACTAGTAGGAGTGAGAAAAACATCACGGGGTGGTGCAGATTGTATGGGTGTGTGTTACATTACATTCACTAGTAGGAGTGAGAAAAACATCACGGGGTGGTGCGCATTGTATGGGTGTGTGTTACATTACATTCACTAGTAGGAGTGAGAAAAACATCACGGGGTGGTGCGCATTGTATTGGTGTGTGTTACATTACATTCACTAGTAGGAGTGAGAAAAACATCACGGGGTGGTGCACATTGTATGGGTGTGTGTTACATTACATTCACTAGTAGGAGTGAGAAAAACATCAGGGGGCGGTGCGCATTGTATGGGTGTGTGTTACATTAGATTCACTAGTCGGAGTGAGAAAAACATCACGGGGTGGTGCGCATTTTATGGGTGTGTGTTACATTACATTCACTTGTAGGAGTGAGAAAAACATCACGGGGTGGTGCGCATTGTATGGGTGTGTGTTACAATACATTCACTAGTAGGATTGAGAAAAACATCACGGGGTGGTGCACATTGTATGGGTGTGTGTTACATTACATTCACTAGTAGGAGTGAGAAAAACATCACCGGGTCGTGCGCATTGTATGGGTGTGTGTTACATTACATTCACTAGTAGGAGTGAGAAAAACATCACGGGGTGGTGCGCATTGTATTAATGTGTGTTACATTACATTCACTAGTAGGAGTGAGAAAAACATCACGGGGTGGTGTGCATTTTATGGGTGTATGTTACGTTACATTCACTAGTAGGAATGAGAAAAACATCATGGGGTGGTGCGCCTTGTATGGGTGTGTGTTACATTACATTCACTGGTAGGAGTGAGAAAAACATCACGGGGTGGTGCGCATTGTATGGGTGTGTGTTACATTACATTCACTAGTAGGAGTGAGAAAAACATCACGGGGTGGTGCGCATTGTATGGGTGTGTGTTACATTACATTCAATAGTAGGAGTGAGAAAAACATCAAGGGGTGGTGCGCATTGTATGGGTGTGTGTTACATTACATTCACTAGTAGGAGTGAGAAAAACATCACGGGGTGGTGTGAATCAGAGGGTCTGAATTAGGATAGGCAGTGAGTGGCAATGTAGGATGGAGAAAAGCACCGCGGGGTGGTCAGCATGGGGAGTTCAGGGAACATGCAGTGGCAATGTAGGATAGGTTTCTGAAAAACATCGCGGGGTGGTGCGCCTTTTATGGGTGTGTGTTACATTAGATTCACTAGTAGGAGTGAGAAAAACATCACGGGGCGGTGCGCATTGTATGGGTGTGTGTTACATTAGATTCACTAGTAGGAGTGAGAAAAACATCACGGGGTGGTGCGCATTGTATGGGTGTGTGTTACATTACATTGACTAGTAGGAGTGAGAAAAACATCACGGGGTGGTGCGCATTGTATGGGTGTGTGTTACATTACATTCACTAGTAGGAGTGAGAAAAACATCACAGGGTGGTGCGCATTGTATGGGTGTGTGTTACATTACATTCACTAGTAGGAGTGAGAAAAACATCACGGGGTGGTGCGCATTGTATGGGTGTGTGTTACATTACATTCACTAATAGGAGTGAGAAAAACATCACGGGGTGGTGCGCATTGTATGGGTGTGTGTTACATTACATTCACTAGTAGGAGTGAGAAAAACATCACGGGGTGGTGCGCATTGTATGGGTGTGTGTTACATTAGATTCACTAGTAGGAGTGAGAAAAACATCACGGGGTGGTGCGCATTGTATGGGTGTGTGTTACATTACATTCACTAATAGTAGTGAGAAAAACATCACGGGGTGGTGCGCATTGTATGGGTGTGTGTTACATTACATTCACTAGTAGGAGTGAGAAAAACATCACGGGGTGGTGCGCATTGTATGGGTGTGTGTTACATTACATTCACTAGTAGGAGTGAGAAAAACATCACGGTGTGGTGCGCATTGTATGGGTGTGTGTTACATTACATTCACTAGTAGGAGTGAGAAAAACATCACGGGGTGGTGCACATTGTATTGGTGTGTGTTACATTACATTCACTAGTATTAGTGAGAAAAACATCATGCGGTAGTGCGCATTGTATGGGTGTGTGTTACATTACATTGACTACTAGGAGTGAGAAAAACATCACGGGGTGGTGTGAATCGGAGGGTCTGAATTAGGATAGGCAGTGGGTGGCAATGTAGGATGGAGAAAAGCACCGCGGGTTGGTCAGCATGGGGAGGTCAGGGAACATGCAGTGGCAATGTAGGATAGGTTTCTGAAAAACATCCCGGGGTGGTGCGCATTGTATGGGTGTGTGTTACATTACATTCACTAGTAGGAGTGAGAAAAACATCACGGGGTAGTGTGCAGTGTATGGGTGTGTGTTACATTACATTCACTAGTAGCAGGGAGAAAAACATCACGGGGTGGTGCGCATTGTATGGGTGTGTGTTACATTACATTCACTAGTAGGAATGAGAAAAACATCACGGGGTGGTGCGCATTGTATGTGTGTGTGTTACATTACATTCACCTGTAGGAGTGAGAAAAACATCACGTGGTGGTGCGCATTGTATGGGTGTGTGTTACATTGCATTCACTAGTAGGAGTGAGAAAAACATCATGGGGGGGTGCGCATTGTATGGGTGTGTATTACATTAGATTCACTAGTAGGAGTGAGAAAAACATCACGGGGCGGTGCGCATTGTATGGGTGTGTGTTACATTAGATTCACTAGTAGGAGTGAGAAAAACATCACGGGGTGGTGCGCATTGTATGGGTGTGTGTTACATTACATTCACTAATAGGAGTGAGAAAAACATCACGGGGTGGTGCGCATTGTATGGTTGTGTGTTTCATTACATTCACTAGTAGGAGTGAGAAAAACATCACCGGGTGGTGCGCATTGTATGGGTGTGTGTTACATTACATTGACTAGTAGGAGTGAAAAAAACATCACGGGGTGGTGCGCATTGTATGGGTGTGTGTTACATTACATTGACTAGTAGGAGTGAAAAAAACATCACGGGGTGGTGCGCATTGTATGGGTGTGTGTTACATTATATTCACTAGTAGGAGTGAAAAAAACATCACGGGGTGGTGCGCATTGTATGGGTGTGTGTTACATTACATTCACTAGTAGGAGTGAGAAAAACATCACGGGGTGGTGCGCATTGTATGGGTGTGTGTTACATTACATTCACTAGTAGGAGTGAGAAAAACATCACGGGGTGGTGCGCATTGTATGGGTGTGTGTTACATTACATTCACTAATAGGAGTGAGAAAAACATCACGGGGTGGTGCGCATTGTATGGGTGTGTGTTACATTACATTCACTAGTAGGAGTGAGAAAAACATCACGGGGTGGTGCGCATTGTATGGGTGTGTGTTACATTAGATTCACTAGTAGGAGTGAGAAAAACATCACGGGGTGGTGCGCATTGTATGGGTGTGTGTTACATTACATTCACTAATAGGAGTGAGAAAAACATCACGGGGTGGTGCGCATTGTATGGGTGTGTGTTACATTACATTCACTAGTAGGAGTGAGAAAAACATCACGGGGTGGTGCGCATTGTATGGGTGTGTGTTACATTACATTCACTAGTAGGAGTGAGAAAAACATCACGGTGTGGTGCGCATTGTATGGGTGTGTGTTACATTACATTCACTAGTAGGAGTGAGAAAAACATCACGGGGTGGTGCACATTGTATTGGTGTGTGTTACATTACATTCACTAGTATTAGTGAGAAAAACATCATGCGGTAGTGCGCATTGTATGGGTGTGTGTTACATTACATTGACTACTAGGAGTGAGAAAAACATCACGGGGTGGTGTGAATCGGAGGGTCTGAATTAGGATAGGCAGTGGGTGGCAATGTAGGATGGAGAAAAGCACCGCGGGTTGGTCAGCATGGGGAGGTCAGGGAACATGCAGTGGCAATGTAGGATAGGTTTCTGAAAAACATCCCGGGGTGGTGCGCATTGTATGGGTGTGTGTTACATTACATTCACTAGTAGGAGTGAGAAAAACATCACGGGGTAGTGTGCAGTGTATGGGTGTGTGTTACATTACATTCACTAGTAGCAGGGAGAAAAACATCACGGGGTGGTGCGCATTGTATGGGTGTGTGTTACATTACATTCACTAGTAGGAATGAGAAAAACATCACGGGGTGGTGCGCATTGTATGTGTGTGTGTTACATTACATTCACCTGTAGGAGTGAGAAAAACATCACGTGGTGGTGCGCATTGTATGGGTGTGTGTTACATTGCATTCACTAGTAGGAGTGAGAAAAACATCATGGGGGGGTGCGCATTGTATGGGTGTGTATTACATTAGATTCACTAGTAGGAGTGAGAAAAACATCACGGGGCGGTGCGCATTGTATGGGTGTGTGTTACATTAGATTCACTAGTAGGAGTGAGAAAAACATCACGGGGTGGTGCGCATTGTATGGGTGTGTGTTACATTACATTCACTAATAGGAGTGAGAAAAACATCACGGGGTGGTGCGCATTGTATGGTTGTGTGTTTCATTACATTCACTAGTAGGAGTGAGAAAAACATCACCGGGTGGTGCGCATTGTATGGGTGTGTGTTACATTACATTGACTAGTAGGAGTGAAAAAAACATCACGGGGTGGTGCGCATTGTATGGGTGTGTGTTACATTACATTGACTAGTAGGAGTGAAAAAAACATCACGGGGTGGTGCGCATTGTATGGGTGTGTGTTACATTATATTCACTAGTAGGAGTGAAAAAAACATCACGGGGTGGTGCGCATTGTATGGGTGTGTGTTACATTACATTCACTAGTAGGAGTGAGAAAAACATCACGGGGTGGTGCGCATTGTATGGGTGTGTGTTACATTACATTCACTAGTAAGAGTGAGAAAAACATCACGGGGTGGTGCGCATTGTATGGGTGTGTGTTACATTACATTCACTAGTAGCAGTGAGAAAAACATCACGGGGTGGTGCGCATTTTATGGGTGTGTGTTACATTACATTCACTAGAAGCAGTGAGAAAAACATCACGGGGTGGTGCAGATTGTATGGGTGTGTGTTACATTACATTCACTAGTAGGAGTGAGAAAAACATCACGGGGTGGTGCTCATTGTATGGGTGTGTGTTACATTACATTCACTAGTAGGAGTGAGAAAAACATCACGGCGTGGTGCGCATTGTATGGGTGTGTGTTACATTAGATTCACTAGTAGGAGTGAGAAAAACATCACGGGGTGGTGCGCATTGTATGGGTGTGTGTTACATTACATTCACTAATAGGAGTGAGAAAAACATCACGGGGTGGTGCGCATTGTATGGTTGTGTGTTTCATTACATTCACTAGTAGGAGTGAGAAAAACATCACGGGGTGGTGCGCATTGTATGGCTGTGTGTTACATTACATTGACTAGTAGGAGTGAAAAAAACATCACGGGGTGGTGCGCATTGTATGGGTGTGTGTTACATTACATTGACTAGTAGGAGTGAAAAAAACATCACGGGGTGGTGCGCATTGTATGGGTGTGTGTTACATTACATTCACTAGTAGGAGTGAAAAAAACATCACGGGGTGGTGCGCATTGTATGGGTGTGTGTTACATTACATTCACTAGTAGGAGTGAGAAAAACATCACGGGGTGGTGCGCATTGTATGGGTGTGTGTTACATTACATTCACTAGTAGGAGTGAGAAAAACATCACGGGGTGGTGCGCATTGTATGGGTGTGTGTTACATTACATTCACTAGTAGCAGTGAGAAAAACATCACGGGGTGGTGCGCATTGTATGGGTGTGTGTTACATTACATTCACTAGAAGCAGTGAGAAAAACATCACGGGGTGGTGCAGATTGTATGGGTGTGTGTTACATTACATTCACTAGTAGGAGTGAGAAAAACATCACGGGGTGGTGCTCATTGTATGGGTGTGTGTTACATTACATTCACTAATAGGAGTGAGAAAAACATCACGGGGTGGTGCGCATTGTATTGGTGTGTGTTACATTACATTCACTAGTAGGAGTGAGAAAAACATCACGGGGTGGTGCACATTGTATGGGTGTGTGTTACATTACATTCACTAGTAGGAGTGAGAAAAACATCAGGGGGCGGTGCGCATTGTATGGGTGTGTGTTACATTAGATTCACTAGTCGGAGTGAGAAAAACATCACGGGGTGGTGCGCATTGTATGGGTGTGTGTTACATTACATTCACTTGTAGGAGTGAGAAAAACATCACGGGGTGGTGCGCATTGTATGGGTGTGTGTTACAATACATTCACTAGTAGGATTGAGAAAAACATCACGGGGTGGTGCACATTGTATGGGTGTGTGTTACATTACATTCACTAGTAGGAGTGAGAAAAACATCACCGGGTCGTGCGCATTGTATGGGTGTGTGTTACATTACATTCACTAGTAGGAGTGAGAAAAACATCACGGGGTGGTGCGCATTGTATTAGTGTGTGTTACATTACATTCACTAGTAGGAGTGAGAAAAACATCACGGGGTGGTGCGCATTTTATGGGTGTGTGTTACATTACATTCACTAGTAGGAGTGAGAAAAACATCACGGGGTGGTGCGCATTGTATGGGTGTGTGTTACATTACATTCACTAGTAGGAGTGAGAAAAACATCACGGGGTGGTGCGCATTGTATGGGTGTGTGTTACATTACATTCACTAGTAGGAGTGAGAAAAACATCACGGGGTGGTGCGCATTGTATGGGTGTGTGTTACATTACATTCACTAGTAGGAGTGAGAAAAACATCACGGGGTGGTGCGCATTGTATGGGTGTGTGTTACATTACATTCACTAGTAGGAGTGAGAAAAACATCAAGGGGTGGTGCGCATTGTATGGGTGTGTGTTACATTATATTCACTAGTAGGAGTGAGAAAAACATCACGGGGTGGTGTGAATCAGAGTGTCTGAATTAGGATAGGCAGTGAGTGGCAATGTAGGATGGAGAAAAGCACCGCGGGGTGGTCAGCAAGGGGAGGTCAGGGAACATGCAGTGGCAATGTAGGATAGGTTTCTGAAAAACATCGCGGGGTGGTGCGCATTTTATGGGTGTGTGTTACATTAGATTCACTAGTAGGAGTGAGAAAAACATCACGGGGCGGTGCGCATTGTATGGGTGTGTGTTACATTAGATTCACTAGTAGGAGTGAGAAAAACATCACGGGGTGGTGCGCATTGTATGGGTATGTGTTACATTACATTGACTAGTAGGAGTCAGAAAAACATCACGGGGTGGTGCGCATTGTATGGGTGTGTGTTACATTACATTGACTAGTAGGAGTGAGAAAAACATCACGGGGTGGTGCGCATTGTATGGGTGTGTGTTACATTACATTCACTAATAGGAGTGAGAAAAACATCACGGGGTGGTGCGCATTGTATGGGTGTGTGTTACATTACATTCACTAGTAGGAGTGAGAAAAACATCACGGGGTGGTGCGCATTGTACGGGTGTGTGTTACATTAGATTCACTAGTAGGAGTGAGAAAAACATCACGGGGTGGTGCGCATTGTATGGGTGTGTGTTACATTACATTCACTAGTAGGAGTGAGAAAAACATCACGGGGTGGTGTGAATCGGAGGGTCTGAATTAGGATAGGCAGTGGGTGGCAATGTAGGATGGAGAAAAGCACCGCGGTTGGTCAGCATGGGGAGGTCAGGGAACATGCAGTGGCAATGTAGGATAGGTTTCTGAAAAACATCACGGGGTGGTGCGCATTGTATGGGTGTGTGTTACATTACATTCACTAGTAGGAGTGAGAAAAACATCACGGGGTAGTGCGCAGTGTATGGGTGTGTGTTACATTACATTCACTAGCAGCAGGGAGAAAAACATCACGGGGTGGTGCGCATTGTATGGGTGTGTGTTACATTACATTCACTAGTAGGAATGAGAAAAACATCACGGGGTGGTGCGCATTGTATGTGTGTGTGTTACATTACATTCACCTGTAGGAGTGAGAAAAACATCACGTGGTGGTGCGCATTGTATGGGTGTGTGTTACATTGCATTCACTAGTAGGAGTGAGAAAAACATCATGGGGGGGTGCGCATTGTATGGGTGTGTATTACATTAGATTCACTAGTAGGAGTGAGAAAAACATCACGGGGCGGTGCGCATTGTATGGGTGTGTGTTACATTAGATTCACTAGTAGGAGTGAGAAAAACATCACGGGGTGGTGCGCATTGTATGGGTGTGTGTTACATTACATTCACTAATAGGAGTGAGAAAAACATCACGGGGTGGTGCGCATTGTATGGTTGTGTGTTTCATTACATTCACTAGTAGGAGTGAGAAAAACATCACGGGGTGGTGCGCATTGTATGGCTGTGTGTTACATTACATTGACTAGTAGGAGTGAAAAAAACATCACGGGGTGGTGCGCATTGTATGGGTGTGTGTTACATTACATTCACTAGTAGGAGTGAGAAAAACATCACGGTGTGGTGTGCATTGTTTGGGTGTGTGTTACATTACATTCACTAATAGGAGTGAGAAAAACATCACGGGGTGGTGTGAATCGGAGGGTCTGAATTAGGATAGGCAGTGAGTGGCAATGTAGGATGGAGAAACGCACCGCGGGGTGGTCAGCATGGGGAGGTCAGGGAACATGCAGTGGCAATGTAGGATAGGTTTCTGAAAAACATCGCGGGGTGGTGCGCATTGTATGGGTGTGTGTTACATTAGATTCACTAGTAGGAGTGAGAAAAACATCACGGGGTGGTGCGCATTGTATTGGTGTGTGTTACATTACATTCACTAGTAGGAGTGAGAAAAACATCACGGGGTGGTGCGCATTGTATGGGTGTGTGTTACATTACATTGACTAGTAGGAGTGAGAAAAACATCACGGGGTGGTGCGCATTGTATGGGTGTGTGTTACATTAGATTCACTAGTAGGAGTGAGAAAAACATCACGGGGTGGTGCGCATTGTATGGGTGTGTGTTACATTACATTCACTAGTAGGAGTGAGAAAAACATCACGGGGTGGTGCGCATTGTATGGGTGTGTGTTACATTACATTCACTAGTAGGAGTGAGAAAAACATCACGGGGTGGTGCGCATTGTATGGGTGTGTGTTACATTACATTCACTAGTAGGAGTGAGAAAAACATCACGGGGTGGTGCGCATTGTATGGGTGTGTGTTACATTACATTCACTAGTAGGAGTGAGAAAAACATCACGGGGTGGTACGCACTGTATGGGTATGTGTTACATTACATTGACTAGTAGGAGTGAGAAAAACATCACGGGGTGGTGCGCATTGTGTGGGTGTGTGTTACATTACATTCACTAGTAGGAGTGAGAAAAACGTCACGGGGTGGTGCGCATTGTATGGGTGTGTGTTACATTGCATTCACTAGTAGGAGTGAGAAAGACATCACGGGGTGGTGTGAATCGGAGGCTCTGAATTAGTATAGGCAGTGAGTGGCAATGTAGGATGGAGAAAAGCACCGCGTGGTGGTCAGCATGGGAAGGTCAGGGAACATGCAGTGGCAATGTAGGATAGGTTTCTGAAAAACATCGCGGGGTGGGGCGCATTGTATGGGTGTGTGTTACATTACATTCACTAGTAGGAGTGAGAAAAACATCACGGGGTGGTGCGCATTGTATGGGTGTGTGTTACATTACATTCACTAGTAGGAGTGAGAAAAACATCACGGGGTGGTGCGCATTGTATGGGTGTGTGTTACATTACATTCACTAGGAGGAGTGAGAAAAACATCACGGGGTGGTGCACATTGTATTGGTGTGTGTTACATTACATTCACTAGTAGGAGTGAGAAAAACATCATGCGGTAGTGCGCATTGTATGGGTGTGTGTTACATTACATTGACTACTAGGAGTGAGAAAAACATCACGGGGTGGTGGGAATCGGAGGGTCTGAATTAGGATAGGCAGTGAGTGGCAATGTAGGATGGAGAAAAGCACCGCGGGTTGGTCAGCATGGGGAGGTCAGGGAACATGCAGTGGCAATGTAGGATAGGTTTCTGAAAAACATCACGGGATGGTGCGCATTGTATGGGTGTGTGTTACATTACATTCACTAGTAGGAGTGAGAAAAACATCACGGGGTAGTGCGCATTGTATGGGTGTGTGTTACATTACATTCACTAGTAGCAGGGAGAAAAATATCACGGGGTGGTGCGCATTGTATGGGTGTGTGTTACATTACATTCACTAGTAGGAATGAGAAAAACATCACGGGGTGGTGCGCATTGTATGTGTGTGTGTTACATTACATTCACCTGTAGGAGTGAGAAAAACATCACGTGGTGGTGCGCATTGTATGGGTGTGTGTTACATTGCATTCACTAGTAGGAGTGAGAAAAACATCATGGGGGGGTGCGCATTGTATGGGTGTGTATTACATTAGATTCACTAGTAGGAGTGAGAAAAACATCACGGGGCGGTGCGCATTGTATGGGTGTGTGTTACATTACATTCACTAGTAGGAGTGAGAAAAACATCACGGGGTGGTGCGCATTGTATGGGTGTGTGTTACATTACATTCACTAATAGGAGTGAGAAAAACATCACGGGGTGGTGCGCATTGTATGGTTGTGTGTTTCATTACATTCACTAGTAGGAGTGAGAAAAACATCACGGGGTGGTGCGCATTGTATGGGTGTGTGTTACATTACATTGACTAGTAGGAGTGAAAAAAACATCACGGGGAGGTGCGCATTGTATGGGTGTGTGTTACATTACATTCACTAGTAGGAGTGAGAAAAACATCACGGTGTGGTGTGCATTGTATGGGTGTGTGTTACATTCACTACTAGGAGTGAGAAAAACGTCACGGGGTGGTGCGCATTGTATGGGTGTGTGTTACATTGCATTCACTAGTAGGAGTGAGAAAGACATCACGGGGTTGTGTGAATCGGAGGCTCTGAATTAGTATAGGCAGTGAGTGGCAATGTAGGATGGAGAAAAGCACCGCGTGGTGGTCAGCATGGGAAGGTCAGGGTACATGCAGTGGCAATGTAGGATAGGTTTCTGAAAAACATCGCGGGGTGGGGCGCATTGTATGGGTGTGTGTTACATTACATTCACTAGTAGGAGTGAGAAAAACATCACGGGGTGGTGCGCATTGTATGGGTGTGTGTTACATTACATTCACTAGTAGGAGTGAGAAAAACATCACGGGGTGGTGCTCATTGTATGGGTGTGTGTTACATTACATTCACTAATAGGAGTGAGAAAAACATCACGGGGTGGTGCGCATTGTATTGGTGTGTGTTACATTACATTCACTAGTAGGAGTGAGAAAAACATCACGGGGTGGTGCACATTGTATGGGTGTGTGTTACATTACATTCACTAGTAGGAGTGAGAAAAACATCAGGGGGCGGTGCGCATTGTATGGGTGTGTGTTACATTAGATTCACTAGTCGGAGTGAGAAAAACATCACGGGGTGGTGCGCATTGTATGGGTGTGTGTTACATTACATTCACTTGTAGGAGTGAGAAAAACATCACGGGGTGGTGCGCATTGTATGGGTGTGTGTTACAATACATTCACTAGTAGGATTGAGAAAAACATCACGGGGTGGTGCACATTGTATGGGTGTGTGTTACATTACATTCACTAGTAGGAGTGAGAAAAACATCACCGGGTCGTGCGCATTGTATGGGTGTGTGTTACATTACATTCACTAGTAGGAGTGAGAAAAACATCACGGGGTGGTGCGCATTGTATTAGTGTGTGTTACATTACATTCACTAGTAGGAGTGAGAAAAACATCACGGGGTGGTGCGCATTTTATGGGTGTGTGTTACATTACATTCACTAGTAGGAGTGAGAAAAACATCACGGGGTGGTGCGCATTGTATGGGTGTGTGTTACATTACATTCACTAGTAGGAGTGAGAAAAACATCACGGGGTGGTGCGCATTGTATGGGTGTGTGTTACATTACATTCACTAGTAGGAGTGAGAAAAACATCACGGGGTGGTGCGCATTGTATGGGTGTGTGTTACATTACATTCACTAGTAGGAGTGAGAAAAACATCACGGGGTGGTGCGCATTGTATGGGTGTGTGTTACATTACATTCACTAGTAGGAGTGAGAAAAACATCAAGGGGTGGTGCGCATTGTATGGGTGTGTGTTACATTATATTCACTAGTAGGAGTGAGAAAAACATCACGGGGTGGTGTGAATCAGAGGGTCTGAATTAGGATAGGCAGTGAGTGGCAATGTAGGATGGAGAAAAGCACCGCGGGGTGGTCAGCAAGGGGAGGTCAGGGAACATGCAGTGGCAATGTAGGATAGGTTTCTGAAAAACATCGCGGGGTGGTGCGCATTTTATGGGTGTGTGTTACATTAGATTCACTAGTAGGAGTGAGAAAAACATCACGGGGCGGTGCGCATTGTATGGGTGTGTGTTACATTAGATTCACTAGTAGGAGTGAGAAAAACATCACGGGGTGGTGCGCATTGTATGGGTATGTGTTACATTACATTGACTAGTAGGAGTCAGAAAAACATCACGGGGTGGTGCGCATTGTATGGGTGTGTGTTACATTACATTGACTAGTAGGAGTGAGAAAAACATCACGGGGTGGTGCGCATTGTATGGGTGTGTGTTACATTACATTCACTAATAGGAGTGAGAAAAACATCACGGGGTGGTGCGCATTGTATGGGTGTGTGTTACATTACATTCACTAGTAGGAGTGAGAAAAACATCACGGGGTGGTGCGCATTGTACGGGTGTGTGTTACATTAGATTCACTAGTAGGAGTGAGAAAAACATCACGGGGTGGTGCGCATTGTATGGGTGTGTGTTACATTACATTCACTACTAGGAGTGAGAAAAACATCACGGGGTGGTGTGAATCGGAGGGTCTGAATTAGGATAGGCAGTGGGTGGCAATGTAGGATGGAGAAAAGCACCGCGGTTGGTCAGCATGGGGAGGTCAGGGAACATGCAGTGGCAATGTAGGATAGGTTTCTGAAAAACATCACGGGGTGGTGCGCATTGTATGGGTGTGTGTTACATTACATTCACTAGTAGGAGTGAGAAAAACATCACGGGGTAGTGCGCAGTGTATGGGTGTGTGTTACATTACATCCACTAGCAGCAGGGAGAAAAACATCACGGGGTGGTGCGCATTGTATGGGTGTGTGTTACATTACATTCACTAGTAGGAATGAGAAAAACATCACGGGGTGGTGCGCATTGTATGTGTGTGTGTTACATTACATTCACCTGTAGGAGTGAGAAAAACATCACGTGGTGGTGCGCATTGTATGGGTGTGTGTTACATTGCATTCACTAGTAGGAGTGAGAAAAACATCATGGGGGGGTGCGCATTGTATGGGTGTGTATTACATTAGATTCACTAGTAGGAGTGAGAAAAACATCACGGGGCGGTGCGCATTGTATGGGTGTGTGTTACATTAGATTCACTAGTAGGAGTGAGAAAAACATCACGGGGTGGTGCGCATTGTATGGGTGTGTGTTACATTACATTCACTAATAGGAGTGAGAAAAACATCACGGGGTGGTGCGCATTGTATGGTTGTGTGTTTCATTACATTCACTAGTAGGAGTGAGAAAAACATCACGGGGTGGTGCGCATTGTATGGCTGTGTGTTACATTACATTGACTAGTAGGAGTGAAAAAAACATCACGGGGTGGTGCGCATTGTATGGGTGTGTGTTACATTACATTCACTAGTAGGAGTGAGAAAAACATCACGGTGTGGTGTGCATTGTTTGGATGTGTGTTACATTACATTCACTAATAGGAGTGAGAAAAACATCACGGGGTGGTGCGCATTGTATGGGTGTGTGTTACATTACATTGACTAGTAGGAGTGAGAAAAACATCACGGGGTGGTGCGCATTGTATGGGTGTGTGTTACATTAGATTCACTAGTAGGAGTGAGAAAAACATCACGGGGTGGTGCGCATTGTATGGGTGTGTGTTACATTACATTCACTAGTAGGAGTGAGAAAAACATCACGGGGTGGTGCGCATTGTATGGGTGTGTGTTACATTACATTCACTAGTAGGAGTGAGAAAAACATCACGGGGTGGTGCGCATTGTATGGGTGTGTGTTACATTACATTCACTAGTAGGAGTGAGAAAAACATCACGGGGTGGTGCGCATTGTATGGGTGTGTGTTACATTACATTCACTAGTAGGAGTGAGAAAAACATCACGGGGTGGTACGCATTGTATGGGTATGTGTTACATTACATTGACTAGTAGGAGTGAGAAAAACGTCACGGGGTGGTGCGCATTGTATGGGTGTGTGTTACATTGCATTCACTAGTAGGAGTGAGAAAGACATCACGGGGTGGTGTGAATCGGAGGCTCTGAATTAGTATAGGCAGTGAGTGGCAATGTAGGATGGAGAAAAGCACCGCGTGGTGGTCAGCATGGGAAGGTCAGGGAACATGCAGTGGCAATGTAGGATAGGTTTCTGAAAAACATCGCGGGATGGTGCGCATTGTATGGGTGTGTGTTACATTACATTCACTAGTAGGAATGAGAAAAACATCACGGGGTGGTGCGCATTGTATGTGTGTGTGTTACATTACATTCACCTGTAGGAGTGAGAAAAACATCACGTGGTGGTGCGCATTGTATGGGTGTGTGTTACATTGCATTCACTAGTAGGAGTGAGAAAAACATCATGGGGGGGTGCGCATTGTATGGGTGTGTATTACATTAGATTCACTAGTAGGAGTGAGAAAAACATCACGGGGCGGTGCGCATTGTATGGGTGTGTGTTACATTACATTCACTAGGAGGAGTGAGAAAAACATCACGGGGTGGTGCACATTGTATGGGTGTGTGTTACATTACATTCACTAGTAGCAGGGAGAAAAACATCAAGGGGTGGTGCGCATTGTATGGGTGTGTGTTACATTATATTCACTAGTAGGAGTGAGAAAAACATCACGGGGTGGTGTGAATCAGAGGGTCTGAATTAGGATAGGCAGTGAGTGGCAATGTAGGATGGAGAAAAGCACCGCGGGGTGGTCAGCAAGGGGAGGTCAGGGAACATGCAGTGGCAATGTAGGATAGGTTTCTGAAAAACATCGCGGGGTGGTGCGCATTTTATGGGTGTGTGTTACATTAGATTCACTAGTAGGAGTGAGAAAAACATCACGGGGCGGTGCGCATTGTATGGGTGTGTGTTACATTAGATTCACTAGTAGGAGTGAGAAAAACATCACGGGGTGGTGCGCATTGTATGGGTATGTGTTACATTACATTGACTAGTAGGAGTCAGAAAAACATCACGGGGTGGTGCGCATTGTATGGGTGTGTGTTACATTACATTGACTAGTAGGAGTGAGAAAAACATCACGGGGTGGTGCGCATTGTATGGGTGTGTGTTACATTACATTCACTAATAGGAGTGAGAAAAACATCACGGGGTGGTGCGCATTGTATGGGTGTGTGTTACATTACATTCACTAGTAGGAGTGAGAAAAACATCACGGGGTGGTGCGCATTGTACGGGTGTGTGTTACATTAGATTCACTAGTAGGAGTGAGAAAAACATCACGGGGTGGTGCGCATTGTATGGGTGTGTGTTACATTACATTCACTACTAGGAGTGAGAAAAACATCACGGGGTGGTGTGAATCGGAGGGTCTGAATTAGGATAGGCAGTGGGTGGCAATGTAGGATGGAGAAAAGCACCGCGGTTGGTCAGCATGGGGAGGTCAGGGAACATGCAGTGGCAATGTAGGATAGGTTTCTGAAAAACATCACGGGGTGGTGCGCATTGTATGGGTGTGTGTTACATTACATTCACTAGTAGGAGTGAGAAAAACATCACGGGGTAGTGCGCAGTGTATGGGTGTGTGTTACATTACATTCACTAGCAGCAGGGAGAAAAACATCACGGGGTGGTGCGCATTGTATGGGTGTGTGTTACATTACATTCACTAGTAGGAATGAGAAAAACATCACGGGGTGGTGCGCATTGTATGTGTGTGTGTTACATTACATTCACCTGTAGGAGTGAGAAAAACATCACGTGGTGGTGCGCATTGTATGGGTGTGTGTTACATTGCATTCACTAGTAGGAGTGAGAAAAACATCATGGGGGGGTGCGCATTGTATGGGTGTGTATTACATTAGATTCACTAGTAGGAGTGAGAAAAACATCACGGGGCGGTGCGCATTGTATGGGTGTGTGTTACATTAGATTCACTAGTAGGAGTGAGAAAAACATCACGGGGTGGTGCGCATTGTATGGGTGTGTGTTACATTACATTCACTAATAGGAGTGAGAAAAACATCACGGGGTGGTGCGCATTGTATGGTTGTGTGTTTCATTACATTCACTAGTAGGAGTGAGAAAAACATCACGGGGTGGTGCGCATTGTATGGCTGTGTGTTACATTACATTGACTAGTAGGAGTGAAAAAAACATCACGGGGTGGTGCGCATTGTATGGGTGTGTGTTACATTACATTCACTAGTAGGAGTGAGAAAAACATCACGGTGTGGTGTGCATTGTTTGGGTGTGTGTTACATTTCATTCACTAATAGGAGTGAGAAAAACATCACGGGGTGGTGCGCATTGTATGGGTGTGTGTTACATTACATTGACTAGTAGGAGTGAGAAAAACATCACGGGGTGGTGCGCATTGTATGGGTGTGTGTTACATTAGATTCACTAGTAGGAGTGAGAAAAACATCACGGGGTGGTGCGCATTGTATGGGTGTGTGTTACATTACATTCACTAGTAGGAGTGAGAAAAACATCACGGGGTGGTGCGCATTGTATGGGTGTGTGTTACATTACATTCACTAGTAGGAGTGAGAAAAAAATCACGGGGTGGTGCGCATTGTATGGGTGTGTGTTACATTACATTCACTAGTAGGAGTGAGAAAAACATCACGGGGTGGTGCGCATTGTATGGGTGTGTGTTACATTACATTCACTAGTAGGAGTGAGAAAAACATCACGGGGTGGTACGCATTGTATGGGTATGTGTTACATTACATTGACTAGTAGGAGTGAGAAAAACATCACGGGGTGGTGCGCATTGTGTGGGTGTGTGTTACATTACATTCACTAGTAGGAGTGAGAAAAACGTCACGGGGTGGTGCGCATTGTATGGGTGTGTGTTACATTGCATTCACTAGTAGGAGTGAGAAAGACATCACGGGGTGGTGTGAATCGGAGGCTCTGAATTAGTATAGGCAGTGAGTGGCAATGTAGGATGGAGAAAAGCACCGCGTGGTGGTCAGCATGGGAAGGTCAGGGAACATGCAGTGGCAATGTAGGATAGGTTTCTGAAAAACATCGCGGGATGGTGCGCATTGTATGGGTGTGTGTTACATTACATTCACTAGTAGGAGTGAGAAAAACATCACGGGGTAGTGCGCATTGTATGGGTGTGTGTTACATTACATTCACTAGTAGCAGGGAGAAAAACATCACGGGGTGGTGCGCATTGTATGGGTGTGTGTTACATTACATTCACTAGTAGGAATGAGAAAAACATCACGGGGTGGTGCGCATTGTATGTGTGTGTGTTACATTACATTCACCTGTAGGAGTGAGAAAAACATCACGTGGTGGTGCGCATTGTATGGGTGTGTGTTACATTGCATTCACTAGTAGGAGTGAGAAAAACATCATGGGGGGGTGCGCATTGTATGGGTGTGTATTACATTAGATTCACTAGTAGGAGTGAGAAAAACATCACGGGGCGGTGCGCATTGTATGGGTGTGTGTTACATTACATTCACTAGGAGGAGTGAGAAAAACATCACGGGGTGGTGCACATTGTATTGGTGTGTGTTACATTACATTCACTAGTAGGAGTGAGAAAAACATCATGCGGTAGTGCGCATTGTATGGGTGTGTGTTACATTACATTGACTACTAGGAGTGAGAAAAACATCACGGGGTGGTGTGAATCGGAGGGTCTGAATTAGGATAGGCAGTGAGTGGCAATGTAGGATGGAGAAAAGCACCGCGGGTTGGTCAGCATGGGGAGGTCAGGGAACATGCAGTGGCAATGTAGGATAGGTTTCTGAAAAACATCACGGGATGGTGCGCATTGTATGGGTGTGTGTTACATTACATTCACTAGTAGGAGTGAGAAAAAAATCACGGGGTAGTGCGCATTGTATGGGTGTGTGTTACATTACATTCACTAGTAGCAGGGAGAAAAACATCACGGGGTGGTGCGCATTGTATGGGTGTGTGTTACATTACATTCACTAGTAGGAATGAGAAAAACATCACGGGGTGGTGCGCATTGTATGTGTGTGTGTTACATTACATTCACCTGTAGGAGTGAGAAAAACATCACGTGGTGGTGCGCATTGTATGGGTGTGTGTTACATTGCATTCACTAGTAGGAGTGAGAAAAACATCATGGGGGGGTGCGCATTGTATGGGTGTGTATTACATTAGATTCACTAGTAGGAGTGAGAAAAACATCACGGGGCGGTGCGCATTGTATGGGTGTGTGTTACATTACATTCACTAGTAGGAGTGAGAAAAACATCACGGGGTGGTGCGCATTGTATGGGTGTGTGTTACATTACATTCACTAATAGGAGTGAGAAAAACATCACGGGGTGGTGCGCATTGTATGGTTGTGTGTTTCATTACATTCACTAGTAGGAGTGAGAAAAACATCACGGGGTGGTGCGCATTGTATGGGTGTGTGTTACATTACATTGACTAGTAGGAGTGAAAAAAACATCACGGGGAGGTGCGCATTGTATGGGTGTGTGTTACATTACATTCACTAGTAGGAGTGAGAAAAACATCACGGTGTGGTGTGCATTGTATGGGTGTGTGTTACATTCACTACTAGGAGTGAGAAAAACGTCACGGGGTGGTGCGCATTGTATGGGTGTGTGTTACATTGCATTCACTAGTAGGAGTGAGAAAGACATCACGGGGTTGTGTGAATCGGAGGCTCTGAATTAGTATAGGCAGTGAGTGGCAATGTAGGATGGAGAAAAGCACCGCGTGGTGGTCAGCATGGGAAGGTCAGGGTACATGCAGTGGCAATGTAGGATAGGTTTCTGAAAAACATCGCGGGGTGGGGCGCATTGTATGGGTGTGTGTTACATTACATTCACTAGTAGGAGTGAGAAAAACATCACGGGGTGGTGCGCATTGTATGGGTGTGTGTTACATTACATTCACTAATAGGAGTGAGAAAAACATCACGGGGTGGTGCGCATTGTATGGTTGTGTGTTTCATTACATTCACTAGTAGGAGTGAGAAAAACATCACGGGGTGGTGCGCATTGTATGGCTGTGTGTTACATTACATTGACTAGTAGGAGTGAAAAAAACATCACGGGGTGGTGCGCATTGTATGGGTGTGTGTTACATTACATTCACTAGTAGGAGTGAGAAAAACATCACGGTGTGGTGTGCATTGTTTGGGTGTGTGTTACATTACATTCACTAATAGGAGTGAGAAAAACATCACGGGGTGGTGTGAATCGGAGGGTCTGAATTAGGATAGGCAGTGAGTGGCAATGTAGGATGGAGAAACGCACCGCGGGGTGGTCAGCATGGGGAGGTCAGGGAACATGCAGTGGCAATGTAGGATAGGTTTCTGAAAAACATCGCGGGGTGGTGCGCATTGTATGGGTGTGTGTTACATTAGATTCACTAGTAGGAGTGAGAAAAACATCACGGGGTGGTGCGAATTGTATTGGTGTGTGTTACATTACATTCACTAGTAGGAGTGAGAAAAACATCACGGGGTGGTGCGCATTGTATGGGTGTGTGTTACATTACATTGACTAGTAGGAGTGAGAAAAACATCACGGGGTGGTGCGCATTGTATGGGTGTGTGTTACATTAGATTCACTAGTAGGAGTGAGAAAAACATCACGGGGTGGTGCGCATTGTATGGGTGTGTGTTACATTACATTCACTAGTAGGAGTGAGAAAAACATCACGGGGTGGTGCGCATTGTATGGGTGTGTGTTACATTACATTCACTAGTAGGAGTGAGAAAAACATCACGGGGTGGTGCGCATTGTATGGGTGTGTGTTACATTACATTCACTAGTAGGAGTGAGAAAAACATCACGGGGTGGTGCGCATTGTATGGGTGTGTGTTACATTACATTCACTACTAGGAGTGAGAAAAACATCACGGGGTGGTACGCATTGTATGGGTATGTGTTACATTACATTCACTAGTAGGAGTGAGAAAAACATCACGGGGTGGTGCGCATTGTGTGGGTGTGTGTTACATTACATTCACTAGTAGGAGTGAGAAAAACGTCACGGGGTGGTGCGCATTGTATGGGTGTGTGTTACATTGCATTCACTAGTAGGAGTGAGAAAGACATCACGGGGTGGTGTGAATCGGAGGCTCTGAATTAGTATAGGCAGTGAGTGGCAATGTAGGATGGAGAAAAGCACCGCGTGGTGGTCAGCATGGGAAGGTCAGGGAACATGCAGTGGCAATGTAGGATAGGTTTCTGAAAAACATCGCGGGGTGGGGCGCATTGTATGGGTGTGTGTTACATTACATTCACTAGTAGGAGTGAGAAAAACATCACGGGGTGGTGCGCATTGTATGGGTGTGTGTTACATTACATTCACTAGTAGGAGTGAGAAAAACATCACGGGGTGGTGCGCATTGTATGGGTGTGTGTTACATTACATTCACTAGGAGGAGTGAGAAAAACATCACGGGGTGGTGCACATTGTATTGGTGTGTGTTACATTACATTCACTAGTAGGAGTGAGAAAAACATCATGCGGTAGTGCGCATTGTATGGGTGTGTGTTACATTACATTGACTACTAGGAGTGAGAAAAACATCACGGGGTGGTGTGAATCGGAGGGTCTGAATTAGGATAGGCAGTGAGTGGCAATGTAGGATGGAGAAAAGCACCGCGGGTTGGTCAGCATGGGGAGGTCAGGGAACATGCAGTGGCAATGTAGGATAGGTTTCTGAAAAACATCACGGGATGGTGCGCATTGTATGGGTGTGTGTTACATTACATTCACTAGTAGGAGTGAGAAAAACATCACGGGGTAGTGCGCATTGTATGGGTGTGTGTTACATTACATTCACTAGTAGCAGGGAGAAAAACATCACGGGGTGGTGCGCATTGTATGGGTGTGTGTTACATTACATTCACTAGTAGGAGTGAGAAAAACATCACGTGGTGGTGCGCATTGTATGGGTGTGTGTTACATTGCATTCACTAGTAGGAGTGAGAAAAACATCATGGGGGGGTGCGCATTGTATGGGTGTGTGTTACATTACATTCACTAGTAGGAGTGAGAAAAACATCACGGGGTAGTGCGCATTGTATGGGTGTGTGTTACATTACATTCACTAGTAGGAATGAGAAAAACATCACGGGGTGGTGCGCATTGTATGTGTGTGTGTTACATTACATTCACCTGTAGGAGTGAGAAAAACATCACGTGGTGGTGCGCATTGTATGGGTGTGTGTTACATTGCATTCACTAGTAGGAGTGAGAAAAACATCATGGGGGGGTGCGCATTGTATGGGTGTGTATTACATTAGATTCACTAGTAGGAGTGAGAAAAACATCACGGGGCGGTGCGCATTGTATGGGTGTGTGTTACATTACATTCACTAGTAGGAGTGAGAAAAACATCACGGGGTGGTGCGCATTGTATGGGTGTGTGTTACATTACATTCACTAATAGGAGTGAGAAAAACATCACGGGGTGGTGCGCATTGTATGGTTGTGTGTTTCATTACATTCACTAGTAGGAGTGAGAAAAACATCACGGGGTGGTGCGCATTGTATGGGTGTGTGTTACATTACATTGACTAGTAGGAGTGAAAAAAACATCACGGGGAGGTGCGCATTGTATGGGTGTGTGTTACATTACATTCACTAGTAGGAGTGAGAAAAACATCACGGTGTGGTGTGCATTGTATGGGTGTGTGTTACATTCACTACTAGGAGTGAGAAAAACGTCACGGGGTGGTGCGCATTGTATGGGTGTGTGTTACATTGCATTCACTAGTAGGAGTGAGAAAGACATCACGGGGTTGTGTGAATCGGAGGCTCTGAATTAGTATAGGCAGTGAGTGGCAATGTAGGATGGAGAAAAGCACCGCGTGGTGGTCAGCATGGGAAGGTCAGGGTACATGCAGTGGCAATGTAGGATAGGTTTCTGAAAAACATCGCGGGGTGGGGCGCATTGTATGGGTGTGTGTTACATTACATTCACTAGTAGGAGTGAGAAAAACATCACGGGGTGGTGCGCATTGTATGGGTGTGTGTTACATTACATTCACTAATAGGAGTGAGAAAAACATCACGGGGTGGTGCGCATTGTATGGTTGTGTGTTTCATTACATTCACTAGTAGGAGTGAGAAAAACATCACGGGGTGGTGCGCATTGTATGGCTGTGTGTTACATTACATTGACTAGTAGGAGTGAAAAAAACATCACGGGGTGGTGCGCATTGTATGGGTGTGTGTTACATTACATTCACTAGTAGGAGTGAGAAAAACATCACGGTGTGGTGTGCATTGTTTGGGTGTGTGTTACATTACATTCACTAATAGGAGTGAGAAAAACATCACGGGGTGGTGTGAATCGGAGGGTCTGAATTAGGATAGGCAGTGAGTGGCAATGTAGGATGGAGAAACGCACCGCGGGGTGGTCAGCATGGGGAGGTGAGGGAACATGCAGTGGCAATGTAGGATAGGTTTCTGAAAAACATCGCGGGGTGGTGCGCATTGTATGGGTGTGTGTTACATTAGATTCACTAGTAGGAGTGAGAAAAACATCACGGGGTGGTGCGAATTGTATTGGTGTGTGTTACATTACATTCACTAGTAGGAGTGAGGAAAACATCACGGGGTGGTGCGCATTGTATGGGTGTGTGTTACATTACATTGACTAGTAGGAGTGAGAAAAACATCACGGGGTGGTGCGCATTGTATGGGTGTGTGTTACATTAGATTCACTAGTAGGAGTGAGAAAAACATCACGGGGTGGTGCGCATTGTATGGGTGTGTGTTACATTACATTCACTAGTAGGAGTGAGAAAAACATCACGGGGTGGTGCGCATTGTATGGGTGTGTGTTACATTACATTCACTAGTAGGAGTGAGAAAAACATCACGGGGTGGTGCGCATTGTATGGGTGTGTGTTACATTACATTCACTAGTAGGAGTGAGAAAAACATCACGGGGTGGTGCGCATTGTATGGGTGTGTGTTACATTACATTCACTAGTAGGAGTGAGAAAAACATCACGGGGTGGTACGCATTGTATGGGTATGTGTTACATTACATTCACTAGTAGGAGTGAGAAAAACATCACGGGGTGGTGCGCATTGTGTGGGTGTGTGTTACATTACATTCACTAGTAGGAGTGAGAAAAACGTCACGGGGTGGTACGCATTGTATGGGTGTGTGTTACATTGCATTCACTAGTAGGAGTGAGAAAGACATCACGGGGTGGTGTGAATCGGAGGCTCTGAATTAGTATAGGCAGTGAGTGGCAATGTAGGATGGAGAAAAGCACCGCGTGGTGGTCAGCATGGGAAGGTCAGGGAACATGCAGTGGCAATGTAGGATAGGTTTCTGAAAAACATCGCGGGGTGGGGCGCATTGTATGGGTGTGTGTTACATTACATTCACTAGTAGGAGTGAGAAAAACATCACGGGGTGGTGCGCATTGTATGGGTGTGTGTTACATTACATTCACTAGTAGGAGTGAGAAAAACATCACGGGGTGGTGCGCATTGTATGGGTGTGTGTTACATTACATTCACTAGGAGGAGTGAGAAAAACATCACGGGGTGGTGCACATTGTATTGGTGTGTGTTACATTACATTCACTAGTAGGAGTGAGAAAAACATCATGCGGTAGTGCGCATTGTATGGGTGTGTGTTACATTACATTGACTACTAGGAGTGAGAAAAACATCACGGGGTGGTGTGAATCGGAGGGTCTGAATTAGGATAGGCAGTGAGTGGCAATGTAGGATGGAGAAAAGCACCGCGGGTTGGTCAGCATGGGGAGGTCAGGGAACATGCAGTGGCAATGTAGGATAGGTTTCTGAAAAACATCACGGGGTGGTGCGCATTGTATGGGTGTGTGTTACATTACATTCACTAGTAGGAGTGAGAAAAACATCACGGGATAGTGCACATTGTATGGGTGTGTGTTACATTACATTCACTAGTAGCAGGGAGAAAAACATCACGGGGTGGTGCGCATTGTATGGGTGTGTGTTACATTACATTCACTAGTAGGAATGAGAAAAACATCACGGGGTGGTGCGCATTGTATGTGTGTGTGTTACATTACATTCACCTATAGGAGTGAGAAAAACATCACGTGGTGGTGCGCATTGTATGGGTGTGTGTTACATTGCATTCACTAGTAGGAGTGAGAAAAACATCATGGGGGGGTGCGCATTGTATGGGTGTGTATTACATTAGATTCACTAGTAGGAGTGAGAAAAACATCACGGGGCGGTGCGCATTGTATGGGTGTGTGTTACATTACATTCACTAGTAGGAGTGAGAAAAACATCACGGGGTGGTGCGCATTGTATGGGTGTGTGTTACATTACATTCACTAATAGGAGTGAGAAAAACATCACGGGGTGGTGCGCATTGTATGGTTGTGTGTTTCATTACATTCACTAGTAGGAGTGAGAAAAACATCACGGGGTGGTGCGCATTGTATGGGTGTGTGTTACATTACATTGACTAGTAGGAGTGAAAAAAACATCACGGGGAGGTGCGCATTGTATGGGTGTGTGTTACATTACATTCACTAGTAGGAGTGAGAAAAACATCACGGTGTGGTGTGCATTGTATGGGTGTGTGTTACATTCACTACTAGGAGTGAGAAAAACGTCACGGGGTGGTGCGCATTGTATGGGTGTGTGTTACATTGCATTCACTAGTAGGAGTGAGAAAGACATCACGGGGTTGTGTGAATCGGAGGCTCTGAATTAGTATAGGCAGTGAGTGGCAATGTAGGATGGAGAAAAGCACCGCGTGGTGGTCAGCATGGGAAGGTCAGGGTACATGCAGTGGCAATGTAGGATAGGTTTCTGAAAAACATCGCGGGGTGGGGCGCATTGTATGGGTGTGTGTTACATTACATTCACTAGTAGGAGTGAGAAAAACATCACGGGGTGGTGCGCATTGTATGGGTGTGTGTTACATTACATTCACTAATAGGAGTGAGAAAAACATCACGGGGTGGTGCGCATTGTATGGTTGTGTGTTTCATTACATTCACTAGTAGGAGTGAGAAAAACATCACGGGGTGGTGCGCATTGTATGGCTGTGTGTTACATTACATTGACTAGTAGGAGTGAAAAAAACATCACGGGGTGGTGCGCATTGTATGGGTGTGTGTTACATTACATTCACTAGTAGGAGTGAGAAAAACATCACGGTGTGGTGTGCATTGTTTGGGTGTGTGTTACATTACATTCACTAATAGGAGTGAGAAAAACATCACGGGGTGGTGTGAATCGGAGGGTCTGAATTAGGATAGGCAGTGAGTGGCAATGTAGGATGGAGAAACGCACCGCGGGGTGGTCAGCATGGGGAGGTGAGGGAACATGCAGTGGCAATGTAGGATAGGTTTCTGAAAAACATCGCGGGGTGGTGCGCATTGTATGGGTGTGTGTTACATTAGATTCACTAGTAGGAGTGAGAAAAACATCACGGGGTGGTGCGAATTGTATTGGTGTGTGTTACATTACATTCACTAGTAGGAGTGAGGAAAACATCACGGGGTGGTGCGCATTGTATGGGTGTGTGTTACATTACATTGACTAGTAGGAGTGAGAAAAACATCACGGGGTGGTGCGCATTGTATGGGTGTGTGTTACATTAGATTCACTAGTAGGAGTGAGAAAAACATCACGGGGTGGTGCGCATTGTATGGGTGTGTGTTACATTACATTCACTAGTAGGAGTGAGAAAAACATCACGGGGTGGTGCGCATTGTATGGGTGTGTGTTACATTACATTCACTAGTAGGAGTGAGAAAAACATCACGGGGTGGTGCGCATTGTATGGGTGTGTGTTACATTACATTCACTAGTAGGAGTGAGAAAAACATCACGGGGTGGTGCGCATTGTATGGGTGTGTGTTACATTACATTCACTAGTAGGAGTGAGAAAAACATCACGGGGTGGTACGCATTGTATGGGTATGTGTTACATTACATTCACTAGTAGGAGTGAGAAAAACATCACGGGGTGGTGCGCATTGTGTGGGTGTGTGTTACATTACATTCACTAGTAGGAGTGAGAAAAACGTCACGGGGTGGTACGCATTGTATGGGTGTGTGTTACATTGCATTCACTAGTAGGAGTGAGAAAGACATCACGGGGTGGTGTGAATCGGAGGCTCTGAATTAGTATAGGCAGTGAGTGGCAATGTAGGATGGAGAAAAGCACCGCGTGGTGGTCAGCATGGGAAGGTCAGGGAACATGCAGTGGCAATGTAGGATAGGTTTCTGAAAAACATCGCGGGGTGGGGCGCATTGTATGGGTGTGTGTTACATTACATTCACTAGTAGGAGTGAGAAAAACATCACGGGGTGGTGCGCATTGTATGGGTGTGTGTTACATTACATTCACTAGTAGGAGTGAGAAAAACATCACGGGGTGGTGCGCATTGTATGGGTGTGTGTTACATTACATTCACTAGGAGGAGTGAGAAAAACATCACGGGGTGGTGCACATTGTATTGGTGTGTGTTACATTACATTCACTAGTAGGAGTGAGAAAAACATCATGCGGTAGTGCGCATTGTATGGGTGTGTGTTACATTACATTGACTACTAGGAGTGAGAAAAACATCACGGGGTGGTGTGAATCGGAGGGTCTGAATTAGGATAGGCAGTGAGTGGCAATGTAGGATGGAGAAAAGCACCGCGGGTTGGTCAGCATGGGGAGGTCAGGGAACATGCAGTGGCAATGTAGGATAGGTTTCTGAAAAACATCACGGGGTGGTGCGCATTGTATGGGTGTGTGTTACATTACATTCACTAGTAGGAGTGAGAAAAACATCACGGGATAGTGCACATTGTATGGGTGTGTGTTACATTACATTCACTAGTAGCAGGGAGAAAAACATCACGGGGTGGTGCGCATTGTATGGGTGTGTGTTACATTACATTCACTAGTAGGAATGAGAAAAACATCACGGGGTGGTGCGCATTGTATGTGTGTGTGTTACATTACATTCACCTATAGGAGTGAGAAAAACATCACGTGGTGGTGCGCATTGTATGGGTGTGTGTTACATTGCATTCACTAGTAGGAGTGAGAAAAACATCATGGGGGGGTGCGCATTGTATGGGTGTGTATTACATTAGATTCACTAGTAGGAGTGAGAAAAACATCACGGGGCGGTGCGCATTGTATGGGTGTGTGTTACATTACATTCACTAGTAGGAGTGAGAAAAACATCACGGGGTGGTGCGCATTGTATGGGTGTGTGTTACATTACATTCACTAATAGGAGTGAGAAAAACATCACGGGGTGGTGCGCATTGTATGGTTGTGTGTTTCATTACATTCACTAGTAGGAGTGAGAAAAACATCACGGGGTGGTGCGCATTGTATGGGTGTGTGTTACATTACATTGACTAGTAGGATTGAAAAAAACATCACGGGGAGGTGCGCATTGTATGGGTGTGTGTTACATTACATTCACTAGTAGGAGTGAGAAAAACATCACGGTGTGGTGTGCATTGTATGGGTGTGTGTTACATTCACTACTAGGAGTGAGAAAAACGTCACGGGGTGGTGCGCATTGTATGGGTGTGTGTTACATTGCATTCACTAGTAGGAGTGAGAAAGACATCACGGGGTGGTGTGAATCGGAGGCTCTGAATTAGTATAGGCAGTGAGTGGCAATGTAGGATGGAGAAAAGCACCGCGTGGTGGTCAGCATGGGAAGGTCAGGGAACATGCAGTGGCAATGTAGGATAGGTTTCTGAAAAACATCGCGGGGTGGGGCGCATTGTATGGGTGTGTGTTACATTACATTCACTAGTAGGAGTGAGAAAAACATCACGGGGTGGTGCGCATTGTATGGGTGTGTGTTACATTACATTCACTAGTAGGAGTGAGAAAAACATCACGGGGTGGTGCGCATTGTATGGGTGTGTGTTACATTACATTCACTAGTAGGAGTGAGAAAAACATCACGGGGTGGTGCACATTGTATTGGTGTGTGTTACATTACATTCACTAGTAGGAGTGACAAAAACATCATGCGGTAGTGCGCATTGTATGGGTGTGTGTTACATTACATTGACTACTAGGAGTGAGAAAAACATCACGGGGTGGTGTGAATCGGAGGGTCTGAATTAGGATAGGCAGTGAGTGTCAATGTAGGATGGAGAAAAGCACCGCGGGTTGGTCAGCATGGGGAGGTCAGGGAACATGCAGTGGCAATGTAGGATAGGTTTCTGAAAAACATCACGGGGTGGTGCGCATTGTATGGGTGTGTGTTACATTACATTCACTAGTAGGAGTGAGAAAAACATCACGGGGTAGTGCGCATTGTATGGGTGTGTGTTACATTACATTCACTAGTAGCAGGGAGAAAAACATCACGGGGTGGTGCGCATTGTATGGGTGTGTGTTACATTACATTCACTAGTAGGAATGAGAAAAACATCACGGGGTGGTGCGCATTGTATGTGTGTGTGTTACATTACATTCACCTGTAGGAGTGAGAAAAACATCACGTGGTGGTGCGCATTGTATGGGTGTGTGTTACATTGCATTCACTAGTAGGAGTGAGAAAAACATCATGGGGGGGTGCGCATTGTATGGGTGTGTATTACATTAGATTCACTAGTAGGAGTGAGAAAAACATCACGGGGCGGTGCGCATTGTATGGGTGTGTGTTACATTAGATTCACTAGTAGGAGTGAGAAAAACATCACGGGGTGGTGCGCATTGTATGGGTGTGTGTTACATTACATTCACTAATAGGAGTGAGAAAAACATCACGGGGTGGTGCGCATTGTATGGTTGTGTGTTTCATTACATTCACTAGTAGGAGTGAGAAAAACATCACGGGGTGGTGCGCATTGTATGGGTGTGTGTTACACTACATTCACTAGTAGGAATGAGAAAAACATCACGGGGTGGTGCGCATTGTATGGGTGTGTGTTACACTACATTCACTAGTGGGAGTAAGAAAAACATCTCGGGGTGGTGCGCATTGTATGGGTGTGTGTTACATTACATTCACTAGTGGGAGTGACAAAAACATCACAGGGTGGTGCGCATTGTATGGGTGTGTGTTACATTACATTCACTATTAGGAGTGAGAAAAACATCACGGGGTGGTGCACATTGTATGGGTGTGTGTTACATTACATTCACTAGTAGGAGTGAGAAAAACATCACGGGGTGGTGCGCATTGTACGGGTGTGTGTTACATTACATTCACTAGTAGGAGTGAGAAAAACATCACGGACTCGTGCGCATTGTACGGGTGTGTGTTACATTACATTCACTACGAGGAGTGAGAAAAACATCACGGGGTGGTGCGAATTGTATGGGTGTGTATTACATTACATTCACTAGTAGGAGTGAGAAAAACATCACGGGGTGGTGCGCAGTGTATAGGTGTGTATTACATTACATTCACTAGTAGGAGTGAGAAAAACATCACGGGGTGGTTCGCATTGTATGGGTGTGTGTTACATTACATTCACTAGTAGGAGTGAGAAAAACATCACGGGGTGGTGCGCATTGTATGGGTGTGTGTTACATTACATTCACTAGTAGGAGTGAGAAAAACATCACGGGGTGGTGCGCATTGTATGGGTGTGTGTTACATTACATTCACTATTAGGAGTGAGAAAAACGTCACGGGGTGGTGCGCATTATATGGGTGTGTGTTACATTACATTCACTAGTAGGAGTGAGAAAAACATCACAGGGTGGTGCGCATTGTATGGGTGTGTGTTACATTACATTCACTAGTAGGAGTGAGAAAAACATCCCGGGGTGGTGCGCATTGTATGGGTGTGTGTTACATTACATTCACTAGTAGGAGTGAGAAAAACATCACGGGGTGGTGCGCATTGTATGGGTGTGTGTTACATTACATTCACTATTAGGAGTGAGAAAAACGTCACGGGGTGGTGCGCATTGTATGGGTGTGTGTTACATTACATTCACTAGTAGGAGTGAGAAAAACATCACGGGGTGGTTCGAATTGTATGGGTGTGTGTTACATTACATTCACTAGTAGGAGTGAGAAAAACATCACGGGGTGGTGCGCATTGTATGGGTGTGTGTTACATTAGATTCACTAGTAGGAGTGAGAAAAACATCACGGGGTGGTGCGCATTGTATGGGTGTGTGTTACATTACATTCACAAATAGGAGTGAGAAAAACATCACGGGGTGGTGCGCATTGTATGGGTGTGTATTACATTACATTCACTAGTAGGAGTGAGAAAAACATCACGGGGTGGTGCGCATTGTATGGGTGTGTATTACATTACATTCACTAGTAGGAGTGAGAAAAACATCACGGGGTGGTGCGCATTGTATGGGTGTGTGTTACACTACATTCACTAGTAGGAGTGAGAAAAACATCACGGGGTGGTGCGCATTGTATGGGTGTGTGTTACACTACATTCACTAGTAGGAGTGAGAAAAACATCACGGGGTGGTGCGCATTGTATGGGTGTGTGTTACACTACATTCACTAGTGGGAGTGAGAAAAACATCACGGGGTGGTGCGCATTGTATGGGTGTGTGTTACATTACATTCACTAGTGGGAGTGAGAAAAACATCACGGGGTGGTGCCCATTGTATGGGTGTGTGTTACATTACATTCAATATTAGGAGTGAGAAAAACATCACAGGGTGGTGTGCATTGTATGGGTGTGTGTTACATTACATTCACTACTAGGATTGAGAAAAACATCACGGGGTGGTGTGAATGGGAGGGTCTGAATTAGGATAGGCAGTGAGTGGCAATGTAGGATGGAGAAAAGCACCGCGGGGTGGTCAGCATGGGGAGGTCAGGGAACATGCAGTGGCAATGTAGGATAGGTTTCTGAAAAACATCGCGGGGTGGTGCGCATTGTATGGGTGTGTGTTACATTACATTCACTAGTAGGAGTGAGAAAAACATCACGGGGTGGTGCGCATTGTATGGGTGTGTGTTACATTACATTCACTAGTAGGAGTGAGAAAAACATCACGGGGTGGTGCGCATTGTATGGGTGTGTGTTACATTAGATTCACTAGTAGGAGTGAGAAAAACATCACGGGGTGGTGCGCATTGTATGGGTGTGTGTTACATTACATTCACTAGTAGGAGTGAGAAAAACATCACGGGGTGGTGCGCATTGTATGGGTGTGTGTTACATTACATTCACTAGTAGGAGTGAGAAAAACATCACGGGGTGGTGCGCATTGTATGGGTGTGTGTTACATTACATTCACTATTAGCAGTGAGAAAAACGTCACGGGGTGGTGCGCATTATATGAGTGTGTGTTACATTACATTCACTAGTAGGAGTGAGAAAAACATCACGGGGTGGTGCGCATTGTATGGGTGTGTGTTACATTACATTCACTAGTAGGAGTGAGAAAAACATCACGGGGTGGTGCGCATTGTATGGGTGTGTGTTACATTACATTCACTAGTAGGAGTGAGAAAAACATCAAGGGGTGGTGCGCATTGTATGGGTGTGTGTTACATTAGATTCACTAGTAGGAGTGAGAAAAACATCACGGGGTGGTGCGCAGTGTATGGGTGTGTGTTACATTACATTCACAAATAGGAGTGAGAAAAACATCACGGGGTGGTGCGCATTGTATGGGTGTGTATTACATTACATTCACTAGTAGGAGTGAGAAAAACATCACGGGGTGGTGCGCATTGTATGGGTGTGTATTACATTACATTCACTAGTAGGAGTGAGAAAAACATCACGGGGTAGTGCGCATTGTATGGGTGTGTGTTACACTACATTCACTAGTAGGAGTGAGAAAAACATCACGGGGTGGTGCACATTGTATGGGTGTGTGTTACACTACATTCACTAGTAGGAGTGAGAAAAACATCACGGGGTGGTGCGCATTGTATGGGTGTGTGTTACACTACATTCACTAGTGGGAGTGAGAAAAATATCACGGGGTGGTGCGCATTGTATGGGTGTGTGTTACATTACATTCACTAGTGGGAGTGAGAAAAACATCACGGTGTGGTGCCCATTGTATGGGTGTGTTTTACATTACATTCACTATTAGGAGTGAGAAAAACATCACGGGGTGGTGCGCATTGTATGGGTGTGTGTTACATTACATTCACTACTAGGAGTGAGAAAAACATCACGGGGTGGTGCGCATTGTACGGGTGTGTGTTACATTACATTCACTAGTAGGAGTGAGAAAAACATCACGGGGTGGTGCGCATTGTACGGGTGTGTGTTACATTACATTCACTAGTAGGAGTGAGAAAAACATCACGGGGTGGTGCGCATTGTATGGGTGTGTGTTACACTACATTCACTAGTAGGAGTGAGAAAAACATCACGGGGTGGTGCGCATTGTATGGGTGTGTGTTACACTACATTCACTAGTGGGAGTGAGAAAAACATCTCGGGGTGGTGCGCATTGTATGGGTGTGTGTTACATTACATTCACTAGTGGGAGTGAGAAAAACATCACAGGGTGGTGCGCATTGTATGGGTGTGTGTTACATTACATTCACTATTAGGAGTGAGAAAAACATCACGGGGTGGTGCACATTGTATAGGTGTGTGTTACATTACATTCACTAGTAGGAGTGAGAAAAACATCACGGGGTGGTGCGCATTGTACGGGTGTGTGTTACATTACATTCACTAGTAGGAGTGAGAAAAACATCACGGGGTGGTGCGCATTGTACGGGTGTGTGTTACATTACATTCACTAGTAGGAGTGAGAAAAACATCACGGACTCGTGCGCATTGTACGGGTGTGTGTTACATTACATTCACTACGAGGAGTGAGAAAAACATCACGGGGTGGTGCGCATTGTATGGGTGTGTATTACATTACATTCACTAGTAGGAGTGAGAAAAACATCACGGGGTGGTGCGCAGTGTATGGGTGTGTATTACATTACATTCACTAGTAGGAGTGAGAAAAACATCACGGGGTGGTGCGCATTGTATGGGTGTGTGTTACATTACATTCACTAGTAGGAGTGAGAAAAACATCACGGGGTGGTGCGCATTGTATGGGTGTGTGTTACATTACATTCACTAGTAGGAGTGAGAAAAACATCACAGGGTGGTGCGCATTGTATGGGTGTGTGTTACATTAGATTCACTAGTAGGAGTGAGAAAAACATCACGGGGTGGTGCGCATTGTATGGGTGTGTGTTACATTACATTCACAAATAGGAGTGAGATAAACATCACGGGGTGGTGCGCATTGTATGGGTGTGTATTACTTTACATTCACTAGTAGGAGTGAGAAAAACATCACGGGGTGGTGCGCATTGTATGGGTGTGTATTACATTACATTCACTAGTAGGAGTGAGAAAAACATCACGGGGTGGTGCGCATTGTATGGGTGTGTGTTACACTACATTCACTAGTAGGAGTGAGAAAAACATCACGGGGTGGTGCGCATTGTATGGGTGTGTGTTACACTACATTCACTAGTAGGAGTGAGAAAAACATCACGGGGTGGTGCGCATTGTATGGGTGTGTGTTACACTACATTCACTAGTGGGAGTGAGAAAAACATCACGGGGTGGTGCGCATTGTATGGGTGTGTGTTACATTACATTCACTAGTGGGAGTGAGAAAAACATCACGGGGTGGTGCCCATTTTATGGGTGTGTGTTACATTACATTCACTATTAGGAGTGAGAAAAACATCACGGGGTGGTGCGCATTGTATGGGTGTGTGTTACATTACATTCACTACTAGGAGTGAGAAAAACATCACGGGGTGGTGCGCATTGTACGGGTGTGTGTTACATTACATTCACTAGTAGGAGTGAGAAAAACATCACGGGGTGGTGCGCATTGTACGGGTGTGTGTTACATTACATTCACTAGTAGGAGTGAGAAAAACATCACGGGGTGGTGCGCATTGTATGGGTGTGTGTTACATTACATTCACTACGAAGAGTGAGAAAAACATCACTGGGTGGTGCGCATTGTATGGGTGTGTATTACATTACATTCAATAGTAGGAGTGAGAAAAACATCACGGGGTGGTGCGCAGTGTATGGGTGTGTATTACATTACATTCACTAGTAGGAGTGAGAAAAACATCACGGGGTGGTGCGCATTGTATGGGTGTGTGTTACATTACATTCACTAGTAGGAGTGAGAAAAACATCACGGGGTGGTGCGCAATGTATGGGTGTGTGTTACACTACATTCAATAGTAGGAGTGAGAAAAACATCACGGGGTGGTGCGCATTGTATGGGTGTGTGTTACACTACATTCACTAGTAAGAGTGAGAAAAACATCACGGGGTGGTGCGCATTGTATTGGCGTGTGTTACATTACATTCACTAGTAGGAGTGAGAAAAACATCACGGGGTGGTGCGCATTGTATGGGTGTGTGTTACATTACATTCACTAGTAGGAGTGAGAAAAACATCACGGGGTGGTGCGCATTGTATGGGAGTGTGTTACATTACATTCACTATTAGGAGTGAGAAAAACATCACGGGGTGGTGCGCATTCTATGGGTGTGTGTTACATTACATTCACTAGTAGGAGTGAGAAAAACATCACGGGGTGGTGCGCATTGTATGGGTGTGTGTTACATTACATTCACTAGTAGGAGTGAGAAAAACATCACGGGGTGGTGCGCATTGTATGGGTGTGTGTTACATTACATTCACTACGAGGAGTGAGAAAAACATCACGTGGTGGTGCGCATTCTATGGGTGTGTGTTACATTACATTCACTAGTAGGAGTGAGAAAAACATCACGGGGTGGTGCGCATTGTATGGGTGTGTGTTACATTAGATTCACTAGTAGGAGTGAGAAAAACATCACGAGGTGGTGCGCATTTTATGGGTGTGTGTTACATTACATTCACTAGTAGGAGTGAGAAAAACATCACGGGGTGGTGCGCATTGTATGGGTGTGTGTTACATTACATTCACTACGAGGAGTGAGAAAAACATCACGGGGTGGTGCGCATTGTATGGCTGTGTGTTACATTAGATTCACTAGTAGGAGTGAGAAAAACATCACTTGGTAGTGCGCATTGTATGGGTGTGTGTTGCATTACATTCACTAGTAGGAGTGAGAAAAACATCACGGGGTGGTGCGCATTGTATGGGTGTGTGTTACATTACATTCACTAGTAGCAGTGAGAAAAACATCACGGGGTGGTGCGCATTGTATGGGTGTGTGTTACATTACATTCACAAGAAGCAGTGAGAAAAACATCACGGGGTGGTGCAGATTGTATGGGTGTGTGTTACATTACATTCACTAGTAGGAGTGAGAAAAACATCACGGGGTGGTGCGCATTGTATGGGTGTGTGTTACATTACATTCACTAGTAGGAGTGAGAAAAACATCACGGGGTGGTGCGCATTGTATGGGTGTGTGTTACATTAGATTCACTAGTAGGAGTGAGAAAAACATCACGGGGTGGTGCGCATTGTATGGGTGTGTGTTACATTACATTCACAAATAGGAGTGAGAAAAACATCACGGGGTGGTGCGCATTGTATGGGTGTGTATTACATTACATTCACTAGTAGGAGTGAGAAAAACATCACGGGGTGGTGCGCATTGTATGGGTGTGTATTACATTACATTCACTAGTAGGAGTGAGAAAAACATCACGGGGTAGTGCGCATTGTATGGGTGTGTGTTACACTACATTCACTAGTAGGAGTGAGAAAAACATCACGGGGTGGTGCGCATTGTATGGGTGTGTGTTACACTACATTCACTAGTAGGAGTGAGAAAAACATCACGGGGTGGTGCGCATTGTATGGGTGTGTGTTACACTACATTCACTAGTGGGAGTGAGAAAAACATCACGGGGTGGTGCGCATTGTATGGGTGTGTGTTACATTACATTCACTAGTGGGAGTGAGAAAAACATCACGGGGTGGTGCCCATTGTATGGGTGTGTGTTACATTACATTCACTATTAGGACTGAGAAAAACATCACGGGGTGGTGCGCATTGTATGGGTGTGTGTTACATTACATTCACTACTAGGAGTGAGAAACACATCACGGGGTGGTGCCCATTGTACGGGTGTGTGTTACATTACATTCACTAGTAGGAGTGAGAAAAACATCACGGGGTGGTGCGCATTGTACGGGTGTGTGTTACATTACATTCACTAGTAGGAGTGAGAAAAACATCACGGGGTGGTGCGCATTGTATGGGTGTGTGTTACACTACATTCACTAGTAGGAATGAGAAAAACATCACGGGGTGGTGCGCATTGTATGGGTGTGTGTTACACTACATTCACTAGTGGGAGTGAGAAAAACATCTCGGGGTGGTGCGCATTGTATGGGTGTGTGTTACATTACATTCACTAGTGGGAGTGAGAAAAACATCACAGGGTGGTGCGCATTGTATGGGTGTGTGTTAAATTACATTCACTATTAGGAGTGAGAAAAACATCACGGGGTGGTGCACATTGTATGGGTGTGTGTTACATTACATTCACTAGTAGGAGTGAGAAAAACATCACGCGGTGGTGCGCATTGTACGGGTGTGTGTTACATTACATTCACTAGTAGGAGTGAGAAAAACATCACGGACTCGTGCGCATTGTACGGGTGTGTGTTACATTACATTCACTACGAGGAGTGAGAAAAACATCACGGGGTGGTGCGCATTGTACGGGTGTGTATTACATTACATTCACTAGTAGGAGTGAGAAAAACATCACGGGGTGGTGCGCAGTGTATGGGTGTGTATTACATTACATTCACTAGTAGGAGTGAGAAAAACATCACGGGGTGGTGCGCATTGTATGGGTGTGTGTTACATTACATTCACTAGTAGGAGTGAGAAAAACATCACGGGGTGGTGCGCATTGTATGGGTGTGTGTTACATTACATTCACTAGTAGGAGTGAGAAAAACATCACGGGGTGGTGCGCATTGTATGGGTGTGTGTGACATTACCTTCACTATTAGGAGTGAGAAAAACGTCACGGGGTGGTGCGCATTATATGGCTGTGTGTTACATTACATTCACTAGTAGGAGTGAGAAAAACATCACGGGGTGGTGCGCATTGTATGGGTGTGTGTTACATTACATTCACTAGTAGGAGTGAGAAAAACATCACGGGGTGGTGCGCATTGTATGGGTGTGTGTTACATTACATTCACTAGTAGGAGTGAGAAAAACATCACGGGGTGGTGCGCATTGTATGGGTGTGTGTTACATTAGATTCACTAGTAGGAGTGAGAAAAACATCACGGGGTGGTGCGCATTGTATGGGTGTGTGTTACATTACATTCACAAATAGGAGTGAGAAAAACATCACGGGGTGGTGCGCATTGTATGGGTGTGTATTACATTACATTCACTAGTAGGAGTGAGAAAAACATCACGGGGTGGTGCGCATTGTATGGGTGTGTGTTACATTACATTCACTAGTAGGAGTGAGAAAAACATCACGGGGTGGTGCGCATTGTATGGGTGTGTGTTACACTACATTCACTAGTAGGAGTGACAAAAACATCACGGGGTGGTGCGCATTGTATGGGTGTGTGTTACACTACATTCACTAGTAGGAGTGAGAAAAACATCACGGGGTGGTGCGCATTGTATGGGTGTGTGTTGCATTACATTCACTAGTAGGAGTGAGAAAAACATCACGGGGTGGTGCGCATTGTATGGGTGTGTGTTACATTACATTCACTAGTAGCAGTGAGAAAAACATCACGGGGTGGTGCGCATTGTATGGGTGTGTGTTACATTACATTCACAAGAAGCAGTGAGAAAAACATCACGGGGTGGTGCAGATTGTATGGGTGTGTGTTACATTACATTCACTAGTAGGAGTGAGAAAAACATCACGGGGTGGTGCGCATTGTATGGGTGTGTGTTACATTACATTCACTAGTAGGAGTGAGAAAAACATCACGGGGTGGTGCGCATTGTATGGGTGTGTGTTACATTAGATTCACTAGTAGGAGTGAGAAAAACATCACGGGGTGGTGCGCATTGTATGGGTGTGTGTTACACTACATTCACAAATAGGAGTGAGAAAAACATCACGGGGTGGTGCGCATTGTATGGGTGTGTGTTACACTACATTCACTAGTGGGAGTGAGAAAAACATCACGGGGTGGTGCGCATTGTATGGGTGTGTGTTACATTACATTCACTAGTGGGAGTGAGAAAAACATCACGGGGTGGTGCCCATTGTATGGGTGTGTGTTACATTACATTCACTATTAGGAGTGAGAAAAACATCACGGGGTGGTGCGCATTGTATGGGTGTGTGTTACATTACATTCACTACTAGGAGTGAGAAACACATCACGGGGTGGTGCGCATTGTACGGGTGTGTGTTACATTACATTCACTAGTAGGAGTGAGAAAAACATCACGGGGTGGTGCGCATTGTACGGGTGTGTGTTACATTACATTCACTAGTAGGAGTGAGAAAAACATCACGGGGTGGTGCGCATTGTATGGGTGTGTGTTACACTACATTCACTAGTAGGAATGAGAAAAACATCACGGGGTGGTGCGCATTGTATGGGTGTGTGTTACACTACATTCACTAGTGGGAGTGAGAAAAACATCTCGGGGTGGTGCGCATTGTATGGGTGTGTGTTACATTACATTCACTAGTGGGAGTGAGAAAAACATCACAGGGTGGTGCGCATTGTATGGGTGTGTGTTACATTACATTCACTATTAGGAGTGAGAAAAACATCACGGGGTGGTGCACATTGTATGGGTGTGTGTTACATTACATTCACTAGTAGGAGTGAGAAAAACATCACGCGGTGGTGCGCATTGTACGGGTGTGTGTTACATTACATTCACTAGTAGGAGTGAGAAAAACATCACGGAGTCGTGCGCATTGTACGGGTGTGTGTTACATTACATTCACTACGAGGAGTGAGAAAAACATCACGGGGTGGTGCGCATTGTACGGGTGTGTATTACATTACATTCACTAGTAGGAGTGAGAAAAACATCACGGGGTGGTGCGCAGTGTATGGGTGTGTATTACATTACATTCACTAGTAGGAGTGAGAAAAACATCACGGGGTGGTGCGCATTGTATGGGTGTGTGTTACATTACATTCACTAGTAGGAGTGAGAAAAACATCACGGGGTGGTGCGCATTGTATGGGTGTGTGTTACATTACATTCACTAGTAGGAGTGAGAAAAACATCACGGGGTGGTGCGCATTGTATGGGTGTGTGTTACATTACCTTCACTATTAGGAGTGAGAAAAACGTCACGGGGTGGTGCGCATTATATGGCTGTGTGTTACATTACATTCACTAGTAGGAGTGAGAAAAACATCACGGGGTGGTGCGCATTGTATGGGTGTGTGTTACATTACATTCACTAGTAGGAGTGAGAAAAACATCACGGGGTGGTGCGCATTGTATGGGTGTGTGTTACATTACATTCACTAGTAGGAGTGAGAAAAACATCACGGGGTGGTGCGCATTGCATGGGTGTGTGTTACATTAGATTCACTAGTAGGAGTGAGAAAAACATCACGGGGTGGTGCGCATTGTATGGGTGTGTGTTACATTACATTCACAAATAGGAGTGAGAAAAACATCACGGGGTGGTGCGCATTGTATGGGTGTGTATTACATTACATTCACTAGTAGGAGTGAGAAAAACATCACGGGGTGGTGCGCATTGTATGGGTGTGTATTACATTACATTCACTAGTAGGAGTGAGAAAAACATCACGGGGTGGTGCGCATTGTATGGGTGTGTGTTACACTACATTCACTAGTAGGAGTGACAAAAACATCACGGGGTGGTGCGCATTGTATGGGTGTGTGTTACACTACATTCACTAGTAGGAGTGAGAAAAACATCACGGGGTGGTGCGCATTGTATGGGTGTGTGTTACACTACATTCACTAGTGGGAGTGAGAAAAACATCACGGGGTGGTGCGCATTGTATGGGTGTGTGTTACATTACATTCACTAGTGGGAGTGAGAAAAACATCACGGGGTGGTGCCCATTGTATGGGTGTGTGTTACATTACATTCACTATTAGGAGTGAGAAAAACATCACGGGGTGGTGTGCATTGTATGGGTGTGTGTTACATTACATTCACTACTAGGAGTGAGAAAAACATCACGGGGTGGTGTGAATGGGAGGGTCTGAATTAGGATAGGCAGTGAGTGGCAATGTAGGATGGAGAAAAGCACCGCGGGGTGGTCAGCATGGGGAGGTCAGGGAACATGCAGTGGCAATGTAGGATAGGTTTCTGAAAAACATCGCGGGGTGGTGCGCATTGTATGGGTGTGTGTTACATTACATTCACTAGTAGGAGTGAGAAAAACATCACGGGGTGGTGCGCATTGTATGGGTGTGTGTTACATTACATTCACTAGTAGGAGTGAGAAAAACATCACGGGGTGGTGCACATTGTATGGGTGTGTGTTACATTACATTCACTAGTAGGAGTGAGAAAAACATCACGGGGTGGTGCGCATTGTATGGGTGTGTGTTACATTACATTCACTAGTAGGAGTGAGAAAAACATCACGGGGTGGTGCGCATTGTATGGATGTGTGTTACATTAGATTCACTAGTAGGAGTGAGAAAAACATCACGGGGTGGTGCGCATTGTATGGGTGTGTATTACATTACATTCACGAGTAGGAGTGAGAAAAACATCACGGGGTGGTGCGCATTGTATGGGTGTGTATTACATTACATTCACTAGTAGGAGTGAGAAAAACATCACGGGGTGGTGCGCATTGTATGGGTGTGTGTTACACTACATTCACTAGTAGGAGTGAGAAAAACATCACGGGGTGGTGCGCATTGTATGGGTGTGTGTTACACTACATTCACTAGTAGGAGTGAGAAAAACATCACGGGGTGGTGTGCATTGTATGGGTGTGTGTTACACTACATTCACTAGTGGGAGTGAGAAAAACATCACGGGGTGGTGCGCATTGTATGGGTGTGTGTTACATTACATTCACTAGTGGGAGTGAGAAAAACATCACGGGGTGGTGCCCATTGTATGGGTGTGTGTTACATTACATTCACTATTAGGAGTGAGAAAAACATCACGGGGTGGTGCGCATTGTATGGGTGTGTGTTACATTACATTCACTACTAGGAGTGAGAAAAACATCACGGGGTGGTGCGCATTGTACGGGTGTGTGTTACATTACATTCACTAGTAGGAGTGAGAAAAACATCACGGGGTGGTGCGCATTGTACGGGTGTGTGTTACATTACATTCACTAGTAGGAGTGAGAAAAACATCACGGGGTGGTGCGCATTGTATGGGTGTGTGTTACACTACATTCACTAGTGGGAGTGAGAAAAACATCTCGGGGTGGTGCGCATTGTATGGGTGTGTGTTACATTACATTCACTAGTGGGAGTGAGAAAAACATCACAGGGTGGTGCGCATTGTATGGGTGTGTGTTACATTACATTCACTATTAGGAGTGAGAAAAACATCACGGGGTGGTGCACATTGTATAGGTGTGTGTTACATTACATTCACTAGTAGGAGTGAGAAAAACATCACGGGGTGGTGCGCATTGTACGGGTGTGTGTTACATTACATTCACTAGTAGGAGTGAGAAAAACATCACGGACTCGTGCGCATTGTACGGGTGTGTGTTACATTACATTCACTACGAGGAGTGAGAAAAACATCACGGGGTGGTGCGCATTGTATGGGTGTGTATTACATTACATTCACTAGTAGGAGTGAGAAAAACATCACGGAGTGGTGCGCAGTGTATGGGTGTGTATTACATTACATTCACTAGTAGGAGTGAGAAAAACATCACGGTGTGGTGCGCATTGTATGGGTGTGTGTTACATTACATTCACTAGTAGGAGTGAGAAAAACATCACGGGGTGGTGCGCATTGTATGGGTGTGTGTTACATTACATTCACTAGTAGGAGTGAGAAAAACATCACGGGGTGGTGCGCATTGTATGGGTGTGTGTTACATTACATTCACTATTAGGAGTGAGAAAAACGTCACGGGGTGGTGCGCATTATATGGGTGTGTGTTACATTACATTGACTAGTAGGAGTGAGAAAAACATCACGGGGTGGTGCGCATTGTATGGGTGTGTGTTACATTACATTCACTAGTAGGAGTGAGAAAAACATCACGGGGAGGTGCAGATTGTATGGGTGTGTGTTACATTACATTCACTACTAGGAGTGAGAAAAACATCACGGGGTGGTGCGCATTGTACGGGTGTGTGTTACATTACATTCACTAGTAGGAGTGAGAAAAACATCACGGGGTGGTGCGCATTGTACGGGTGTGTGTTACATTAGATTCACTAGTAGGAGTGAGAAAAACATCACGGGGTGGTGCGCATTGTATGGGTGTGTGTTACACTACATTCACTAGTGGGAGTGAGAAAAACATCACGGGGTGGTGCGCATTGTATGGGTGGGTGTTACATTACATTCACTAGTGGGAGTGAGAAAAACATCACGGGGTGGTGCGCATTGTATTGGCGTGTGTTACATTACATTCACTAGTAGGAGTGAGAAAAACATCACGGGGTGGTGCGCATTGTATGGGTGTGTATTACATTACATTCAATAGTAGGAGTGAGAAAAACATCACGGGGTGGTGCGCAGTGTATGGGTGTGTATTACATTACATTCACTAGTAGGAGTGAGAAAAACATCACGGGGTGGTGCGCATTGTATGGGTGTGTGTTACATTACATTCACTAGTAGGAGTGAGAAAAACATCACGGGGTGGTGCGCAATGTATGGGTGTGTGTTACACTACATTCAATAGTAGGAGTGAGAAAAACATCACGGGGTGGTGCGCATTGTATGGGTGTGTGTTACACTACATTCACTAGTAAGAGTGAGAAAAACATCACGGGGTGGTGCGCATTGTATTGGCGTGTGTTACATTACATTCACTAGTAGGAGTGAGAAAAACATCACGGGGTGGTGCGCATTGTATGGGTGTGTGTTACATTACATTCACTAGTAGGAGTGAGAAAAACATCACGGGGTGGTGCGCATTGTATGGGAGTGTGTTACATTACATTCACTATTAGGAGTGAGAAAAACATCACGGGGTGGTGCGCATTCTATGGGTGTGTGTTACATTACATTCACTAGTAGGAGTGAGAAAAACATCACGGGGTGGTGTGCATTGTATGGGTGTGTGTTACATTACATTCACTAGTAGGAGTGAGAAAAACATCACGGGGTGGTGCGCATTGTATGGGTGTGTGTTACATTACATTCACTACGAGGAGTGAGAAAAACATCACGGGTTGGTGCGCATTCTATGGGTGTGTGTTACATTACATTCACTAGTAGGAGTGAGAAAAACATCACGGGGTGGTGCGCATTGTATGGGTGTGTGTTACATTAGATTCACTAGTAGGAGTGAGAAAAACATCACGAGGTGGTGCGCATTTTATGGGTGTGTGTTACATTACATTCACTAGTAGGAGTGAGAAAAACATTACGGGGTGGTGCGCATTGTATGGGTGTGTGTTACATTACATTCACTACGAGGAGTGAGAAAAACATCACGGGGTGGTGCGCATTGTATGGCTGTGTGTTACATTAGATTCACTAGTAGGAGTGAGAAAAACATCACTTGGTAGTGCGCATTGTATGGGTGTGTGTTGCATTACATTCACTAGTAGGAGTGAGAAAAACATCACGGGGTGGTGCGCATTGTATGGGTGTGTGTTACATTACATTCACAAGAAGCAGTGAGAAAAACATCACGGGGTGGTGCAGATTGTATGGGTGTGTGTTACATTACATTCACTAGTAGGAGTGAGAAAAACATCACGGGGTGGTGCGCATTGTATGGGTGTGTGTTACATTACATTCACTAGTAGGAGTGAGAAAAACATCACGGGGTGGTGCGCATTGTATGGGTGTGTGTTACATTAGATTCACTAGTAGGAGTGAGAAAAACATCACGGGGTGGTGCGCATTGTATGGGTGTGTGTTACATTACATTCACAAATAGGAGTGAGAAAAACATCACGGGGTGGTGCGCATTGTATGGGTGTGTATTACATTACATTCACTAGTAGGAGTGAGAAAAACATCACGGGGTGGTGCGCATTGTATGGGTGTGTATTACATTACATTCACTAGTAGGAGTGAGAAAAACATCACGGGGTAGTGCGCATTGTATGGGTGTGTGTTACACTACATTCACTAGTAGGAGTGAGAAAAACATCACGGGGTGGTGCGCATTGTATGGGTGTGTGTTACACTACATTCACTAGTAGGAGTGAGAAAAACATCACGGGGTGGTGCGCATTGTATGGGTGTGTGTTACACTACATTCACTAGTGGGAGTGAGAAAAACATCACGGGGTGGTGCGCATTGTATGGGTGTGTGTTAAATTACATTCACTAGTGGGAGTGAGAAAAACATCACGGGGTGGTGCCCATTGTATGGGTGTGTGTTACATTACATTCACTATTAGGAGTGAGAAAAACATCACGGGGTGGTGCGCATTGTATGGGTGTGTGTTACATTACATTCACTACTAGGAGTGAGAAACACATCACGGGGTGGTGCGCATTGTACGGGTGTGTGTTACATTACATTCACTAGTAGGAGTGAGAAAAACATCACGTGGTGGTGCGCATTGTACGGGTGTGTGTTACATTACATTCACTAGTAGGAGTGAGAAAAACATCACGGGGTGGTGCGCATTGTATGGGTGTGTGTTACACTACATTCACTAGTAGGAATGAGAAAAACATCACGGGGTGGTGCGCATTGTATGGGTGTGTGTTACACTACATTCACTAGTGGGAGTGAGAAAAACATCTCGGGGTGGTGCGCATTGTATGGGTGTGTGTTACATTACATTCACTAGTGGGAGTGATAAAAACATCACAGGGTGGTGCGCATTGTATGGGTGTGTGTTACATTACATTCACTATTAGGAGTGAGAAAAACATCACGGGGTGGTGCACATTGTATGGGTGTGTGTTACATTACATTCACTAGTAGGAGTGAGAAAAACATCACGCGGTGGTGCGCATTGTACGGGTGTGTGTTACATTACATTCACTAGTAGGAGTGAGAAAAACATCACGGACTCGTGCGCATTGTACGGGTGTGTGTTACATTACATTCACTACGAGGAGTGAGAAAAACATCACGGGGTGGTGCGCATTGTATGGGTGTGTGTTACATTACATTCACTAGTAGGAGTGAGAAAAACATCACGGGGTGGTGCGCATTGTATGGGTGTGTGTTACATTACATTCACTAGTAGGAGTGAGAAAAACATCACGGGGTGGTGCGCATTGTATGGGTGTGTGTTACATTACATTCACTAGTAGGAGTGAGAAAAACATCACGGGGTGGTGCGCATTGTATGGGTGTGTGTTACATTACCTTCACTATTAGGAGTGAGAAAAACGTCACGGGGTGGTGCGCATTATATGGCTGTGTGTTACATTACATTCACTAGTAGGAGTGAGAAAAACATCACGGGATGGTGCGCATTGTATGGGTGTGTGTTACATTACATTCACTAGTAGGAGTGAGAAAAACATCACGGGGTGGTGCGCATTGTATGGGTGTGTGTTACATTACATTCACTAGTAGGAGTGAGAAAAACATCACGGGGTGGTGCGCATTGTATGGGTGTGTGTTACATTAGATTCACTAGTAGGAGTGAGAAAAACATCACGGGGTGGTGCGCATTGTATGGGTGTGTGTTACATTACATTCACAAATAGGAGTGAGAAAAACATCACGGGGTGGTGCGCATTGTATGGGTGTGTATTACATTACATTCACTAGTAGGAGTGAGAAAAACATCACGGGGTGGTGCGCATTGTATGGGTGTGTATTACATTACATTCACTAGTAGGAGTGAGAAAAACATCACGGGGTGGTGCGCATTGTATGGGTGTGTGTTACACTACATTCACTAGTAGGAGTGACAAAAACATCACGGGGTGGTGCGCATTGTATGGGTGTGTGTTACACTACATTCACTAGTAGGAGTGAGAAAAACATCACGGGGTGGTGCGCATTGTATGGGTGTGTGTTACACTACATTCACTAGTGGGAGTGAGAAAAACATCACGGGGTGGTGCGCATTGTATGGGTGTGTGTTACATTACATTCACTAGTGGGAGTGAGAAAAACATCACGGGGTGGTGCCCATTGTATGGGTGTGTGTTACATTACATTCACTATTAGGAGTGAGAAAAACATCACGGGGTGGTGTGCATTGTATGGGTGTGTGTTACATTACATTCACTACTAGGAGTGAGAAAAACATCACGGGGTGGTGTGAATGGGAGGGTCTGAATTAGGATAGGCAGTGAGTGGCAATGTAGGATGGAGAAAAGCACCGCGGGGTGGTCAGCATGGGGAGGTCAGGGAACATGCAGTGGCAATGTAGGATAGGTTTCTGAAAAACATCGCGGGGTGGTGCGCATTGTATGGGTGTGTGTTACATTACATTCACTAGTAGGAGTGAGAAAAACATCACGGGGTGGTGCGCATTGTATGGGTGTGTGTTACATTACATTCACTAGTAGGAGTGAGAAAAACATCACGGGGTGGTGCACATTGTATGGGTGTGTGTTACATTACATTCACTAGTAGGAGTGAGAAAAACATCACGGGGTGGTGCGCATTGTATGGGTGTGTGTTACATTACATTCACTAGTAGGAGTGAGAAAAACATCACGGGGTGGTGCGCATTGTATGGATGTGTGTTACATTAGATTCACTAGTAGGAGTGAGAAAAACATCACGGGGTGGTGCGCATTGTATGGGTGTGTATTACATTACATTCACGAGTAGGAGTGAGAAAAACATCACGGGGTGGTGCGCATTGTATGGGTGTGTATTACATTACATTCACTAGTAGGAGTGAGAAAAACATCACGGGGTGGTGCGCATTGTATGGGTGTGTGTTACACTACATTCACTAGTAGGAGTGAGAAAAACATCACGGGGTGGTGCGCATTGTATGGGTGTGTGTTACACTACATTCACTAGTAGGAGTGAGAAAAACATCACGGGGTGGTGTGCATTGTATGGGTGTGTGTTACACTACATTCACTAGTGGGAGTGAGAAAAACATCACGGGGTGGTGCGCATTGTATGGGTGTGTGTTACATTACATTCACTAGTGGGAGTGAGAAAAACATCACGGGGTGGTGCCCATTGTATGGGTGTGTGTTACATTACATTCACTATTAGGAGTGAGAAAAACATCACGGGGTGGTGCGCATTGTATGGGTGTGTGTTACATTACATTCACTACTAGGAGTGAGAAAAACATCACGGGGTGGTGCGCATTGTACGGGTGTGTGTTACATTACATTCACTAGTAGGAGTGAGAAAAACATCACGGGGTGGTGCGCATTGTACGGGTGTGTGTTACATTACATTCACTAGTAGGAGTGAGAAAAACATCACGGGGTGGTGCGCATTGTATGGGTGTGTGTTACACTACATTCACTAGTGGGAGTGAGAAAAACATCTCGGGGTGGTGCGCATTGTATGGGTGTGTGTTACATTACATTCACTAGTGGGAGTGAGAAAAACATCACAGGGTGGTGCGCATTGTATGGGTGTGTGTTACATTACATTCACTATTAGGAGTGAGAAAAACATCACGGGGTGGTGCACATTGTATAGGTGTGTGTTACATTACATTCACTAGTAGGAGTGAGAAAAACATCACGGGGTGGTGCGCATTGTACGGGTGTGTGTTACATTACATTCACTAGTAGGAGTGAGAAAAACATCACGGACTCGTGCGCATTGTACGGGTGTGTGTTACAATACATTCACTACGAGGAGTGAGAAAAACATCACGGGGTGGTGCGCATTGTATGGGTGTGTATTACATTACATTCACTAGTAGGAGTGAGAAAAACATCACGGGGTGGTGCGCAGTGTATGGGTGTGTATTACATTACATTCACTAGTAGGAGTGAGAAAAACATCACGGTGTGGTGCGCATTGTATGGGTGTGTGTTACATTACATTCACTAGTAGGAGTGAGAAAAACATCACGGGGTGGTGCGCATTGTATGGGTGTGTGTTACATTACATTCACTAGTAGGAGTGAGGAAAACATCACGGGGTGGTGCGCATTGTATGGGTGTGTGTTACATTACATTCACTATTAGGAGTGAGAAAAACGTCACGGGGTGGTGCGCATTATATGGGTGTGTGTTACATTACATTCACTAGCAGGAGTGAGAAAAACATCACGGGGTGGTGTGCATTGTATGGGTGTGTGTTACATTACATTCACTAGTAGGAGTGAGAAAAACATCACGGGGTGGTGCGCATTGTATGGGTGTGTGTTACATTACATTCACTAGTAGGAGTGAGAAAAACATCACGGGGTGGTGCGCATTGTATGGGTGTGTGTTACATTAGATTCACTAGTAGGAGTGAGAAAAACATCACGGGGTGGTGCGCATTGTATGGGTGTGTGTTACACTACATTCACTAGTGGGAGTGAGAAAAACATCACGGGGTGGTGCGCATTGTATGGGTGTGTGTTACATTACATTCACTAGTGGGAGTGAGAAAAACATCACAGGGTGGTGCCCATTGTATGGGTGTGTGTTACATTACATTCACTATTAGGAGTGAGAAAAACATCACGGGGTGGTGCGCATTGTATGGGTGTGTGTTACATTACATTCACTACTAGGAGTGAGAAAAACATCACGGGGTGGTGCGCATTGTACGGGTGTGTGTTACATTACATTCACTAGTAGGAGTGAGAAAAACATCACGGGGTGGTGCGCATTGTACGGGTGTGTGTTACATTACATTCACTAGTAGGAGTGAGAAAAACATCACGGGGTGGTGCGCATTGTATGGGTGTGTGTTACATTACATTCACTACGAAGAGTGAGAAAAACATCACTGGGTGATGCGCATTGTATGGGTGTGTATTACATTACATTCAATAGTAGGAGTGAGAAAAACGTCACGGGGTGGTGCGCAGTGTATGGGTGTGTATTACATTACATTCACTAGTAGGAGTGAGAAAAACATCACGGGGTGGTGCGCATTGTATGGGTTTGTGTTACATTACATTCACTAGTAGGAGTGAGAAAAACATCACGGGGTGGTGCGCAATGTATGGGTGTGTGTTACACTACATTCACTAGTAGGAGTGAGAAAAACATCACGGGGTGGTGCGCCTTGTATGGGTGTGTGTTACACTACATTCACTAGTAAGAGTGAGAAAAACATCACGGGGTGGTGCGCATTGTATTGGCGTGTGTTACATTACATTCACTAGTAGGAGTGAGAAAAACAGCACGGGGTGGTGCGCATTGTATGGGTGTGTGTTACATTACATTCACTAGTAGGAGTGAGAAAAACATCACGGGGTGGTGCGCATTGTATGGGAGTGTGTTACATTACATTCACTATTAGGAGTGAGAAAAACATCACGGGGTGGTGCGCATTATATGGGTGTGTGTTACATTACATTCACTAGTAGGAGTGAGAAAAAGATCACGGGGTGGTGCGCATTATATGGGTGTGTGTTACATTACATTCACTAGTAGGAGTGAGAAAAACATCACGAGGTGGTGCGCATTGTATGGGTGTGTGTTACATTACATTCACTACGAGGAGTGAGAAAAACATCACGGGGTGGTGCGCATTCTATGGGTGTGTGTTACATTACATTCACTAGTAGCAGTGAGAAAAACATCACGGGGTGGTGCGCATTGTATGGGTGTGTGTTACATTACATTCACAAGAAGCAGTGAGAAAAACATCACGGGGAGGTGCAGATTGTATGGGTGTGTGTTACATTACATTCACTAGTAGGAGTGAGAAAAACATCACGGGGTGGTGCGCATTGTATGGGTGTGTGTTACATTACATTCACTAGTAGGAGTGAGAAAAACATCACGGGGTGGTGCGCATTGTATTGGTGTGTGTTACATTACATTCACTAGTAGGAGTGAGAAAAACATCACGGGGTGGTGCACATTGTATGGGTGTGTGTTACATTACATTCACTAGTAGGAGTGAGAAAAACATCACGGGGCGGTGCGCATTGTATGGGTGTGTGTTACATTAGATTCACTAGTCGGAGTGAGAAAAACATCACGGGGTGGTGCGCATTGTATGGGTGTGTATTACATTACATTCACTAGTAGGAGTGAGAAAAACATCACGGGGTGGTGCGCATTGTATTAGTGTGTGTTACATTACATTCACTAGTAGGAGTGAGAAAAACATCACGGTGTGGTGCGCATTTTATGGGTGTGTGTTACATTACATTCACTAGTAGGAGTGAGAAAAACATCACGGGGTGGTTCGCGTTGTATGGGTGTGTGTTACATTACATTCACTAGTAGGAGTGAGAAAAACATCACAGGGTGGTGCGCATTGTATGGGTGTGTGTTACATTACATTCACTAGTAGGAGTGAGAAAAACATCACGGGGTGGTGCGCATTGTATGGGTGTGTGTTACATTACATTCATTAGTAGGAGTGAGAAAAACATCACGGGGTGGTGCGCATTGTATGGGTGTGTGTTAAATTACATTCACTAGTAGGAGTGAGAAAAACATCACAGGGTGGTGTGCATTGTATGGGTGTGTGTTACATTACATTGACTAGCAGGAGTGAGAAAAACATCACGGGGTGGTGCGCATTGTATGGGTGTGTGTTACATTACATTCACTACTAGGAGTCTGAAAAACATCGCGGGGTGGTGCGCATTGTATGGGTGTGTATTACATTACATTCACTAGTAGGAGTGAGAAAAACATCACGGGGTGGTGCGCATTGTATGGGTGTGTGTTACATTACATTCACTAGTAGGAGTGAGAAAAACATCACGGGGTGGTGTGAATCGGAGGGTCTGAATTAGGATAGGCAGTGAGTGGCAATGTAGGATGGAGAAAAGCACCGCGGGGTGGTCAGCATGGGGAGGTCAGGGAACATGCAGTGGCAATGTAGGAAAGGTTTCTGAAAAACATCGCGGGGTGGTGCGCATTGTATGGGTGTGTGTTACATTATATTCACTAGTAGGAGTGAGAAAAACATCACGGGGTGGTGCGCATTGTATGGGTGTGTGTTACATTACATTCACTAGTAGGAGTGAGAAAAACATCACGGGGTGGTGCGCATTGTATGGGTGTGTGTTACATTACATTCACTAGTAGGAGTGAGAAAAACATCACGGGGTGGTGGGAATCGGAGGATCTCAATTAGGATAGGCAGTGAGTGGCAATGTAGGATGGAGAAAAGCACAGCTGGGTGGTCAGCATGGGGAGGTCAGGGAACATGCAGTGGCAATGTAGGATAGGTTTCTGAAAAACATCGTGGGGTGGTGCGCATTGTATGGGTGTGTGTTACATTACATTCACTAGTAGGAGTGAGAAAAACATCACGGGGTGGTGCACATTGTATGGGTGTGTGTTACTTTACATTCACTAGTAGGAGTGAGAAAAACATCACGGGGTGGTGCGCATTGTATGTGTGTGTGTTACATTACATTCACTAGTAGGAGTGAGAAAAACATCACGGGGTGGTGCGCATTGTATGTGTGTGTGTTACATTACATTCACTAGTAGGAGTGAGAAAAACATCACGGGGTGGTGCGCATTGTATGTGTGTGTGTTACATTACATTCACTAGTAGGAGTGAGAAAAATATCACGGGGTGGTGCGCATTGTATGGGTTTGTGTTACATTACATTCACTAGTAGGAGTGAGAAAAACATCACGGGGTGCTGCGCAGTGTATGGGTGTGTGTTACATTACATTCACTAGTAGGAGTGAGAAAAGCATCACGGGGTCGTGCGCATTGTATGGGTGTGTGTTACATTAGATTCACTAGTAGGAGTGAGAAAAACATCACGGGGTGGTGCGCATTGTATGGGTGTGTGTTACATTACATTCACAAATAGGAGTGAGAAAAACATCAAGTGGTGGTGCGCATTGTATGGGTGTGTATTACATTACATTCACTAGTAGGAGTGAGAAAAACATCACGGGGTGGTGCGCATTGTATGGGTGTGTATTACATTACATTCACTAGTAGGAGTGAGAAAAACATCACGGGGTGTTGCGCATTGTATGGGTGTGTGTTACACTACATTCACTAGTAGGAGTGAGAAAAACATCACGGGGTGGTGCGCATTGTATGGGTGTGTGTTACACTACATTCACTAGTAGGAGTGAGAAAAACATCACGGGGTGGTGCGCATTGTATGGGTGTGTGTTACACTACATTCACTAGTGGGAGTGAGAAAAACATCACGGGGTGGTGCGCATTGTATGGGTGTGTGTTACGTTACATTCACTAGTGGGAGTGAGAAAAACATCACGGGGTGGTGCGCATTGTATGGGTGTGTGTTACATTACATTCACTAGTAGGAGTGAGAAAAGCATCACGGGGTCGTGCGCATTGTACGGGTGTGTGTTACATTACATTCACTACGAGGAGTGAGAAAAACATCACGGGGTGGTGCACATTGTATGGGTGTGTATTACATTACATTCACTAGTAGGAGTGAGAAAAACATCACGGGGTGGTGCGCATTGTATGGGTGTGTGTTACATTACATTCACTAGTAGGAGTGAGAAAAACATCACGGGGTGGTGCGTATTGTATGGGAGTGTGTTACATTACATTCACTATTAGGAGTGAGAAAAACATCACGGGGTGGTGCGCATTATATGGGTGTGTGTTACATTACATTCACTAGTAGGAGTGAGAAAAACATCACGGGGTGGTGCGCATTATATGGGTGTGTGTTACATTACATTCACTAGTAGGAGTGAGAAAAACATCACGGGGTGGTGCGCATTGTATGGGTGTGTGTTACATTACATTCACTACGAGGAGTGAGAAAAACATCACGGGGTGGTGCGCATTCTATGGGTGTGTGTTACATTACATTCACTAGTAGGAGTGAGAAAAACATCACGGGGTGGTGCGCATTGTATGGGTGTGTGTTACATTAGATTCACTAGTAGGAGTGAGAAAAACATCACGAGGTGGTGCGCATTTTATGGGTGTGTGTTACATTACATTCACTAGTAGGAGTGAGAAAAACATCACGGGGTGGTGCGCATTGTATGGGTGTGTGTTACATTACATTCACTAGGAGGAGTGAGAAAAACATCACGGGGTGGTGCGCATTGTATGGCTGTGTGTTACATTAGATTCACTAGTAGGAGTGAGAAAAACATCACGGGGTAGTGCGCATTGTATGGGTGTGTGTTGCATTACATTCACTAGTAGGAGTGAGAAAAACATCACGGGGTGGTGCGCATTGTATGGGTGTGTGTTACATTACATTCACTAGTAGCAGTGAGAAAAACATCACGGGGTGGTGCGCATTGTATGGGTGTGTGTTACATTACATTCACAAGAAGCAGTGAGAAAAACATCACGGGGTGGTGCAGATTGTATGGGTGTGTGTTACATTACATTCACTAGTAGGAGTGAGAAAAACATCACGGGGTGGTGCGCATTGTATGGGTGTGTGTTACATTACATTCACTAGTAGGAGTGAGAAAAACATCACGGGGTGGTGCGCATTGTATTGGTGTGTGTTACATTACATTCACTAGTAGGAGTGAGAAAAACATCACGGGGTGGTGCACATTGTATGGGTGTGTGTTACATTACATTCACTAGTAGGAGTGAGAAAAACATCACGGGGCGGTGCGCATTGTATGGGTGTGTGTTACATTAGATTCACTAGTCGGAGTGAGAAAAACATCACGGGGTGGTGCGCATTGTATGGGTGTGTGTTACATTACATTCACTAGTAGGAGTGAGAAAAACATCACGGGGTGGTGCGCATTGTATTAGTGTGTGTTACATTACATTCACTAGTAGGAGTGAGAAAAACATCACGGTGTGGTGCGCATTTTATGGGTGTGTGTTACATTACATTCACTAGTAGGAGTGAGAAAAACATCACGGGGTGGTTCGCGTTGTATGGGTGTGTGTTACATTACATTCACTAGTAGGAGTGAGAAAAACATCACGGGGTGGTGCGCATTGTATGGGTGTGTGTTACATTACATTCACTAGTAGGAGTGAGAAAAACATCACGGGGTGGAGCGCATTGTATGGGTGTGTGTTACATTACATTCATTAGTAGGAGTGAGAAAAACATCACGGGGTGGTGCGCATTGTATGGGTGTGTGTTAAATTACATTCACTAGTAGGAGTGAGAAAAACATCACAGGGTGGTGCGCATTGTATGGGTGTGTGTTACATTACATTGACTAGTAGGAGTGAGAAAAACATCACGGGGTGGTGCGCATTGTATGGGTGTGTGTTACATTACATTCACTACTATGAGTCTGAAAAACATCGCGGGGTGGTGCGCATTGTATGGGTGTGTATTACATTACATTCACTAGTAGGAGTGAGAAAAACATCACGGGGTGGTGCGCATTGTATGGGTGTGTGTTACATTACATTCACTAGTAGGAGTGAGAAAAACATCACGGGGTGGTGTGAATCGGAGGGTCTGAATTAGGATAGGCAGTGAGTGGCAATGTAGGATGGAGAAAAGCACCGCGGGGTGGTCAGCATGGGGAGGTCAGGGAACATGCAGTGGCAATGTAGGATAGGTTTCTGAAAAACATCGCGGGGTGGTGCGCATTGTATGGGTGTGTGTTACATTATATTCACTAGTAGGAGTGAGAAAAACATCACGGGGTGGTGCGCATTGTATGGGTGTGTGTTACATTACATTCACTAGTAGGAGTGAGAAAAACATCACGGGGTGGTGCGCATTGTATGGGTGTGTGTTACATTACATTCACTAGTAGGAGTGAGAAAAACATCACGGGGTGGTGGGAATCGGAGGATCTCAATTAGGATAGGCAGTGAGTGGCAATGTAGGATGGAGAAAAGCACCGCTGGGTGGTCAGCATGGGGAGGTCAGGGAACATGCAGTGGCAATGTAGGATAGGTTTCTGAAAAACATCGTGGGGTGGTGCGCATTGTATGGGTGTGTGTTACATTACATTCACTAGTAGGAGTGAGAAAAACATCACGGGGTGGTGCACATTGTATGGGTGTGTGTTACTTTACATTCACTAGTAGGAGTGAGAAAAACATCACGGGGTGGTGCGCATTGTATGTGTGTGTGTTACATTACATTCACTAGTAGGAGTGAGAAAAACATCACGGGGTGGTGCGCATTGTATGTGTGTGTGTTACATTACATTCACTAGTAGGAGTGAGAAAAACATCACGGGGTGGTGCGCATTGTATGTGTGTGTGTTACATTACATTCACTAGTAGGAGTGAGAAAAATATCACGGGGTGGTGCGCATTGTATGGGTTTGTGTTACATTACATTCACTAGTAGGACTGAGAAAAACATCACGGGGTGGTGCGCATTGTATGGGTGTGTGTTACATTACATTCACTAGTAGGAGTGAGAAAAACATCACGGGGTGGTGCGCATTGTATGGGTGTGTGTTACATTAGATTCACTAGTAGGAGTGAGAAAAACATCACGGGGTGGTGCGCATTGTATGGGTGTGTGTTACATTACATTCACAAATAGGAGTGAGAAAAACATCAAGTGGTGGTGCGCATTGTATGGGTGTGTATTACATTACATTCACTAGTAGGAGTGAGAAAAACATCACGGGGTGGTGCGCATTGTATGGGTGTGTATTACATTACATTCACTAGTAGGAGTGAGAAAAACATCACGGGGTGTTGCGCATTGTATGGGTGTGTGTTACACTACATTCACTAGTAGGAGTGAGAAAAACATCACGGGGTGGTGCGCATTGTATGGGTGTGTGTTACACTACATTCACTAGTAGGAGTGAGAAAAACATCACGGGGTGGTGCGCATTGTATGGGTGTGTGTTACACTACATTCACTAGTGGGAGTGAGAAAAACATCACGGGGTGGTGCGCATTGTATGGGTGTGTGTTACATTACATTCACTAGTGGGAGTGAGAAAAACATCACGGGGTGGTGCGCATTGTATGGGTGTGTGTTACATTACATTCACTAGTAGGAGTGAGAAAAACATCACGGGGTGGTGCGCATTGTATGGGTGTGTGTTACATTACATTCACTAGTAGGAGTGAGAAAAACATCACGGGGTGGTGCGCATTGTATGGGTGTGTGTTACATTACATTCACTAGTAGGAGTGAGAAAAACATCACGGGGTGGTGCGCATTGTATGAGTGTGTTACATTACATTCACTAGTAGGAGTTAGAAAAACATCACGGGGTGGTGCGCATTGTATGGGTGTGTGTTACATTAGATTCACTAGTAGGAGTGAGAAAAACATCACGGGGTGGTGCGCATTGTATGGGTGTGTGTTACATTACATTCACAAATAGGAGTGAGAAAAACATCACGGGGTGGTGCGCATTGTATGGGTGTGTATTACATTACATTCACTAGTAGGAGTGAGAAAAACATCACGGGGTGGTGCGCATTGTATGGGTGTGTATTACATTACATTCACTAGTAGGAGTGAGAAAAACATCACGGGGTGGTGCGCATTGTATTGGTGTGTGTTACACTACATTCACTAGTAGGAGTGAGAAAAACATCACGGGGTGGTGCGCATTGTATGGGTGTGTGTTACACTACATTCACTAGTAGGAGTGAGAAAAACATCACGGGGTGGTGCGCATTGTATGGGTATGTGTTACACTACATTCACTAGTGGGAGTGAGAAAAACATCACGGGGTGGTGCGCATTGTAAGGGTGTGTGTTACATTACATTCACTAATGGGAGTGAGAAAAACATCACGGGGTGGTGCGCCTTTTATGGGTGTGTGTTACATTACATTCACTGTTAGGAGTGAGAAAAACATCACGGGGTGGTGCGCATTGTATGGGTGTGTGTTACATTACATTCACTAGTAGGAGTGAGAAAAACATCACGGGGTGGTGCGCAGTGTACGGGTGTGTGTTACATTACATTCACTAGTAGGAGTGAGAAAAACATCACGGGGTGGTGCGCATTGTACGTGTGTGTGTTACATTACATTCACTAGTAGGAGTGAGAAAAACATCACGGGGTGGTGCGCATTGTATGGGTGTGTTTTACATTACATTCACTACGAGGAGTGAGAAAAACATCACGTGGTGGTGCGCAGTGTATGGTTGTGTATTACATTACATTCACTATTAGGAGTGAGAAAAACATCACGGGGTGGTGCGCAGTGTATGGGTGTGTATTACATTACATTCACTAGTAGGAGTGAGAAAAACATCACGGGGTGGTGCGCATTGTATGGGTGTGTGTTACATTACATTCACTAGTAGGAGTGAGAAAAACATCACGGGTGGTGCGCATTGTATGGGTGTGTGTTACACTACATTCACTAGTAGGAGTGAGAAAAACATCACGGGGTGGTGCGCATTGTATGGGTGTGTGTTACACTACATTCACTAGTAGGAGTGAGAAAAACATCACGGGGTGGTGCGCATTGTATGGGTGTGTGTTACATTACATACACTATTAGGAGTGAGAAAAACATCACGGGGTGTTGCGCATTATATGGGTGTGTGTTACATTACATTCACTAGTAGGAGTGAGAAAAACATCACGGGGTGGTGCGCATTGCATGGGTGTGTGTTACATTACATTCACTAGTAGGAGTGAGAAAAACATCACGGGGTGGTGCGCATTGTATGGGTGTATGTTACATTACATTCACTACGAGGAGTGAGAAAAACATCACGGGGTGGTGCGCATTCTATGGGTGTGTGTTACATTACATTCACTAGTAGGAGTGAGAAAAACATCACGGGGTGGTGCGCATTGTACGGGTGTGTGTTACATTACATTCACTAGTAGGAGTGAGAAAAACATCACGGGGTGGTGCGCATTGTACGGGTGTGTGTTACATTACATTCACTAGTAGGAGTGAGAAAAACATCACGGGGTGGTGCGCATTGTATGGGTGTGTGTTACATTACATTCACTATTAGGAGTGAGAAAAACATCACGGGGTGGTGCGCATTGTATGGGTGTGTGTTACATTACATTCACTAGTAGGAGTGAGAAAAACATCACGGGGTGGTGCGCATTGTACGGGTGTGTGTTACATTACATTCACTAGTAGGAGTGAGAAAAACATCACGGGGTGGTGCGCATTGTACGGGTGGGTGTTACATTACATTCACTAGTAGGAGTGAGAAAAACATCACGGTGTGGTGCGCATTGTATGGGTGTGTGTTACATTACATTCACTACGAGGAGTGAGAAAAACATCACGGGGTGGTGCGCATTGTATGGGTGTGTGTTACATTACATTCACTAGTAGGAGTGAGAAAAACATCACGGGGTGGTGCGCAGTGTATGGGTGTGTATTACATTACATTCACTAGTAGGAGTGAGAAATACATCACGGGGTGGTGCGCATTGTATGGGTGTGTGTTACATTACATTCACTAGTAGGAGTGAGAAAAACATCACGGGGTGGTGCGCATTGTATGGGTGTGTGTTACACTACATTCACTAGTAGGAGTGAGAAAAACATCACGGGGTGGTGCGCATTGTATGGGTGTGTGTTACACTACATTCACTAGTAGGAGTGAGAAAAACATCACGCGGTGGTGCGCATTGTATGGGTGTGTGTTACATTACATTCACTAGTAGGAGTGAGAAAAACATCACGGGGTGGTGCGCATTATATGGGTGTGTGTTACATTACATTCACTAGTAGGAGTGAGAAAAACATCACGGGGTGGTGCGCATTGTATGGGTGTGTGTTACATTACATTCACTAGTAGGAGTGAGAAAAACATCACGGGGTGGTGCGCATTGTATGGGTGTATGTTACATTACATTCACTACGAGGAGTGAGAAAAACATCACGGGGTGGTGCGCATTCTATGGGTGTGTGTTACATTACATTCACTAGTAGGAGTGAGAAAAACATCACGGGGTGGTGCGCATTGTACGGGTGTGTGTTACATTACATTCACTAGTAGGAGTGAGAAAAACATCACGGGGTGGTGCGCATTGTACGGGTGTGTGTTACATTACATTCACTAGTAGGACTGAGAAAAACATCACCGGGTGGTGCGCATTGTATGGGTGTGTGTTACATTACATTCACTATTAGGAGTGAGAAAAACATCACGGTGTGGTGCACATTGTATGGGTGTGTGTTACATTACATTCACTAGTAGGAGTGAGAAAAACATCACGGGGTGGTGCGCATTGTACGGGTGTGTGTTACATTACATTCACTAGTAGGAGTGAGAAAAACATCACGGGGTGGTGCGCATTGTACGGGTGGGTGTTACATTACATTCACTAGTAGGAGTGAGAAAAACATCACGGGGTGGTGCGCATTGTATGGGTGTGTGTTACATTACATTCACTAGTAGGAGTGAGAAAAACATCACGGGGTGGTGCGCATTGTACGGGTGTGTGTTACATTACATTCACTAGTAGGAGTGAGAAAAACATCACGGGGTGGTGCGCATTGTATTGGCGTGTGTTACATTACATTCACTAGTAGGAGTGAGAAAAACATCACGGGGTGGTGCGCATTGTATGGGTGTGTGTTACATTACATTCACTATTAGGAGTGAGAAAAACATCACGGGGTGGTGCGCATTATATGGGTGTGTGTTACATTACATTCACTAGTAGGAGTGAGAAAAACATCACGGGGTGGTGCGCATTGTATGGGTGTGTGTTACATTACATTCACTAGTAGGAGTGAGAAAAACATCACGCGGTGGTGCGCATTGTATGGGTGTATGTTACATTACATTCACTACGAGGAGTGAGAAAAACATCACGGGGTGGTGCGCATTCTATGGGTGTGTGTTACATTACATTCACTATTAGGAGTGAGAAAAACATCACGGGGTGGTGCGCATTGTATGGGTGTGTGTTACATTAGATACACTAGTAGGACTGAGAAAAAGATCACGAGGTGGTGCGCATTTTCTGGGTGTATGTTACATTACATTCACTAGTAGGAGTGAGAAAAACATCACGGGGTGGTGCGCATTGTATGGGTGTGTGTTACATTACATTCACTAGTAGGAGTGAGAAAAACATCACGGGGTGGTGCGCATTGTATGGCTGTGTGTTACATTAGATTGACTAGTAGGAGTGAGAAAAACATCACGGGGTGGTGCGCATTGTATGGGTGTGTGTTACATTACATTCACTAGAAGCAGTGAGAAAAACATCACGGGGTGGTGCAGATTGTATGGGTGTGTGTTACATTACATTCACTAGTAGGAGTGAGAAAAACATCACGGGGTGGTGCGCATTGTATGGGTGTGTGTTACATTACATTCACTAGTAGGAGTGAGAAAAACATCACGGGGTGGTGCGCATTGTATGGGTGTGTGTTACATTACATTCACTAGTAGGAGTGAGAAAAACATCACGGGGTGGTGCGCATTGTATTGGTGTGTGTTACATTACATTCACTAGTAGGAGTGAGAAAAACATCACGGGGTGGTGCACATTGTATGGGTGTGTGTTACATTACATTCACTAGTAGGAGTGAGAAAAACATCAGGGGGCGGTGCGCATTGTATGGGTGTGTGTTACATTAGATTCACTAGTCGGAGTGAGAAAAACATCACGGGGTGGTGCGCATTGTATGGGTGTGTGTTACATTACATTCACTTGTAGGAGTGAGAAAAACATCACGGGGTGGTGCGCATTGTATGGGTGCATGTTACAATACATTCACTAGTAGGATTGAGAAAAACATCACGGGGTGGTGCACATTGTATGGGTGTGTGTTACATTACATTCACTAGTAGGAGTGAGAAAAACATCACCAGGTCGTGCGCATTGTATGGGTGTGTGTTACATTACATTCACTAGTAGGAGTGAGAAATACATCACGGGGTGGTGCGCATTGTATGGGTGTGTGTTACATTACATTCACTAGTAGGAGTGAGAAAAACATCAAGGGGTGGTGCGCATTGTATGGGTGTGTGTTACATGACATTCACTAGTAGGAGTGAGAAAAACATCACGGGGTGGTGTGAATCAGAGGGTCTGAATTAGGATAGGCAGTGAGTGGCAATGTAGGATGGAGAAAAGCACCGCGGGGTGGTCAGCATGGGGAGTTCAGGGAACATGCAGTGGCAATGTAGGATAGGTTTCTGAAAAACATCGCGGGGTGGTGCGCATTTTATGGGTGTGTGTTACATTAGATTCAGTAGTAGGAGTGAGAAAAACATCACGGGGCGGTGCGCATTGTATGGGTGTGTGTTACATTAGATTCACTAGTAGGAGTGAGAAAAACATCACGGGGTGGTGCGCATTGTATGGGTGTGTGTTACATTACATTGACTAGTAGAAGTGAGAAAAACATCACGGGGTGGTGCGCATTGTATGGGTGTGTGTTACATTACATTGACTAGTAGGAGTGAGAAAAACATCACGGGGTGGTGCGCATTGTATGGGTGTGTGTTACATTACATTGACTAGTAGGAGTGAGAAAAACATCACGGGGTGGTGCGCATTGTATGGGTGTGTGTTACATTAGATTCACTAGTAGGAGTGAGAAAAACATCACGGGGTGGTGCGCATTGTATGGGTGTGTGTTACATTACATTCACTAATAGGAGTGAGAAAAACATCACGGGGTGGTGCGCATTGTATGGGTGTGTGTTACATTACATTCACTAGTAGGAGTGAGAAAAACATCACGGGGTGGTGCGCATTGTATGGGTGTGTGTTACATTACATTCACTAGTAGGAGTGAGAAAAACATCACGGGGTGGTGCGCATTGTATGGGTGTGTGTTACATTACATTCACTAGTAGGAGTGAGAAAAACATCACGGGGTGGTGCGCATTGTATGGGTGTGTGTTACATTACATTCACTAGTAGGAGTGAGAAAAACATCACGGGGTGGTGCACATTGTATTGGTGTGTGTTACATTACATTCACTAGTAGGAGTGAGAAAAACATCATGCGGTAGTGCGCATTGTATGGGTGTGTGTTACATTACATTGACTACTAGGAGTGAGAAAAACATCACGGGGTGGTGTGAATCGGAGGGTCTGAATTAGGATAGGCAGTGGGTGGCAATGTAGGATGGAGAAAAGCACCGCGTGTTGGTCAGCATGGGGAGGTCAGGGAACATGCAGTGGCAATGTAGGATAGGTTTCTGAAAAACATCACGGGGTGGTGCGCATTGTATGGGTGTGTGTTACATTACATTCACTAGTAGGAGTGAGAAAAACATCACGGGGTAGTACGCAGTGTATGGGTGTGTGTTACATTACATTCACTAGTAGCAGGGAGAAAATCATCACGGGGTGGTGCGCATTGTATGGGTGTGTGTTACATTACATTCACTAGTAGGAATGAGAAAAACATCACGGGGTGGTGCGCATTGTATGTGTGTGTGTTACATTACATTCACCTGTAGGAGTGAGAAAAACATCACGTGGTGGTGCGCATTGTATGGGTGTGTGTTACATTGCATTCACTAGTAGGAGTGAGAAAAACATCATGGGGAGGTGCGCATTGTATGGGTGTGTATTACATTAGATTCACTAGTAGGAGTGAGAAAAACATCACGGGGCGGTGCGCATTGTATGGGTGTGTGTTACATTAGATTCACTAGTAGGAGTGAGAAAAACATCACGGGGTGGTGCGCATTGTATGGGTGTGTGTTACATTACATTCACTAATAGGAGTGAGAAAAACATCACGGGGTGGTGCGTATTGTATGGTTGTGTGTTTCATTACATTCACTAGTAGGAGTGAGAAAAACATCACGGGGTGGTGCGCATTGTATGGCTGTGTGTTACATTACATTGACTAGTAGGAGTGAAAAAAACATCACGGGGTGGTGCGCATTGTATGGGTGTGTGTTACATTACATTCACTAGTAGGAGTGAGAAAAACATCACGGTGTGGTGTTCATGGTATGGGTGTGTGTTACATTACATTCACTACTAGGAGTGAGAAAAACATCACGGGGTGGTGTGAATCGGAGGGTCTTAATTAGGATAGGCAGTGAGTGGCAATGTAGGATGGAAAAAAGCACCGCGGGGTGGTCAGCATGGGGAGGTCAGGGAACATGCAGTGGCAATGTAGGATAGGTTTCTGAAAAACATCGCGGGGTGATGCGCATTGTATGGGTGTGTGTTACATTAGATTCACTAGTATGAGTGAGAAAAACATCACGGGGTGGTGCGCATTGTATGGGTGTGTGTTACATTACATTCACTAGTAGGAGTGAGAAAAACATCACGGGGTGGTGCGCATTGTATGGGTGTGTGTTACATTACATTCACTAGTAGGAGTGAGAAAAACATCACGGGGTGGTGCGCATTGTATGGGTGTGTGTTACATTACATTCACTAGAAGCAGTGAGAAAAACATCACAGGGTGGTGCAGATTGTATGGGTGTGTGTTACATTACATTCACTAGTAGGAGTGAGAAAAACATCACGGGGTGGTGCGCATTGTATGGGTGTGTGTTACATTACATTCACTAGTAGGAGTGAGAAAAACATCACGGGGTGGTGCGCATTGTATTGGTGTGTGTTACATTACATTCACTAGTAGGAGTGAGAAAAACATCACGGGGTGGTGCACATTGTATGGGTGTGTGTTACATTCACTAGTAGGAGTGAGAAAAACATCAGGGGGCGGTGCGCATTGTATGGGTGTGTGTTACATTAGATTCACTAGTCGGAGTGAGAAAAACATCACGGGGTGGTGCGCATTGTATGGGTGTGTGTTACATTACATTCACTTGTAGGAGTGAGAAAAACATCACGGGGTGGTGCGCATTGTATGGGTGTGTGTTACAATACATTCACTAGTAGGATTGAGAAAAACATCACGGGGTGGTGCACATTGTATGGGTGTGTGTTACATTACATTCACTAGTAGGAGTGAGAAAAACATCACCGGGTCATGCGCATTGTATGGGTGTGTGTTACATTACATTCACTAGTAGGAGTGAGGAAAACATCACGGGGTGGTGCGCATTGTATTAGTGTGTGTTACATTACATTCACTAGTAGGAGTGAGAAAAACATCACGGGGTGGTGCGCATTTTATGGGTGTGTGTTACATTACATTCACTAGTAGGAGTGAGAAAAACATCACGGGGTGGTGCGCATTGTATGGGTGTGTGTTACATTACATTCACTAGTAGGAGTGAGAAAAACATCACGGGGTGGTGCGCATTTTATGGGTGTGTGTTACATTACATTCACTAGTAGGAGTGAGAAAAACATCACGGGGTGGTGCGCATTGTATGGGTGTGTGTTACATTACATTCGCTAGTAGGAGTGAGAAAAACATCACGGGGTGGTGCGCATTGTATGGGTGTGTGTTACATTACATTCACTAGTATGAGTGAGAAAAACATCAAGGGGTGGTGCGCATTGTATGGGTGTGTGTTACATTACATTCACTAGTAGGAGTGAGAAAAACATCACGGGGTGGTGTGAATCAGAGGGTCTGAATTAGGATAGGCAGTGAGTGGCAATGTAGGATGGAGAAAAGCACCGCGGGGTGGTCAGCATGGGGAGGTCAGGGAACATGCAGTGGCAATGTAGGATAGGTTTCTGAAAAACATCGCGGGGTGGTGCGCATTTTATGGGTGTGTGTTACATTAGATTCACTAGTAGGAGTGAGAAAAACATCACGGGGCGGTGCGCATTTTATGGGTGTGTGTTACATTACATTCACTAGTAGGAGTGAGAAAAACATCACGGGGTGGTGCGCATTGTATGGGTGTGTGTTACATTACATTGACTAGTAGGAGTGAGAAAAACATCACGGGGTGGTGCGCATTGTATGGGTGTGTGTTACATTACATTGACTAGTAGGAGTGAGAAAAACATCACGGGGTTGTGCGCATTGTATGGGTGTGTGTTACATTACATTGACTAGTAGGAGTGAGAAAAACATCACGGGGTAGTGCGCATTGTATGGGTGTGTGTTACATTACATTGACTAGTAGGAGTGAGAAAAACATCACGGGGTGGTGCGCATTGTATGGGTGTGTGTTACATTACATTCACTAATAGGAGTGAGAAAAACATCACGGGGTGGTGCGCATTGTATGGGTGTGTGTTACATTACATTCACTAGTAGGAGTGAGAAAAACATCACGGGGTGGTGCGCATTGTATGGGTGTGTGTTACATTAGATTCACTAGTAGGAGTGAGAAAAACATCACGGGGTGGTGCGCATTGTATGGGTGTGTTTTACATTACATTCACTAATAGGAGTGAGAAAAACATCACGGGGTGGTGCGCATTGTATGGGTGTGTGTTACATTACATTCACTAGTAGGAGTGAGAAAAACATCACGGGGTGGTGCGCATTGTATGGGTGTGTGTTACATTACATTCACTAGTAGGAGTGAGAAAAACATCACAGGGTGGTGCGCATTGTATGGGTGTGTGTTACATTACATTCACTAGTAGGAGTGAGAAAAACATCACGGGGTGGTGCGCATTGTATGGGTGTGTGTTACATTACATTCACTAGTAGGAGTGAGAAAAACATCACGGGGTGGTGCGCATTGTATGGGTGTGTGTTACATTACATTCACTAGTAGGAGTGAGAAAAACATCACGGGGTGGTGCACATTGTATTGGTGTGTGTTACATTACATTCACTAGTAGGAGTGAGAAAAACATCATGCGGTAGTGCGCATTGTATGGGTGTGTGTTACATTACATTGACTACTAGGAGTGAGAAAAACATCACGGGGTGGTGTGAATCGGAGGGTCTGAATTAGGATAGGCAGTGGGTGGCAATGTAGGATGGAGAAAAGCACCGCGGGTTGGTCAGCATGGGGAGGTCATGGAACATGCAGTGGCAATGTAGGATAGGTTTCTGAAAAACATCACGGGGTGGTGCGCATTGTATGGGTGTGTGTTACATTACATTCACTAGTAGGAGTGAGAAAAACATCACGGGGTAGTGCGCAGTGTATGGGTGTGTGTTACATTACATTCACTAGTAGCAGGGAGAAAAACATCACGGGGTGGTGCGCATTGTATGGGTGTGTGTTACATTACATTCACTAGTAGGAATGAGCAAAACATCACGGGGTGGTGCGCATTGTATGTGTGTGTGTTACATTACATTCACCTGTAGGAGTCAGAAATACATCACGTGGTGGTGCGCATTGTATGGGTGTGTGTTACATTGCATTCACTAGTAGGAGTGAGAAAAACATCATGGGGGGGTGCGCATTGTATGGGTGTGTATTACATTAGATTCACTAGTAGGAGTGAGAAAAACATCACGGGGCGGTGCGCATTGTATGGGTGTGTGTTACATTACATTCACTAGTAGGAGTGAGAAAAACATCACGGGGTGGTGCGCATTGTATGGGTGTGTGTTACATTACATTCACTAATAGGAGTGAGAAAAACATCACGGGGTGGTGCGCATTGTATGGTTGTGTGTTTCATTACATTCACTAGTAGGAGTGAGAAAAACATCACGGGGTGGTGCGCATTGTACGGGTGGGTGTTACATTACATTCACTAGTAGGAGTGAGAAAAACATCACGGGGTGGTGCGCATTGTATGGGTGTGTGTTACATTACATTCACTAGTAGGAGTGAGAAAAACATCACGGGGTGGTGCGCATTGTACGGGTGTGTGTTACATTACATTCACTAGTAGGAGTGAGAAAAACATCACGGGGTGGTGCGCATTGTATTGGCGTGTGTTACATTACATTCACTAGTAGGAGTGAGAAAAACATCACGGGGTGGTGCGCATTGTATGGGTGTGTGTTACATTACATTCACTATTAGGAGTGAGAAAAACATCACGGGGTGGTGCGCATTATATGGGTGTGTGTTACATTACATTCACTAGTAGGAGTGAGAAAAACATCACGGGGTGGTGCGCATTGTATGGGTGTGTGTTACATTACATTCACTAGTAGGAGTGAGAAAAACATCACGCGGTGGTGCGCATTGTATGGGTGTATGTTACATTACATTCACTACGAGGAGTGAGAAAAACATCACGGGGTGGTGCGCATTCTATGGGTGTGTGTTACATTACATTCACTATTAGGAGTGAGAAAAACATCACGGGGTGGTGCGCATTGTATGGGTGTGTGTTACATTAGATACACTAGTAGGAATGAGAAAAAGATCACGAGGTGGTGCGCATTTTCTGGGTGTATGTTACATTACATTCACTAGTAGGAGTGAGAAAAACATCACGGGGTGGTGCGCATTGTATGGGTGTGTGTTACATTACATTCACTAGTAGGAGTGAGAAAAACATCACGGGGTGGTGCGCATTGTATGGCTGTGTGTTACATTAGATTGACTAGTAGGAGTGAGAAAAACATCACGGGGTGGTGCGCATTGTATGGGTGTGTGTTACATTACATTCACTAGAAGCAGTGAGAAAAACATCACGGGGTGGTGCAGATTGTATGGGTGTGTGTTACATTACATTCACTAGTAGGAGTGAGAAAAACATCACGGGGTGGTGCGCATTGTATGGGTGTGTGTTACATTACATTCACTAGTAGGAGTGAGAAAAACATCACGGGGTGGTGCGCATTGTATGGGTGTGTGTTACATTACATTCACTAGTAGGAGTGAGAAAAACATCACGGGGTGGTGCGCATTGTATTGGTGTGTGTTACATTACATTCACTAGTAGGAGTGAGAAAAACATCACGGGGTGGTGCACATTGTATGGGTGTGTGTTACATTACATTCACTAGTAGGAGTGAGAAAAACATCAGGGGGCGGTGCGCATTGTATGGGTGTGTGTTACATTAGATTCACTAGTCGGAGTGAGAAAAACATCACGGGGTGGTGCGCATTGTATGGGTGTGTGTTACATTACATTCACTTGTAGGAGTGAGAAAAACATCACGGGGTGGTGCGCATTGTATGGGTGCATGTTACAATACATTCACTAGTAGGATTGAGAAAAACATCACGGGGTGGTGCACATTGTATGGGTGTGTGTTACATTACATTCACTAGTAGGAGTGAGAAAAACATCACCAGGTCGTGCGCATTGTATGGGTGTGTGTTACATTACATTCACTAGTAGGAGTGAGAAATACATCACGGGGTGGTGCGCATTGTATGGGTGTGTGTTACATTACATTCACTAGTAGGAGTGAGAAAAACATCAAGGGGTGGTGCGCATTGTATGGGTGTGTGTTACATGACATTCACTAGTAGGAGTGAGAAAAACATCACGGGGTGGTGTGAATCAGAGGGTCTGAATTAGGATAGGCAGTGAGTGGCAATGTAGGATGGAGAAAAGCACCGCGGGGTGGTCAGCATGGGGAGTTCAGGGAACATGCAGTGGCAATGTAGGATAGGTTTCTGAAAAACATCGCGGGGTGGTGCGCATTTTATGGGTGTGTGTTACATTAGATTCAGTAGTAGGAGTGAGAAAAACATCACGGGGCGGTGCGCATTGTATGGGTGTGTGTTACATTAGATTCACTAGTAGGAGTGAGAAAAACATCACGGGGTGGTGCGCATTGTATGGGTGTGTGTTACATTACATTGACTAGTAGAAGTGAGAAAAACATCACGGGGTGGTGCGCATTGTATGGGTGTGTGTTACATTACATTGACTAGTAGGAGTGAGAAAAACATCACGGGGTGGTGCGCATTGTATGGGTGTGTGTTATATTACATTGACTAGTAGGAGTGAGAAAAACATCACGGGGTGGTGCGCATTGTATGGGTGTGTGTTACATTAGATTCACTAGTAGGAGTGAGAAAAACATCACGGGGTGGTGCGCATTGTATGGGTGTGTGTTACATTACATTCACTAATAGGAGTGAGAAAAACATCACGGGGTGGTGCGCATTGTATGGGTGTGTGTTACATTACATTCACTAGTAGGAGTGAGAAAAACATCACGGGGTGGTGCGCATTGTATGGGTGTGTGTTACATTACATTCACTAGTAGGAGTGAGAAAAACATCACGGGGTGGTGCGCATTGTATGGGTGTGTGTTACATTACATTCACTAGTAGGAGTGAGAAAAACATCACGGGGTGGTGCGCATTGTATGGGTGTGTGTTACATTACATTCACTAGTAGGAGTGAGAAAAACATCACGGGGTGGTGCACATTGTATTGGTGTGTGTTACATTACATTCACTAGTAGGAGTGAGAAAAACATCATGCGGTAGTGCGCATTGTATGGGTGTGTGTTACATTACATTGACTACTAGGAGTGAGAAAAACATCACGGGGTGGTGTGAATCGGAGGGTCTGAATTAGGATAGGCAGTGGGTGGCAATGTAGGATGGAGAAAAGCACCGCGTGTTGGTCAGCATGGGGAGGTCAGGGAACATGCAGTGGCAATGTAGGATAGGTTTCTGAAAAACATCACGGGGTGGTGCGCATTGTATGGGTGTGTGTTACATTACATTCACTAGTAGGAGTGAGAAAAACATCACGGGGTAGTACGCAGTGTATGGGTGTGTGTTACATTACATTCACTAGTAGCAGGGAGAAAATCATCACGGGGTGGTGCGCATTGTATGGGTGTGTGTTACATTACATTCACTAGTAAGAATGAGAAAAACATCACGGGGTGGTGCGCATTGTATGTGTGTGTGTTACATTACATTCACCTGTAGGAGTGAGAAAAACATCACGTGGTGGTGCGCATTGTATGGGTGTGTGTTACATTGCATTCACTAGTAGGAGTGAGAAAAACATCATGGGGAGGTGCGCATTGTATGGGTGTGTATTACATTAGATTCACTAGTAGGAGTGAGAAAAACATCACGGGGCGGTGCGCATTGTATGGGTGTGTGTTACATTAGATTCACTAGTAGGAGTGAGAAAAACATCACGGGGTGGTGCGCATTGTATGGGTGTGTGTTACATTACATTCACTAATAGGAGTGAGAAAAACATCACGGGGTGGTGCGTATTGTATGGTTGTGTGTTTCATTACATTCACTAGTAGGAGTGAGAAAAACATCACGGGGTGGTGCGCATTGTATGGCTGTGTGTTACATTACATTGACTAGTAGGAGTGAAAAAAACATCACGGGGTGGTGCGCATTGTATGGGTGTGTGTTACATTACATTCACTAGTAGGAGTGAGAAAAACATCACGGTGTGGTGTTCATGGTATGGGTGTGTGTTACATTACATTCACTACTAGGAGTGAGAAAAACATCACGGGGTGGTGTGAATCGGAGGGTCTTAATTAGGATAGGCAGTGAGTGGCAATGTAGGATGGAAAAAAGCACCGCGGGGTGGTCAGCATGGGGAGGTCAGGGAACATGCAGTGGCAATGTAGGATAGGTTTCTGAAAAACATCGCGGGGTGATGCGCATTGTATGGGTGTGTGTTACATTAGATTCACTAGTATGAGTGAGAAAAACATCACGGGGTGGTGCGCATTGTATGGGTGTGTGTTACATTACATTCACTAGTAGGAGTGAGAAAAACATCACGGGGTGGTGCGCATTGTATGGGTGTGTGTTACATTACATTCACTAGTAGGAGTGAGAAAAACATCACGGGGTGGTGCGCATTGTATGGGTGTGTGTTACATTACATTCACTAGAAGCAGTGAGAAAAACATCACGGGGTGGTGCAGATTGTATGGGTGTGTGTTACATTACATTCACTAGTAGGAGTGAGAAAAACATCACGGGGTGGTGCGCATTGTATGGGTGTGTGTTACATTACATTCACTAGTAGGAGTGAGAAAAACATCACGGGGTGGTGCGCATTGTATTGGTGTGTGTTACATTACATTCACTAGTAGGAGTGAGAAAAACATCACGGGGTGGTGCACATTGTATGGGTGTGTGTTACATTCACTAGTAGGAGTGAGAAAAACATCAGGGGGCGGTGCGCATTGTATGGGTGTGTGTTACATTAGATTCACTAGTCGGAGTGAGAAAAACATCACGGGGTGGTGCGCATTGTATGGGTGTGTGTTACATTACATTCACTTGTAGGAGTGAGAAAAACATCACGGGGTGGTGCGCATTGTATGGGTGTGTGTTACAATACATTCACTAGTAGGATTGAGAAAAACATCACGGGGTGGTGCACATTGTATGGGTGTGTGTTACATTACATTCACTAGTAGGAGTGAGAAAAACATCACCGGGTCATGCGCATTGTATGGGTGTGTGTTACATTACATTCACTAGTAGGAGTGAGGAAAACATCACGGGGTGGTGCGCATTGTATTAGTGTGTGTTACATTACATTCACTAGTAGGAGTGAGAAAAACATCACGGGGTGGTGCGCATTTTATGGGTGTGTGTTACATTACATTCACTAGTAGGAGTGAGAAAAACATCACGGGGTGGTGCGCATTGTATGGGTGTGTGTTACATTACATTCACTAGTAGGAGTGAGAAAAACATCACGGGGTGGTGCGCATTTTATGGGTGTGTGTTACATTACATTCACTAGTAGGAGTGAGAAAAACATCACGGGGTGGTGCGCATTGTATGGGTGTGTGTTACATTACATTCGCTAGTAGGAGTGAGAAAAACATCACGGGGTGGTGCGCATTGTATGGGTGTGTGTTACATTACATTCACTAGTATGAGTGAGAAAAACATCAAGGGGTGGTGCGCATTGTATGGGTGTGTGTTACATTACATTCACTAGTAGGAGTGAGAAAAACATCACGGGGTGGTGTGAATCAGAGGGTCTGAATTAGGATAGGCAGTGAGTGGCAATGTAGGATGGAGAAAAGCACCGCGGGGTGGTCAGCATGGGGAGGTCAGGGAACATGCAGTGGCAATGTAGGATAGGTTTCTGAAAAACATCGCGGGGTGGTGCGCATTTTATGGGTGTGTGTTACATTAGATTCACTAGTAGGAGTGAGAAAAACATCACGGGGCGGTGCGCATTTTATGGGTGTGTGTTACATTACATTCACTAGTAGGAGTGAGAAAAACATCACGGGGTGGTGCGCATTGTATGGGTGTGTGTTACATTACATTGACTAGTAGGAGTGAGAAAAACATCACGGGGTGGTGCGCATTGTATGGGTGTGTGTTACATTACATTGACTAGTAGGAGTGAGAAAAACATCACGGGGTTGTGCGCATTGTATGGGTGTGTGTTACATTACATTGACTAGTAGGAGTGAGAAAAACATCACGGGGTAGTGCGCATTGTATGGGTGTGTGTTACATTACATTGACTAGTAGGAGTGAGAAAAACATCACGGGGTGGTGCGCATTGTATGGGTGTGTGTTACATTACATTCACTAATAGGAGTGAGAAAAACATCACGGGGTGGTGCGCATTGTATGGGTGTGTGTTACATTACATTCACTAGTAGGAGTGAGAAAAACATCACGGGGTGGTGCGCATTGTATGGGTGTGTGTTACATTAGATTCACTAGTAGGAGTGAGAAAAACATCACGGGGTGGTGCGCATTGTATGGGTGTGTTTTACATTACATTCACTAATAGGAGTGAGAAAAACATCACGGGGTGGTGCGCATTGTATGGGTGTGTGTTACATTACATTCACTAGTAGGAGTGAGAAAAACATCACGGGGTGGTGCGCATTGTATGGGTGTGTGTTACATTACATTCACTAGTAGGAGTGAGAAAAACATCACAGGGTGGTGCGCATTGTATGGGTGTGTGTTACATTACATTCACTAGTAGGAGTGAGAAAAACATCACGGGGTGGTGCGCATTGTATGGGTGTGTGTTACATTACATTCACTAGTAGGAGTGAGAAAAACATCACGGGGTGGTGCGCATTGTATGGGTGTGTGTTACATTACATTCACTAGTAGGAGTGAGAAAAACATCACGGGGTGGTGCACATTGTATTGGTGTGTGTTACATTACATTCACTAGTAGGAGTGAGAAAAACATCATGCGGTAGTGCGCATTGTATGGGTGTGTGTTACATTACATTGACTACTAGGAGTGAGAAAAACATCACGGGGTGGTGTGAATCGGAGGGTCTGAATTAGGATAGGCAGTGGGTGGCAATGTAGGATGGAGAAAAGCACCGCGGGTTGGTCAGCATGGGGAGGTCATGGAACATGCAGTGGCAATGTAGGATAGGTTTCTGAAAAACATCACGGGGTGGTGCGCATTGTATGGGTGTGTGTTACATTACATTCACTAGTAGGAGTGAGAAAAACATCACGGGGTAGTGCGCAGTGTATGGGTGTGTGTTACATTACATTCACTAGTAGCAGGGAGAAAAACATCACGGGGTGGTGCGCATTGTATGGGTGTGTGTTACATTACATTCACTAGTAGGAATGAGCAAAACATCACGGGGTGGTGCGCATTGTATGTGTGTGTGTTACATTACATTCACCTGTAGGAGTCAGAAATACATCACGTGGTGGTGCGCATTGTATGGGTGTGTGTTACATTGCATTCACTAGTAGGAGTGAGAAAAACATCATGGGGGGGTGCGCATTGTATGGGTGTGTATTACATTAGATTCACTAGTAGGAGTGAGAAAAACATCACGGGGCGGTGCGCATTGTATGGGTGTGTGTTACATTACATTCACTAGTAGGAGTGAGAAAAACATCACGGGGTGGTGCGCATTGTATGGGTGTGTGTTACATTACATTCACTAATAGGAGTGAGAAAAACATCACGGGGTGGTGCGCATTGTATGGTTGTGTGTTTCATTACATTCACTAGTAGGAGTGAGAAAAACATCACGGGGTGGTGCGCATTGTATGGCTGTGTGTTACATTACATTGACTAGAAGGAGTGAAAAAAACATCACGGGGTGGTGCGCATTGTATGGGTGTGTGTTACATTACATTCACTATTAGGAGTGAGAAAAACATCACGGTGTGGTGTGCATTGTATGGGTGTGTGTTACATTACATTCACTACTAGGAGTGAGAAAAACATCACGGGGTGGTGTGAATCGGAGTGTCTGAATTAGGATAGGCAGTGAGAGGCAATGTAGGATGGAGAAAAGCACCGCGGTGTGGTCAGCATGGGGAGGTCAGGGAACATGCAGTGGCAATGTAGGAAGGGTTTCTGAAAAACATCGCGGGGTGGTGCGCATTGTATGGGTGTGTGTTACATTAGATTCACTAGTAGGAGTGAGAAAAACATCACGGGGTGGTGCGCATTGTATGGGTGTGTGTTACATTACATTCACTAGTAGGAGTGAGAAAAACATCACGGGGTGGTGCGCATTGTATGGGTGTGTGTTACATTACATTCACTAGTAGGAGTGAGAAAAACATCACGGGGTGGTACGCATTGTATGGGTGTGTGTTACATTACATTCACTAGTAGGAGTGAGAAAAACATCACGGGGTGGTGCGCATTGTGTGGGTGTGTGTTACATTACATTCACTAGTAGGAGTGAGAAAAACGTCACGGGGTGGTGCGCATTGTATGGGTGTGTGTTACATTGCATTCACTAGTAGGAGTGAGAAAGACATCACGGAGTGGTGTGAATCGGAGGCTCTGAATTAGTATAGGCAGTGAGTGGCAATGTAGGATGGAGAAAAGCACCGCGTGGTGGTCAGCATGGGAAGGTCAGGGAACATGCAGTGGCAATGTAGGATAGGTTTCTGAAAAACATCGCGGGGTGGGGCGCATTGTATGGGTGTGTGTTACATTACATTCACTAGTAGGAGTGAGAAAAACATCACGGGGTGGTGCGCATTGTATGGGTGTGTGTTACATTACATTCACTACTAGGAGTGAGAAAAACATCACGGGGTGGTGTGAATCGGAGTGTCTGAATTAGGATAGGCAGTGAGTGGCAATGTAGGATGGAGAAAAGCACCGCGGTGTGGTCAGCATGGGGAGGTCAGGGAACATGCAGTGGCAATGTAGGAAGGGTTTCTGAAAAACATCGCGGGGTGGTGCGCATTGTATGGGTGTGTGTTACATTAGATTCACTAGTAGGAGTGAGAAAAACATCACGGGGTGGTGCGCATTGTATGGGTGTGTGTTACATTACATTCACTAGTAGGAGTGAGAAAAACATCACGGGGTGGTGCGCATTGTATGGGTGTGTGTTACATTACATTCACTAGTAGGAGTGAGAAAAACATCACGGGGTGGTGCGCATTGTATGGGTGTGTGTTACATTAGATTCACTAGTAGGAGTGAGAAAAACATCACGGGGTGGTGCGCATTGTATGGGTGTGTGTTACATTACATTCACTAGTAGGAGTGAGAAAAACATCACGGGGTGGTGCGCATTGTATGGGTGTGTGTTACATTACATTCACTAGTAGGAGTGAGAAAAACATCACGGGGTGGTGCGCATTGTATGGGTGTGTGTTACATTACATTCACTAGTAGGAGTGAGAAAAACATCACGGGGTGGTGCGCATTGTATGGGTGTGTGTTACATTACATTCACTAGTAGGAGTGAGAAAAACATCACGGGGTGGAACGCATTGTATGGGTGTGTGTTACATTACATTCACTAGTAGGAGTGAGAAAAACATCACGGGGTGGTGCGCATTGTGTGGGTGTGTGTTACATTACATTCACTAGTAGGAGTGAGAAAAACGTCACGGGGTGGTGCGCATTGTATGGGTGTGTGTTACATTGCATTCACTAGTAGGAGTGAGAAAGACATCACGGGGTGGTGTGAATCGGAGGCTCTGAATTAGTATAGGCAGTGAGTGGCAATGTAGGATGGAGAAAAGCACCGCGTGGTGGTCAGCATGGGAAGGTCAGGGAACATGCAGTGGCAATGTAGGATAGGTTTCTGAAAAACATCGCGGGGTGGGGCGCATTGTATGGGTGTGTGTTACATTACATTCACTAGTAGGAGTGAGAAAAACATCACGGGGTGGTGCGCATTGTATGGGTGTGTGTTACATTACATTCACTAGTAGGAGTGAGAAAAACATCACGGGGTGGTGCGCATTGTATGGTTGTGTGTTACATTACATTCACTAGTAGGAGTGAGAAAAACATCATGGGGGGGTGCGCATTGTATGGGTGTGTATTACATTAGATTCACTAGTAGGAGTGAGAAAAACATCATGGGGTGGTGCGCATTGTATGGGTGTGTGTTACATTACATTCACTAATAGGAGTGAGAAAAACATCACGGGGTGGTGCGCATTGTATGGTTGTGTGTTTCATTACATTCACTAGTAGGATTGAGATAAACATCACGGGGTGGTGCGCATTGTATGGGTGTGTGTTACATTACATTGACTAGTAGGAGTGAAAAAAACATCACGGGGAGGTGCGCATTGTATGGGTGTGTGTTACATTACATTCACTAGTAGGAGTGAGAAAAACATCACGGTGTGGTGTGCATTGTATGGGTGTGTGTTACATTACATTCACTACTAGGAGTGAGAAAAACATCACGGGGTGGTGTGAATGGGAGGGTCTGAATTAGTATAGGCAGTGAGTGGCACTGTAGGATGGAGAAAAGCACCGCGGGGTGGTCAGCATGGGGAGGTCAGGGAACATGCAGTGGCAATGTAGGATAGGTTTCTGAAAAACATCGCGGGGTGGTGCGCATTGTATGGGTGTGTGTTACATTACATTCACTAGTAGGAGTGAGAAAAACATCACGGGGTGGTGCGCATTGTATGGGTGTGTGTTACATTACATTCACTAGTAGGAGTGAGAAAAACATCACGGGGTGGTGCACATTGTATGGGTGTGTGTTACATTACATTCACTAGTAGGAGTGAGAAAAACATCACGGGGTGGTGCCATTGTATGGGTGTGTGTTACATTACATTCACTAGTAAGAGTGAGAAAAACATCACGGGGTTGTGCGCATTGTATGGGTGTGTGTTACATTACATTCACTAGTAGGAGTGAGAAAAACATCACGGGGTGGTGCGCATTGTATGGGTGTGTGTTACATTACATTCACTAGTAGGAGTGAGAAAAACATCACGGGGTGGTGCGCATTGTATGGGTGTGTGTTACATTACATTCACTAGTAGGAGTGAGAAAAACATCACGGGGTGGTACGCATTGTATGGGTATGTGTTACATTACATTCACTAGTAGGAGTGAGAAAAACATCACGGGGTGGTGCGCATTGTGTGGGTGTGTGTTACATTACATTCACTAGTAGGAGTGAGAAAAACATCACGGGGTGGTGCGCATTGTATTGGTGTGTGTTACATTACATTCACTAGTAGGAGTGAGAAAAACATCACGGGGTGGTGCACATTGTATGGGTGTGTGTTACATTCACTAGTAGGAGTGAGAAAAACATCAGGGGGCGGTGCGCTTTGTATGGGTGTGTGTTACATTAGATTCACTAGTCGGAGTGAGAAAAACATCACGGGGTGGTGCGCATTGTATGGGTGTGTGTTACATTACATTCACTTGTAGGAGTGAGAAAAGCATCACGGGGTGGTGCGCATTGTATGGGTGTGTGTTACAATACATTCACTAGTAGGATTGAGAAAAACATCACGGGGTGGTGCACATTGTATGGGTGTGTGTTACATTACATTCACTAGTAGGAGTGAAAAAAACATCACCGGGTCATGCGCATTGTATGGGTGTGTGTTACATTACATTCACTAGTAGGAGTGAGAAAAACATCACGGGGTGGTGCGCATTGTATTAGTGTGTGTTACATTACATTCACTAGTAGGAGTGAGAAAAACATCACGGGGTGGTGCGCATTTTATGGGTGTGTGTTACATTACATTCACTAGTAGGAGTGAGAAAAACATCACGGGGTGGTGCGCATTGTATGGGTGTGTGTTACATTACATGCACTAGTAGGAGTGAGAAAAACATCACGGGGTGGTGCGCATTGTATGGGTGTGTGTTACATTACATTCACTAGTAGGAGTGAGAAAAACATCACGGGGTGGTGCGCATTGTATGGGTGTGTGTTACATTACATTCGCTAGTAGGAGTGAGAAAAACATCACGGGGTGGTGCGCATTGTATGGGTGTGTGTTACATTACATTCACTAGTATGAGTGAGAAAAACATCAAGGGGTGGTGCGCATTGTATGGGTGTGTGTTACATTACATTCACTAGTAGGAGTGAGAAAAACATCACGGGGTGGTGTGAATCAGAGGGTCTGAATTAGGATAGGCAGTGAGTGGCAATGTAGGATGGAGAAAAGCACCGCGGGGTGGTCAGCATGGGGAGGTCAGGGAACATGCAGTGGCAATGTAGGATAGGTTTCTGAAAAACATCGCGGGGTGGTGCGCATTTTATGGGTGTGTGTTACATTAGATTCACTAGTAGGAGTGAGAAAAACATCACGGGGCGGTGCGCATTGTATGGGTGTGTGTTACATTAGATTCACTAGTAGGAGTGAGAAAAACATCACGGGGTGGTGCGCATTGTATGGGTGTGTGTTACATTACATTGACTAGTAGGAGTGAGAAAAACATCACGGGGTGGTGCGCATTGTATGGGTGTGTGTTACATTACATTGACTAGTAGGAGTGAGAAAAACATCACGGGGTGGTGCGCATTGTATGGGTGTGTGTTACATTACATTGACTAGTAGGAGTGAGAAAAACATCACGGGGTGGTGCGCATTGTATGGGTGTGTGTTACATTACATTGACTAGTAGGAGTGAGAAAAACATCACGGGGTGGTGCGCATTGTATGGGTGTGTGTTACATTACATTCACTAGTAGGAGTGAGAAAAACATCACGGGGTGGTGCGCATTGTATGGGTGTGTGTTACATTACATTCACTAGTAGGAGTGAGAAAAACATCACGGGTTGGTGCGCATTGTATGGGTGTGTGTTACATTAGATTCACTAGTAGGAGTGAGAAAAACATCACGGGGTGGTGCGCATTGTATGGGTGTGTGTTACATTACATTCACTAATAGTGAGAAAAACATCACGGGGTGGTGCGCATTGTATGTGTGTGTGTTACATTACATTCACTAGTAGGAGTGAGAAAAACATCACGGGGTGGTGCGCATTGTATGGGTGTGTGTTACATTACATTCACTAGTAGGAGTGAGAAAAACATCACAGGGTGGTGCGCATTGTATGGGTGTGTGTTACATTACATTCACTAGTAGGAGTGAGAAAAACATCACGGGGTGGTGCGCATTGTATGGGTGTGTGTTACATTACATTCACTAGTAGGAGTGAGAAAAACATCACGGGGTGGTGCGCATTGTATGGGTGTGTGTTACATTACATTCACTAGTAGGAGTGAGAAAAACATCACGGGGTGGTGCACATTGTATTGGTGTGTGTTACATTACATTCACTAGTAGGAGTGAGAAAAACATCATGCGGTAGTGCGCATTGTATGGGTGTGTGTTACATTACATTGACTACTAGGAGTGAGAAAAACATCACGGGGTGGTGTGAATCGGAGGGTCTGAATTAGGATAGGCAGTGGGTGGCAATGTAGGATGGAGAAAAGCACCGCGGGTTGGTCAGCATGGGGAGGTCAGGGAACATGCAGTGGCAATGTAGGATAGGTTTCTGAAAAACATCACGGGGTGGTGCGCATTGTATGGGTGTGTGTTACATTACATTCACTAGTAGGAGTGAGAAAAACATCACGGGGTAGTGCGCAGTGTATGGGTGTGTGTTACATTACATTCACTAGTAGCAGGGAGAAAAACATCACGGGGTGGTGCGCATTGTATGGGTGTGTGTTACATTACATTCACTAGTAGGAATGAGCAAAACATCACGGGGTGGTGCGCATTGTATGTGTGTGTGTTACATTACATTCACCTGTAGGAGTGAGAAAAACATCACGTGGTGGTGTGCATTGTATGGGTGTGTGTTACATTACATTCACTACTAGGAGTGAGAAAAACATCACGGGGTGGTGTGAATGGGAGGGTCTGAATTAGTATAGGCAGTGAGTGGCACTGTAGGATGGAGAAAAGCACCGCGGGGTGGTCAGCATGGGGAGGTCAGGGAACATGCAGTGGCAATGTAGGATAGGTTTCTGAAAAACATCGCGGGGTGGTGCGCATTGTATGGGTGTGTGTTACATTACATTCACTAGTAGGAGTGAGAAAAACATCACGGGGTGGTGCGCATTGTATGGGTGTGTGTTACATTACATTCACTAGTAGGAGTGAGAAAAACATCACGGGGTGGTGCACATTGTATGGGTGTGTGTTACATTACATTCACTAGTAGGAGTGAGAAAAACATCACGGGGTGGTGCCATTGTATGGGTGTGTGTTACATTACATTCACTAGTAAGAGTGAGAAAAACATCACGGGGTTGTGCGCATTGTATGGGTGTGTGTTACATTACATTCACTAGTAGGAGTGAGAAAAACATCACGGGGTGGTGCGCATTGTATGGGTGTGTGTTACATTACATTCACTAGTAGGAGTGAGAAAAACATCACGGGGTGGTGCGCATTGTATGGGTGTGTGTTACATTACATTCACTAGTAGGAGTGAGAAAAACATCACGGGGTGGTACGCATTGTATGGGTATGTGTTACATTACATTCACTAGTAGGAGTGAGAAAAACATCACGGGGTGGTGCGCATTGTGTGGGTGTGTGTTACATTACATTCACTAGTAGGAGTGAGAAAAACATCACGGGGTGGTGCGCATTGTATTGGTGTGTGTTACATTACATTCACTAGTAGGAGTGAGAAAAACATCACGGGGTGGTGCACATTGTATGGGTGTGTGTTACATTCACTAGTAGGAGTGAGAAAAACATCAGGGGGCGGTGCGCTTTGTATGGGTGTGTGTTACATTACATTCACTAGTCGGAGTGAGAAAAACATCACGGGGTGGTGCGCATTGTATGGGTGTGTGTTACATTACATTCACTTGTAGGAGTGAGAAAAGCATCACGGGGTGGTGCGCATTGTATGGGTGTGTGTTACAATACATTCACTAGTAGGATTGAGAAAAACATCACGGGGTGGTGCACATTGTATGGGTGTGTGTTACATTACATTCACTAGTAGGAGTGAAAAAAACATCACCGGGTCATGCGCATTGTATGGGTGTGTGTTACATTACATTCACTAGTAGGAGTGAGAAAAACATCACGGGGTGGTGCGCATTGTATTAGTGTGTGTTACATTACATTCACTAGTAGGAGTGAGAAAAACATCACGGGGTGGTGCGCATTTTATGGGTGTGTGTTACATTACATTCACTAGTAGGAGTGAGAAAAACATCACGGGGTGGTGCGCATTGTATGGGTGTGTGTTACATTACATGCACTAGTAGGAGTGAGAAAAACATCACGGGGTGGTGCGCATTGTATGGGTGTGTGTTACATTACATTCACTAGTAGGAGTGAGAAAAACATCACGGGGTGGTGCGCATTGTATGGGTGTGTGTTACATTACATTCGCTAGTAGGAGTGAGAAAAACATCACGGGGTGGTGCGCATTGTATGGGTGTGTGTTACATTACATTCACTAGTATGAGTGAGAAAAACATCAAGGGGTGGTGCGCATTGTATGGGTGTGTGTTACATTACATTCACTAGTAGGAGTGAGAAAAACATCACGGGGTGGTGTGAATCAGAGGGTCTGAATTAGGATAGGCAGTGAGTGGCAATGTAGGATGGAGAAAAGCACCGCGGGGTGGTCAGCATGGGGAGGTCAGGGAACATGCAGTGGCAATGTAGGATAGGTTTCTGAAAAACATCGCGGGGTGGTGCGCATTTTATGGGTGTGTGTTACATTAGATTCACTAGTAGGAGTGAGAAAAACATCACGGGGCGGTGCGCATTGTATGGGTGTGTGTTACATTAGATTCACTAGTAGGAGTGAGAAAAACATCACGGGGTGGTGCGCATTGTATGGGTGTGTGTTACATTACATTGACTAGTAGGAGTGAGAAAAACATCACGGGGTGGTGCGCATTGTATGGGTGTGTGTTACATTACATTGACTAGTAGGAGTGAGAAAAACATCACGGGGTGGTGCGCATTGTATGGGTGTGTGTTACATTACATTGACTAGTAGGAGTGAGAAAAACATCACGGGGTGGTGCGCATTGTATGGGTGTGTGTTACATTACATTGACTAGTAGGAGTGAGAAAAACATCACGGGGTGGTGCGCATTGTATGGGTGTGTGTTACATTACATTCACTAGTAGGAGTGAGAAAAACATCACGGGGTGGTGCGCATTGTATGGGTGTGTGTTACATTACATTCACTAGTAGGAGTGAGAAAAACATCACGGGTTGGTGCGCATTGTATGGGTGTGTGTTACATTAGATTCACTAGTAGGAGTGAGAAAAACATCACGGGGTGGTGCGCATTGTATGGGTGTGTGTTACATTACATTCACTAATAGTGAGAAAATCATCACGGGGTGGTGCGCATTGTATGTGTGTGTGTTACATTACATTCACTAGTAGGAGTGAGAAAAACATCACGGGGTGGTGCGCATTGTATGGGTGTGTGTTACATTACATTCACTAGTAGGAGTGAGAAAAACATCACAGGGTGGTGCGCATTGTATGGGTGTGTGTTACATTACATTCACTAGTAGGAGTGAGAAAAACATCACGGGGTGGTGCGCATTGTATGGGTGTGTGTTACATTACATTCACTAGTAGGAGTGAGAAAAACATCACGGGGTGGTGCGCATTGTATGGGTGTGTGTTACATTACATTCACTAGTAGGAGTGAGAAAAACATCACGGGGTGGTGCACATTGTATTGGTGTGTGTTACATTACATTCACTAGTAGGAGTGAGAAAAACATCATGCGGTAGTGCGCATTGTATGGGTGTGTGTTACATTACATTGACTACTAGGAGTGAGAAAAACATCACGGGGTGGTGTGAATCGGAGGGTCTGAATTAGGATAGGCAGTGGGTGGCAATGTAGGATGGAGAAAAGCACCGCGGGTTGGTCAGCATGGGGAGGTCAGGGAACATGCAGTGGCAATGTAGGATAGGTTTCTGAAAAACATCACGGGGTGGTGCGCATTGTATGGGTGTGTGTTACATTACATTCACTAGTAGGAGTGAGAAAAACATCACGGGGTAGTGCGCAGTGTATGGGTGTGTGTTACATTACATTCACTAGTAGCAGGGAGAAAAACATCACGGGGTGGTGCGCATTGTATGGGTGTGTGTTACATTACATTCACTAGTAGGAATGAGCAAAACATCACGGGGTGGTGCGCATTGTATGTGTGTGTGTTACATTACATTCACCTGTAGGAGTGAGAAAAACATCACGTGGTGGTGCGCATTGTATGGGTGTGTGTTACATTACATTCACTAATAGGAGTGAGAAAAACATCACGGGGTGGTGCGCATTGTATGGTTGTGTGTTTCATTACATTCACTAGTAGGAGTGAGAAAAACATCACGGGGTGGTGCGCATTGTATGGCTGTGTGTTACATTACATTGACTAGAAGGAGTGAAAAAAACATCACGGGGTGGTGCGCATTGTATGGGTGTGTGTTACATTACATTCACTAGTAGGAGTGAGAAAAACATCACGGTGTGGTGTGCATTGTATGGGTGTGTGTTACATTACATTCACTACTAGGAGTGAGAAAAACATCACGGGGTGGTGTGAATCGGAGTGTCTGAATTAGGATAGGCAGTGAGTGGCAATGTAGGATGGAGAAAAGCACCGCGGTGTGGTCAGCATGGGGAGGTCAGGGAACATGCAGTGGCAATGTAGGAAGCGTTTCTGAAAAACATCGCGGGGTGGTGCGCATTGTATGGGTGTGTGTTACATTAGATTCACTAGTAGGAGTGAGAAAAACATCACGGGGTGGTGCGCATTGTATGGGTGTGTGTTACATTACATTCACTAGTAGGAGTGAGAAAAACATCACGGGGTGGTGCGCATTGTATGGGTGTGTGTTACAATACATTCACTAGTAGGAGTGAGAAAAACATCACGGGGTGGTGCGCATTGTATGGGTGTGTGTTACATTAGATTCACTAGTAGGAGTGAGAAAAACATCACGGGGTGGTGCGCATTGTATGGGTGTGTGTTACATTACATTCACTAGTAGGAGTGAGAAAAACATCACGGGGTGGTGCGCATTGTATGGGTGTGTGTTACATTACATTCACTAGTAGGAGTGAGAAAAACATCACGGGGTGGTGCGCATTGTATGGGTGTGTGTTACATTACATTCACTAGTAGGAGTGAGAAAAACATCACGGGGTGGTGCGCATTGTATGGGTGTGTGTTACATTACATTCACTAGTAGGAGTGAGAAAAACATCACGGGGTGGTACGCATTGTATGGGTGTGTGTTACATTACATTCACTAGTAGGAGTGAGAAAAACGTCACGGGGTGGTGCGCATTGTGTGGGTGTGTGTTACATTACATTCACTAGTAGGAGTGAGAAAAACGTCACGGGGTGGTGCGCATTGTATGGGTGTGTGTTACATTGCATTCACTAGTAGGAGTGAGAAAGACATCACGGGGTGGTGTGAATCGGAGGCTCTGAATTAGTATAGGCAGTGAGTGGCAATGTAGGATGGAGAAAAGCACCGCGTGGTGGTCAGCATGGGAAGGTCAGGGAACATGCAGTGGCAATGTAGGATAGGTTTCTGAAAAACATCGCGGGGTGGGGCGCATTGTATGGGTGTGTGTTACATTACATTCACTAGTAGGAGTGAGAAAAACATCACGGGGTGGTGCGCATTGTATGGTTGTGTGTTACATTACATTCACTAGTAGGAGTGAGAAAAACATCATGGGGGGGTGCGCATTGTATGGGTGTGTATTACATTAGATTCACTAGTAGGAGTGAGAAAAACATCACGGGGTGGTGCGCATCGTATGGGTGTGTGTTACATTACATTCACTAATAGGAGTGAGAAAAACATCACGGGGTGGTGCGCATTGTATGGTTGTGTGTTTCATTACATTCACTAGTAGGAGTGAGAAAAACATCACGGGGTGGTGCGCATTGTATGGGTGTGTGTTACATTACATTGACTAGTAGGAGTGAAAAAAACATCACGGGGAGGTGCGCATTGTATGGGTGTGTGTTACATTACATTCACTAGTAGGAGTGAGAAAAACATCACGGTGTGGTGTGCATTGTATGGGTGTGTGTTACATTACATTCACTACTAGGAGTGAGAAAAACATCACGGGGTGGTGTGAATGGGAGGGTCTGAATTAGTATAGGCAGTGAGTGGCAATGTAGGATGGAGAAAAGCACCGCGGGGTGGTCAGCATGGGGAGGTCAGGGAACATGCAGTGGCAATGTAGGATAGGTTTCTGAAAAACATCGCGGGGTGGTGCGCATTGTATGGGTGTGTGTTACATTACATTCACTAGTAGGAGTGAGAAAAACATCACGGGGTGGTGCGCATTGTATGGGTGTGTGTTACATTACATTCACTAGTAGGAGTGAGAAAAACATCACGGGGTGGTGCGCATTGTATGGGTGTGTGTTACATTAGATTCACTAGTAGGAGTGAGAAAAACATCACGGGGTGGTGCGCATTGTATGGGTGTGTGTTACATTACATTCACTAGTAAGAGTGAGAAAAACATCACGGGGTTGTGCGCATTGTATGGGTGTGTGTTACATTACATTCACTAGTAGGAGTGAGAAAAACATCACGGGGTGGTGCGCATTGTGTGGGTGTGTGTTACATTACATTCACTAGTAGGAGTGAGAAAAACGTCACGGGGTGGTGCGCATTGTATGGGTGTGTGTTACATTGCATTCACTAGTAGGAGTGAGAAAGACATCACGGGGTGGTGTGAATCGGAGGCTCTGAATTAGTATAGGCAGTGAGTGGCAATGTAGGATGGAGAAAGGCACCGCGTGGTGGTCAGCATGGGAAGGTCAGGGAACATGCAGTGGCAATGTAGGATAGGTTTCTGAAAAACATCGCGGGGTGGGGCGCATTGTATGGGTGTGTGTTACATTACATTCACTAGTAGGAGTGAGAAAAACATCACGGGGTAGTGCGCATTGTATGGGTGTGTGTTACATTACATTCACTAGTAGCAGTGAGAAAAACATCACGGGGTGTTGCGCATTGTATGGGTGTGTGTTATATTACATTCACTAGTAGCAGTGAGAAAAACATCACGGGGTGGTGCGCATTGTATGGGTGTGTGTTTCATTACATTCACTAGTAGGAGTGAGAAAAACATCATGGGGTGGTGTGCATTGTATGGGTGTGTGTTACATTACATTCACTACTAGGAGTGAGAAAAACATCACGCGGTGGTGTGAATCGGAGGGTCTGAATTAGGATAGGCAGTGAGTGGCAATGTAGGATGGAGAAAAGCACCGCGGGGTGGTCAGCATGGGGAGGTCAGGGAACATGCAGTGGCAATGTAGGATAGGTTTCTGAAAAACATCGCGGGGTGGTGGGCATTGTATGGGTGTGTGTTACATTAGATTCACTAGTAGGAGTGAGAAAAACATCACGGGGTGGTGCGCATTGTATGGGTGTGTGTTACATTACATTCACTAGTAGGAGTGAGAAAAACATCACGGGGTGGTGCGCATTGTATGGGTGTGTGTTACATTACATTCACTAATAGGAGTGAGAAAAACATCACGGGGTGGTGCTCATTGTATGGGTGTGTGTTACATTACATTGACTAGTAGGAGTGAGAAAATCATCACGGGGTAGTGCGCATTGTATGGGTGTGTGTTACATTACATTCACTAGTAGGAGTGAGAAAAACATCACGGGGTGGTGCGCATTGTATGGGTGTGTGTTACATTACATTCACTAGTAAGAGTGAGAAACACTTCACGGGGTGGTGCGCATTGTATGGGTTTGTGTTACATTACATTCCCTAGTAGGAGTGAGAAAAACATCACGGGGTGGTGCGCATTGTATGGGTGTGTGTTACATTACATTCACTAGTAGGAGGGAGAAAAACATCACGGTGTGGTGTGCATTGTATGGGTGTGTGTTACATTACATTCACTACTAGGAGTGAGAAAAACATCACGGGGTGGTGTGAATGGGAGGGTCTGAATTAGTATAGGCAGTGAGTGGCAATGTAGGATGGAGAAAAGCACCGCGGGGTGGTCAGCATGGGGAGGTCAGGGAACATGCAGTGGCAATGTAGGATAGGTTTCTGAAAAACATCGCGGGGTGGTGCGCATTGTATGGGTGTGTGTTACATTACATTCACTAGTAGGAGTGAGAAAAACATCACGGGGTGGTGCGCATTGTATGGGTGTGTGTTACATTACATTCACTAGTAGGAGTGAGAAAAACATCACGGGGTGGTGCGCATTGTATGGGTGTGTGTTACATTAGATTCACTAGTAGGAGTGAGAAAAACATCACGGGGTGGTGCGCATTGTATGGGTGTGTGTTACATTACATTCACTAGTAAGAGTGAGAAAAACATCACGGGGTTGTGCGCATTGTATGGGTGTGTGTTACATTACATTCACTAGTAGGAGTGAGAAAAACATCACGGGGTGGTGCGCATTGTGTGGGTGTGTGTTACATTACATTCACTAGTAGGAGTGAGAAAAACGTCACGGGGTGGTGCGCATTGTATGGGTGTGTGTTACATTGCATTCACTAGTAGGAGTGAGAAAGACATCACGGGGTGGTGTGAATCGGAGGCTCTGAATTAGTATAGGCAGTGAGTGGCAATGTAGGATGGAGAAAGGCACCGCGTGGTGGTCAGCATGGGAAGGTCAGGGAACATGCAGTGGCAATGTAGGATAGGTTTCTGAAAAACATCGCGGGGTGGTGCGCATTGTATGGGTCTGTGTTACATTAGATTCACTAGTAGGAGTGAGAAAAACATCAAGGGGTGGTGCGCATTGTATGGGTGTGTGTTACATTACATTCACTAGTAGGAGTGAGAAAAACATCACGGGGTGGTGCGCATTGTATGGGTGTGTGTTACATTAGATTCACTAGTAGGAGTGAGAAAAACATCACGGGGTGGTGCGCATTGTATGGGTGTGTGTTACATTACATTCACTAGTAAGAGTGAGAAAAACATCACGGGGTTGTGCGCATTGTATGGGTGTGTGTTACATTACATTCACTAGTAGGAGTGAGAAAAACATCACGGGGTGGTGCGCATTGTGTGGGTGTGTGTTACATTACATTCACTAGTAGGAGTGAGAAAAACGTCACGGGGTGGTGCGCATTGTATGGGTGTGTGTTACATTGCATTCACTAGTAGGAGTGAGAAAGACATCACGGGGTGGTGTGAATCGGCGGCTCTGAATTAGTATAGGCAGTGAGTGGCAATGTAGGATGGAGAAAGGCACCGTGTGGTGGTCAGCATGGGAAGGTCAGGGAACATGCAGTGGCAATGTAGGATAGGTTTCTGAAAAACATCGCGGGGTGGGGCGCATTGTATGGGTGTGTGTTACATTACATTCACTAGTAGGAGTGAGAAAAACATCACGGGGTAGTGCGCATTGTATGGGTGTGTGTTACATTACATTCACTAGTAGCAGTGAGAAAAACATCACGGGGTGTTGCGCATTGTATGGGTGTGTGTTACATTACATTCACTAGTAGCAGTGAGAAAAACATCACGGGGTGGTGCGCATTGAATGGGTGTGTGTTTCATTACATTCACTAGTAGGAGTGAGAAAAACATCATGGGGTGGTGTGCATTGTATGGGTGTGTGTTACATTACATTCACTACTAGGAGTGAGAAAAACATCACGGGGTGGTGTGAATCGGAGGGTCTGAATTAGGATAGGCAGTGAGTGGCAATGTAGGATGGAGAAAAGCACCGCGGGGTGGTCAGCATGGGGAGGTCAGGGAACATGCAGTGGCAATGTAGGATAGGTTTCTGAAAAACATCGCGGGGTGGTGGGCATTGTATGGGTGTGTGTTACATTAGATTCACTAGTAGGAGTGAGAAAAACATCACGGGGTGGTGCGCATTGTATGGGTGTGTGTTACATTACATTCACTAGTAGGAGTGAGAAAAACATCACGGGGTGGTGCGCATTGTATGGGTGTGTGTTACATTACATTCACTAATAGGAGTGAGAAAAACATCACGGGGTGGTGCTCATTGTATGGGTGTGTGTTACATTACATTGACTAGTAGGAGTGAGAAAATCATCACGGGGTAGTGCGCATTGTATGGGTGTGTGTTACATTACATTCACTAGTAGGAGTGAGAAAAACATCACGGGGTGGTGCGCATTGTATGGGTGTGTGTTACATTACATTCACTAGTAAGAGTGAGAAACACTTCACGGGGTGGTGCGCATTGTATGGGTTTGTGTTACATTACATTCCCTAGTAGGAGTGAGAAAAACATCACGGGGTGGTGCGCATTGTATGGGTGTGTGTTACATTACATTCACTAGTAGGAGGGAGAAAAACATCACGGGGTGGTGCGCATTGTATGGGTGTGTGTTACATTAGATTCACTAGTAGGAGTGAGAAAAACATCACGGGGTGGTGCGCATTGTATGGGTGTGTGTTACATTACATTCACTAGTAAGAGTGAGAAAAACATCACGGGGTTGTGCGCATTGTATGGGTGTGTGTTACATTACATTCACTAGTAGGAGTGAGAAAAACATCACGGGGTGGTGCGCATTGTGTGGGTGTGTGTTACATTACATTCACTAGTAGGAGTGAGAAAAACGTCACGGGGTGGTGCGCATTGTATGGGTGTGTGTTACATTGCATTCACTAGTAGGAGTGAGAAAGACATCACGGGGTGGTGTGAATCGGAGGCTCTGAATTAGTATAGGCAGTGAGTGGCAATGTAGGATGGAGAAAGGCACCGTGTGGTGGTCAGCATGGGAAGGTCAGGGAACATGCAGTGGCAATGTAGGATAGGTTTCTGAAAAACATCGCAGGGTGGGGCGCATTGTATGGGTGTGTGTTACATTACATTCACTAGTAGGAGTGAGAAAAACATCACGGGGTAGTGCGCATTGTATGGGTGTGTGTTACATTACATTCACTAGTAAGAGTGAGAAACACTTCACGGGGTGGTGCGCATTGTATGGGTTTGTGTTACATTACATTCCCTAGTAGGAGTGAGAAAAACATCACGTGGTGGTGCGCATTGTATGGCTGTGTGTTACATTACATTCACTAGTAGGAGTGAGAAAAACATCACGGGGTGGTGCGCATTGTATGGGTGTGTGTTACATTACATTCACTAGTAGGAGTGAGAAAAACATCACGGGGTGGTGCGCATTGTATGGGTGTGTGTTACATTACATTCACTACTAGGAGTGAGAAAAACATCACGGGGTGGTGTGAATGGGAGGGTCTGAATTAGTATAGGCAGTGAGTGGCAATGTAGGATGGAGAAAAGCACCGCGGGGTGGTCAGCATGGGGAGGTCAGGGAACATGCAGTGGCAATGTAGGATAGGTTTCTGAAAAACATCGCGGGGTGGTGCGCATTGTATGGGTGTGTGTTACATTACATTCACTAGTAGGAGTGAGAAAAACATCACGGGGTGGTGCGCATTGTATGGGTGTGTGTTACATTACATTCACTAGTAGGAGTGAGAAAAACATCACGGGGTGGTGCGCATTGTATGGGTGTGTGTTACATTAGATTCACTAGTAGGAGTGAGAAAAACATCACGGGGTGGTGCGCATTGTATGGGTGTGTGTTACATTACATTCACTAGTAAGAGTGAGAAAAACATCACGGGGTTGTGCGCATTGTATGGGTGTGTGTTACATTACATTCACTAGTAGGAGTGAGAAAAACATCACGGGGTGGTGCGCATTGTGTGGGTGTGTGTTACATTACATTCACTAGTAGGAGTGAGAAAAACGTCACGGGGTGGTGCGCATTGTATGGGTGTGTGTTACATTGCATTCACTAGTAGGAGTGAGAAAGACATCACGGGGTGGTGTGAATCGGAGGCTCTGAATTAGTATAGGCAGTGAGTGGCAATGTAGGATGGAGAAAGGCACCGTGTGGTGGTCAGCATGGGAAGGTCAGGGAACATGCAGTGGCAATGTAGGATAGGTTTCTGAAAAACATCGCGGGGTGGGGCGCATTGTATGGGTGTGTGTTACATTACATTCACTAGTAGGAGTGAGAAAAACATCACGGGGTAGTGCGCATTGTATGGGTGTGTGTTACATTACATTCACTAGTAGCAGTGAGAAAAACATCACGGGGTGTTGCGCATTGTATGGGTGTGTGTTACATTACATTCACTAGTAGCAGTGAGAAAAACATCACGGGGTGGTGCGCATTGTATGGGTGTGTGTTTCATTACATTCACTAGTAGGAGTGAGAAAAACATCATGGGGTGGTGTGCATTGTATGGGTGTGTGTTACATTACATTCACTACTAGGAGTGAGAAAAACATCACGGGGTGGTGTGAATCGGAGGGTCTGAATTAGGATAGGCAGTGAGTGGCAATGTAGGATGGAGAAAAGCACCGCGGGGTGGTCAGCATGGGGAGGTCAGGGAACATGCAGTGGCAATGTAGGATAGGTTTCTGAAAAACATCGCGGGGTGGTGGGCATTGTATGGGTGTGTGTTACATTAGATTCACTAGTAGGAGTGAGAAAAACATCACGGGGTGGTGCGCATTGTATGGGTGTGTGTTACATTACATTCACTAGTAGGAGTGAGAAAAACATCACGGGGTGGTGCGCATTGTATGGGTGTGTGTTACATTACATTCACTAATAGGAGTGAGAAAAACATCACGGGGTGGTGCTCATTGTATGGGTGTGTGTTACATTACATTGACTAGTAGGAGTGAGAAAATCATCACGGGGTAGTGCGCATTGTATGGGTGTGTGTTACATTACATTCACTAGTAGGAGTGAGAAAAACATCACGGGGTGGTGCGCATTGTATGGGTGTGTGTTACATTACATTCACTAGTAAGAGTGAGAAACACTTCACGGGGTGGTGCGCATTGTATGGGTTTGTGTTACATTACATTCCCTAGTAGGAGTGAGAAAAACATCACGGGGTGGTGCGCATTGTATGGGTGTGTGTTACATTACATTCACTAGTAGGAGGGAGAAAAACATCACGGGGTGGTGTGCATTGTATGGGTGTGTGTTACATTACATTCACTAGTAAGAGTGAGAAAAACATCACGGGGTTGTGCGCATTGTATGGGTGTGTGTTACATTACATTCACTAGTAGGAGTGAGAAAAACATCACGGGGTGGTGCGCATTGTGTGGGTGTGTGTTACATTACATTCACTAGTAGGAGTGAGAAAAACGTCACGGGGTGGTGCGCATTGTATGGGTGTGTGTTACATTGCATTCACTAGTAGGAGTGAGAAAGACATCACGGGGTGGTGTGAATCGGAGGCTCTGAATTAGTATAGGCAGTGAGTGGCAATGTAGGATGGAGAAAGGCACCGTGTGGTGGTCAGCATGGGAAGGTCAGGGAACATGCAGTGGCAATGTAGGATAGGTTTCTGAAAAACATCGCGGGGTGGGGCGCATTGTATGGGTGTGTGTTACATTACATTCACTAGTAGGAGTGAGAAAAACATCACGGGGTAGTGCGCATTGTATGGGTGTGTGTTACATTACATTCACTAGTAAGAGTGAGAAACACTTCACGGGGTGGTGCGCATTGTATGGGTTTGTGTTACATTACATTCCCTAGTAGGAGTGAGAAAAACATCACGTGGTGGTGCGCATTGTATGGCTGTGTGTTACATTACATTCACTAGTAGGAGTGAGAAAAACATCACGGGGTGGTGCGCATTGTATGGGTGTGTGTTACATTACATTCACTAGTAGGAGTGAGAAAAACATCACGGGGTGGTGCGCATTGTATGGGTGTGTGTTACATTACATTCACTACTAGGAGTGAGAAAAACATCACGGGGTGGTGTGAATGGGAGGGTCTGAATTAGTATAGGCAGTGAGTGGCAATGTAGGATGGAGAAAAGCACCGCGGGGTGGTCAGCATGGGGAGGTCAGGGAACATGCAGTGGCAATGTAGGATAGGTTTCTGAAAAACATCGCGGGGTGGTGCGCATTGTATGGGTGTGTGTTACATTACATTCACTAGTAGGAGTGAGAAAAACATCACGGGGTGGTGCGCATTGTATGGGTGTGTGTTACATTACATTCACTAGTAGGAGTGAGAAAAACATCACGGGGTGGTGCGCATTGTATGGGTGTGTGTTACATTAGATTCACTAGTAGGAGTGAGAAAAACATCACGGGGTGGTGCGCATTGTATGGGTGTGTGTTACATTACATTCACTAGTAAGAGTGAGAAAAACATCACGGGGTTGTGCGCATTGTATGGGTGTGTGTTACATTACATTCACTAGTAGGAGTGAGAAAAACATCACGGGGTGGTGCGCATTGTGTGGGTGTGTGTTACATTACATTCACTAGTAGGAGTGAGAAAAACGTCACGGGGTGGTGCGCATTGTATGGGTGTGTGTTACATTGCATTCACTAGTAGGAGTGAGAAAGACATCACGGGGTGGTGTGAATCGGAGGCTCTGAATTAGTATAGGCAGTGAGTGGCAATGTAGGATGGAGAAAGGCACCGTGTGGTGGTCAGCATGGGAAGGTCAGGGAACATGCAGTGGCAATGTAGGATAGGTTTCTGAAAAACATCGCGGGGTGGGGCGCATTGTATGGGTGTGTGTTACATTACATTCACTAGTAGGAGTGAGAAAAACATCACGGGGTAGTGCGCATTGTATGGGTGTGTGTTACATTACATTCACTAGTAGCAGTGAGAAAAACATCACGGGGTGTTGCGCATTGTATGGGTGTGTGTTACATTACATTCACTAGTAGCAGTGAGAAAAACATCACGGGGTGGTGCGCATTGTATGGGTGTGTGTTTCATTACATTCACTAGTAGGAGTGAGAAAAACATCATGGGGTGGTGTGCATTGTATGGGTGTGTGTTACATTACATTCACTACTAGGAGTGAGAAAAACATCACGGGGTGGTGTGAATCGGAGGGTCTGAATTAGGATAGGCAGTGAGTGGCAATGTAGGATGGAGAAAAGCACCGCGGGGTGGTCAGCATGGGGAGGTCAGGGAACATGCAGTGGCAATGTAGGATAGGTTTCTGAAAAACATCGCGGGGTGGTGGGCATTGTATGGGTGTGTGTTACATTAGATTCACTAGTAGGAGTGAGAAAAACATCACGGGGTGGTGCGCATTGTATGGGTGTGTGTTACATTACATTCACTAGTAGGAGTGAGAAAAACATCACGGGGTGGTGCGCATTGTATGGGTGTGTGTTACATTACATTCACTAATAGGAGTGAGAAAAACATCACGGGGTGGTGCTCATTGTATGGGTGTGTGTTACATTACATTGACTAGTAGGAGTGAGAAAATCATCACGGGGTAGTGCGCATTGTATGGGTGTGTGTTACATTACATTCACTAGTAGGAGTGAGAAAAACATCACGGGGTGGTGCGCATTGTATGGGTGTGTGTTACATTACATTCACTAGTAAGAGTGAGAAACACTTCACGGGGTGGTGCGCATTGTATGGGTTTGTGTTACATTACATTCCCTAGTAGGAGTGAGAAAAACATCACGGGGTGGTGCCCATTGTATGGGTGTGTGTTACATTACATTCACTAGTAGGAGGGAGAAAAACATCACGGGGTGGTGCGCATTGTATGGGTGTGTGTTACATTAGATTCACTAGTAGGAGTGAGAAAAACATCACGGGGTGGTGCGCATTGTATGGGTGTGTGTTACATTACATTCACTAGTAAGAGTGAGAAAAACATCACGGGGTTGTGCGCATTGTATGGGTGTGTGTTACATTACATTCACTAGTAGGAGTGAGAAAAACATCACGGGGTGGTGCGCATTGTGTGGGTGTGTGTTACATTACATTCACTAGTAGGAGTGAGAAAAACGTCACGGGGTGGTGCGCATTGTATGGGTGTGTGTTACATTGCATTCACTAGTAGGAGTGAGAAAGACATCACGGGGTGGTGTGAATCGGAGGCTCTGAATTAGTATAGGCAGTGAGTGGCAATGTAGGATGGAGAAAGGCACCGTGTGGTGGTCAGCATGGGAAGGTCAGGGAACATGCAGTGGCAATGTAGGATAGGTTTCTGAAAAACATCGCGGGGTGGGGCGCATTGTATGGGTGTGTGTTACATTACATTCACTAGTAGGAGTGAGAAAAACATCACGGGGTAGTGCGCATTGTATGGGTGTGTGTTACATTACATTCACTAGTAAGAGTGAGAAACACTTCACGGGGTGGTGCGCATTGTATGGGTTTGTGTTACATTACATTCCCTAGTAGGAGTGAGAAAAACATCACGTGGTGGTGCGCATTGTATGGCTGTGTGTTACATTACATTCACTAGTAGGAGTGAGAAAAACATCACGGGGTGGTGCGCATTGTATGGGTGTGTGTTACATTACATTCACTAGTAGGAGTGAGAAAAACATCACGGGGTGGTGCGCATTGTATGGGTGTGTGTTACATTACATTCACTACTAGGAGTGAGAAAAACATCACGGGGTGGTGTGAATGGGAGGGTCTGAATTAGTATAGGCAGTGAGTGGCAATGTAGGATGGAGAAAAGCACCGCGGGGTGGTCAGCATGGGGAGGTCAGGGAACATGCAGTGGCAATGTAGGATAGGTTTCTGAAAAACATCGCGGGGTGGTGCGCATTGTATGGGTGTGTGTTACATTACATTCACTAGTAGGAGTGAGAAAAACATCACGGGGTGGTGCGCATTGTATGGGTGTGTGTTACATTACATTCACTAGTAGGAGTGAGAAAAACATCACGGGGTGGTGCGCATTGTATGGGTGTGTGTTACATTAGATTCACTAGTAGGAGTGAGAAAAACATCACGGGGTGGTGCGCATTGTATGGGTGTGTGTTACATTACATTCACTAGTAAGAGTGAGAAAAACATCACGGGGTTGTGCGCATTGTATGGGTGTGTGTTACATTACATTCACTAGTAGGAGTGAGAAAAACATCACGGGGTGGTGCGCATTGTGTGGGTGTGTGTTACATTACATTCACTAGTAGGAGTGAGAAAAACGTCACGGGGTGGTGCGCATTGTATGGGTGTGTGTTACATTGCATTCACTAGTAGGAGTGAGAAAGACATCACGGGGTGGTGTGAATCGGAGGCTCTGAATTACTATAGGCAGTGAGTGGCAATGTAGGATGGAGAAAGGCACCGTGTGGTGGTCAGCATGGGAAGGTCAGGGAACATGCAGTGGCAATGTAGGATAGGTTTCTGAAAAACATCGCGGGGTGGGGCGCATTGTATGGGTGTGTGTTACATTACATTCACTAGTAGGAGTGAGAAAAACATCACGGGGTAGTGCGCATTGTATGGGTGTGTGTTACATTACATTCACTAGTAGCAGTGAGAAAAACATCACGGGGTGTTGCGCATTGTATGGGTGTGTGTTACATTACATTCACTAGTAGCAGTGAGAAAAACATCACGGGGTGGTGCGCATTGTATGGGTGTGTGTTTCATTACATTCACTAGTAGGAGTGAGAAAAACATCATGGGGTGGTGTGCATTGTATGGGTGTGTGTTACATTACATTCACTACTAGGAGTGAGAAAAACATCACGGGGTGGTGTGAATCGGAGGGTCTGAATTAGGATAGGCAGTGAGTGGCAATGTAGGATGGAGAAAAGCACCGCGGGGTGGTCAGCATGGGGAGGTCAGGGAACATGCAGTGGCAATGTAGGATAGGTTTCTGAAAAACATCGCGGGGTGGTGGGCATTGTATGGGTGTGTGTTACATTAGATTCACTAGTAGGAGTGAGAAAAACATCACGGGGTGGTGCGCATTGTATGGGTGTGTGTTACATTACATTCACTAGTAGGAGTGAGAAAAACATCACGGGGTGGTGCGCATTGTATGGGTGTGTGTTACATTACATTCACTAATAGGAGTGAGAAAAACATCACGGGGTGGTGCTCATTGTATGGGTGTGTGTTACATTACATTGACTAGTAGGAGTGAGAAAATCATCACGGGGTAGTGCGCATTGTATGGGTGTGTGTTACATTACATTCACTAGTAGGAGTGAGAAAAACATCACGGGGTGGTGCGCATTGTATGGGTGTGAGTTACATTACATTCACTAGTAAGAGTGAGAAACACTTCACGGGGTGGTGCGCATTGTATGGGTTTGTGTTACATTACATTCCCTAGTAGGAGTGAGAAAAACATCACGGGGTGGTGCGCATTGTATGGGTGTGTGTTACATTACATTCACTAGTAGGAGGGAGAAAAACATCACGGGGTGGTGTGCATTGTATGGGTGTGTGTTACATTACATTCACTACTAGAAGTGAGAAAAACATCACGGGGTGGTGTGAATAGGAGTGTCTGAATTAGGATAGGCAGTGAGTGGCAATGTAGGATGGAGAAAAGCACCGCGGGGTGGTCACCATGGGGAGGTCAGGGAACATGCAGTGGCAATGTAGGATAGGTTTCTGAAAAACATCGCGGGGTGGTGCGCATTGTATAGGTGTGTGTTACAGTAGATTCACTAGTAGGAGTGAGAAAAAGATCAAGGGGTGGTGCGCATTGTATGGGTGTGTGTTACATTACATTCACTAGTAGGAGTGAGAAAAACATCACGGGGTGGTACGCATTGTATGGGTATATGTTACATTACATTCACTAGTAGGAGTGAGAAAAACATCACGGGGTGGTGCGCATTGTGTGGGTGTGTGTTACATTACATTCACTAGTAGGAGTGAGAAAAACGTCAGGGGGTGGTGCGCATTGTATGGGTGTGTGTTACATTGCATTCACTAGTAGGAGTGAGAAAGACATCACGGGGTGGTGTGAATCGGAGGCTCTGAATTAGTATAGGCAGTGAGTGGCAATATAGGATGGAGAAAAGCACCGCGTGGTGGTCAGCATGGGAAGGTCAGGAAACATGCAGTGGCAATGTAGGATAGGTTTCTGAAAAACATCGCGGGGTGGGGCGCATTGTATGGGTGTGTGTTACATTACATTCACTAGTAGGAGTGAGAAAAACATCACGGGGTAGTGCGCATTGTATGGGTGTGTGTTACATTACAATCACTAGTAGCAGTGAGAAAAACATCACGGGGTGTTGCGCATTGTATGGGTGTGTGTTACATTACATTCACTAGTAGCAGTGAGAAAAACATCACGGGGTGGTGCGCATTGTATGGGTGTGTGTTTCATTACATTCACTAGTAGGAGTGAGAAAAACATCACGGGGTGGTGTGCATTGTATGGGTGTGTGTTACATTACATTCACTACTAGGAGTGACAAAAACATCACGGGGTGGTGTGAATCGGAGGGTCTGAATTAGGATAGGCAGTGAGTGGCAATGTAGGATGGAGAAAAGCACCGCGGGGTGGTCAGCATGGGGAGGTCAGGGAACATGCAGTGGCAATGTAGGATAGGTTTCTGAAAAACATCGCGGGGTGGTGGGCATTGTATGGGTGTGTGTTACATTAGATTCACTAGTAGGAGTGAGAAAAACATCACGGGGTGGTGCGCATTGTATGGGTGTGTGTTACATTACATTCACTAGTAGGAGTGAGAAAAACATCACGGGGTGGTGCGCATTGTATGGGAGTGTGTTACATTACATTCACTAGTAGGAGTGAGAAAAACATCACGGGGTGGTGCGCATTGTATGGGTGTGTGTTACATTACATTGACTAGTAGGAGTGAGAAAAACATCACGTGGTGGTGCGCATTGTATGGCTGTGTGTTACATTACATTCACTAATAGGAGTGAGAAAAACATCACGGGGTGGTGCTAATTGTATGGGTGTGTGTTACATTACATTGACTAGTAGGAGTGAGAAAAACATCACGGGGTAGTGCGCATTGTATGGGTGTGTGTTACATTACATTCACTAGTAGGAGTGAGAAAAACATCACGGGGTGGTGCGCATTGTATGGGTGTGTGTTACATTACATTCACTACTAGGAGTGAGAAAAACATCACGGGGTGGTGTGAATGGGAGGGTCTGAATTAGTATAGGCAGTGAGTGGCAATGTAGGATGGAGAAAAGCACCGCGGGGTGGTCAGCATGGGGAGGTCAGGGAACATGCAGTGGCAATGTAGGATAGGTTTCTGAAAAACATCGCGGGGTGGTGCGCATTGTATGGGTGTGTGTTACATTACATTCACTAGTAGGAGTGAGAAAAACATCACGGGGTGGTGCGCATTGTATGGGTGTGTGTTACATTACATTCACTAGTAGGATTGAGAAAAACATCACGGGGTGGTGCGCATTGTATGGGTGTGTGTTACATTAGATTCACTAGTAGGAGTGAGAAAAACATCACGGGGTGGTGCGCATTGTATGGGTGTGTGTTACATTACATTCACTAGTAAGAGTGAGAAAAACATCACGGGGTTGTGCGCATTGTATGGGTGTGTGTTACATTACATTCACTAGTAGGAGTGAGAAAAACATCACGGGGTGGTGCGCATTGTGTGGGTATGTGTTACATTACATTCACTAGTAGGAGTGAGAAAAACGTCACTGGGTGGTGCGCATTGTATGGGTGTGTGTTACATTGCATTCACTAGTAGGAGTGAGAAAGACATCACGGGGTGGTGTGAATCGGAGGCTCTGAATTAGTATAGGCAGTGAGTGGCAATGTAGGATGGAGAAAGGCACAGCGTGGTGGTCAGCATGGGAAGGTCAGGGAACATGCAGTGGCAATGTAGGATAGGTTTCTGAAAAACATCGCGGGGTGGGGCGCATTGTATGGGTGTGTGTTACATTACATTCACTAGTAGGAGTGAGAAAAACATCACGGGGTAGTGCGCATTGTATGGGTGTGTGTTACATTACATTCACTAGTAGCAGTGAGAAAAACATCACGGGGTGTTGCGCATTGTATGGGTGTGTGTTACATTACATTCACTAGTAGCAGTGAGAAAAACATCACGGGGTGGTGCGCATTGTATGGGTGTGTGTTTCATTACATTCACTAGTAGGAGTGAGAAAAACATCATGGGGTTGTGTGCATTGTATGGGTGTGTGTTACATTACATTCACTACTAGGAGTGAGAAAAACATCACGGGGTGGTGTGAATCGGAGGGTCTGAATTAGGATAGGCAGTGAGTGGCAATGTAGGATGGAGAAAAGCACCGCGGGGTGGTCAGCATGGGGAGGTCAGGGAACATGCAGTGGCAATGTAGGATAGGTTTCTGAAAAACATCGCGGGGTGGTGGGCATTGTATGGGTGTGTGTTACATTAGATTCACTAGTAGGAGTGAGAAAAACATCACGGGGTGGTGCGCATTGTATGGGTGTGTGTTACATTACATTCACTAGTAGGAGTGAGAAAAACATCACGGGGTGGTGCGCATTGTATGGGTGTGTGTTACATTACATTCACTAATAGGAGTGAGAAAAACATCACGGGGTGGTGCTCATTGTATGGGTGTGTGTTACATTACATTGACTAGTAGGAGTGAGAAAATCATCACGGGGTAGTGCGCATTGTATGGGTGTGTGTTACATTACATTCACTAGTAGGAGGGAGAAAAACATCACGGGGTGGTGCGCATTGTATGGGTGTGTGTTACATTACATTCACTAGTAAGAGTGAGAAACACTTCACGGGGTGGTGCGCATTGTATGGGTTTGTGTTACATTACATTCCCTAGTAGGAGTGAGAAAAACATCACGGGGTGGTGCGCATTGTATGGGTGTGTGTTACATTACATTCACTAGTAGGAGGGAGAAAAACATCACGGGGTGGTGTGCATTGTATGGGTGTGTGTTACATTACATTCACTACTAGAAGTGAGAAAAACATCACGGGGTGGTGTGAATCGGAGTGTCTGAATTAGGATAGGCAGTGAGTGGCAATGTAGGATGGAGAAAAGCACCGCGGGGTGGTCACCATGGGGAGGTCAGGGAACATGCAGTGGCAATGTAGGATAGGTTTCTGAAAAACATCGCGGGGTGGTGCGCATTGTATGGGTGTGTGTTACAGTAGATTCACTAGTAGGAGTGAGAAAAAGATCAAGGGGTGGTGCGCATTGTATGGGTGTGTGTTACATTACATTCACTAGTAGGAGTGAGAAAAACATCACGGGGTGGTACGCATTGTATGGGTATATGTTACATTACATTCACTAGTAGGAGTGAGAAAAACATCACGGGGTGGTGCGCATTGTGTGGGTGTGTGTTACATTACATTCACTAGTAGGAGTGAGAAAAACGTCAGGGGGTGGTGCGCATTGTATGGGTGTGTGTTACATTGCATTCACTAGTAGGAGTGAGAAAGACATCACGGGGTGGTGTGAATCGGAGGCTCTGAATTAGTATAGGCAGTGAGTGGCAATATAGGATGGAGAAAAGCACCGCGTGGTGGTCAGCATGGGAAGGTCAGGAAACATGCAGTGGCAATGTAGGATAGGTTTCTGAAAAACATCGCGGGGTGGGGCGCATTGTATGGGTGTGTGTTACATTACATTCACTAGTAGGAGTGAGAAAAACATCACGGGGTAGTGCGCATTGTATGGGTGTGTGTTACATTACAATCACTAGTAGCAGTGAGAAAAACATCACGGGGTGTTGCGCATTGTATGGGTGTGTGTTACATTACATTCACTAGTAGCAGTGAGAAAAACATCACGGGGTGGTGCGCATTGTATGGGTGTGTGATTCATTACATTCACTAGTAGGAGTGAGAAAAACATCACGGGGTGGTGTGCATTGTATGGGTGTGTGTTACATTACATTCACTACTAGGAGTGACAAAAACATCCCGGGGTGGTGTGAATCGGAGGGTCTGAATTAGGATAGGCAGTGAGTGGCAATGTAGGATGGAGAAAAGCACCGCGGGGTGGTCAGCATGGGGAGGTCAGGGAACATGCAGTGGCAATGTAGGATAGGTTTCTGAAAAACATCGCGGGGTGGTGGGCATTGTATGGGTGTGTGTTACATTAGATTCACTAGTAGGAGTGAGAAAAACATCACGGGGTGGTGCGCATTGTATGGGTGTGTGTTACATTACATTCACTAGTAGGAGTGAGAAAAACATCACGGGGTGGTGCGCATTGTATGGGTGTGTGTTACATTACATTCACTAATAGGAGTGAGAAAAACATCACGGGGTGGTGCTCATTGTATGGGTGTGTGTTACATTACATTGACTAGTAGGAGTGAGAAAATCATCACGGGGTAGTGCGCATTGTATGGGTGTGTGTTACATTACATTCACTAGTAGGAGTGAGAAAAACATCACGGGGTGGTGCGCATTGTATGGGTGTGTGTTACATTACATTCACTAGTAAGAGTGAGAAACACTTCACGGGGTGGTGCGCATTGTATGGGTTTGTGTTACATTACATTCCCTAGTAGGAGTGAGAAAAACATCACGGGGTGGTGCGCATTGTATGGGTGTGTGTTACATTACATTCACTAGTAGGAGGGAGAAAAACATCACGGGGTGGTGTGCATTGTATGGGTGTGTGTTACATTACATTCACTACTAGAAGTGAGAAAAACATCACGGGGTGGTGTGAATAGGAGTGTCTGAATTAGGATAGGCAGTGAGTGCCAATGTAGGATGGAGAAAAGCACCGCGGGGTGGTCACCATGGGGAGGTCAGGGAACATGCAGTGGCAATGTAGGATAGGTTTCTGAAAAACATCGCGGGGTGGTGCGCATTGTATGGGTGTGTGTTACAGTAGATTCACTAGTAGGAGTGAGAAAAAGATCAAGGGGTGGTGCGCATTGTATGGGTGTGTGTTACATTACATTCACTAGTAGGAGTGAGAAAAACATCACGGGGTGGTACGCATTGTATGGGTATATGTTACATTACATTCACTAGTAGGAGTGAGAAAAACATCACGGGGTGGTGCGCATTGTGTGGGTGTGTGTTACATTACATTCACTAGTAGGAGTGAGAAAAACGTCAGGGGGTGGTGCGCATTGTATGGGTGTGTGTTACATTGCATTCACTAGTAGGAGTGAGAAAGACATCACGGGGTGGTGTGAATCGGAGGCTCTGAATTAGTATAGGCAGTGAGTGGCAATATAGGATGGAGAAAAGCACCGCGTGGTGGTCAGTATGGGAAGGTCAGGAAACATGCAGTGGCAATGTAGGATAGGTTTCTGAAAAACATCGCGGGGTGGGGCGCATTGTATGGGTGTGTGTTACATTACATTCACTAGTAGGAGTGAGAAAAACATCACGGGGTAGTGCGCATTGTATGGGTGTGTGTTACATTACAATCACTAGTAGCAGTGAGAAAAACATCACGGGGTGTTGCGCATTGTATGGGTGTGTGTTACATTACATTCACTAGTAGCAGTGAGAAAAACATCACGGGGTGGTGCGCATTGTATGGGTGTGTGTTTCATTACATTCACTAGTAGGAGTGAGAAAAACATCACGGGGTGGTGTGCATTGTATGGGTGTGTGTTACATTACATTCACTACTAGGAGTGACAAAAACATCACGGGGTGGTGTGAATCGGAGGGTCTGAATTAGGATAGGCAGTGAGTGGCAATGTAGGATGGAGAAAAGCACCGCGGGGTGGTCAGCATGGGGAGGTCAGGGAACATGCAGTGGCAATGTAGGATAGGTTTCTGAAAAACATCGCGGGGTGGTGGGCATTGTATGGGTGTGTGTTACATTAGATTCACTAGTAGGAGTGAGAAAAACATCACGGGGTGGTGCGCATTGTATGGGTGTGTGTTACATTACATTCACTAGTAGGAGTGAGAAAAACATCACGGGGTGGTGCGCATTGTATGGGTGTGTGTTACATTACATTCACTAGTAGGAGTGAGAAAAACATCACGGGGTGGTGCGCATTGTATGGGTGTGTGTTACATTACATTGACTAGTAGGAGTGAAAAAAACATCACGTGGTGGTGCGCATTGTATGGCTGTGTGTTACATTACATTCACTAATAGGAGTGAGAAAAACATCACGGGGTGGTGCTAATTGTATGGGTGTGTGTTACATTACATTGACTAGTAGGAGTGAGAAAAACATCACGGGGTAGTGCGCATTGTATGGGTGTGTGTTACATTACATTCACTAGTAGGAGTGAGAAAAACATCACGGGGTGGTGCGCATTGTATGGGTGTGTGTTACATTACATTCACTACTAGGAGTGAGAAAAACATCACGGGGTGGTGTGAATGGGAGGGTCTGAATTAGTATAGGCAGTGAGTGGCAATGTAGGATGGAGAAAAGCACGGCGGGGTGGTCAGCATGGGGAGGTCAGGGAACATGCAGTGGCAATGTAGGATAGGTTTCTGAAAAACATCGCGGGGTTGTGCGCATTGTATGGGTGTGTGTTACATTACATTCACTAGTAGGAGTGAGAAAAACATCACGGGGTGGTGCGCATTGTATGGGTGTGTGTTACATTACATTCACTAGTAGGAGTGAGAAAAACATCACGGGGTGGTGCGCATTGTATGGGTGTGTGTTACATTAGATTCACTAGTAGGAGTGAGAAAAACATCACGGGGTGGTGCGCATTGTATGGGTGTGTGTTACATTACATTCACTAGTAAGAGTGAGAAAAACATCACGGGGTTGTGCGCATTGTATGGGTGTGTGTTACATTACATTCACTAGTAGGAGTGAGAAAAACATCACGGGGTGGTGCGCATTGTGTGGGTGTGTGTTACATTACATTCACTAGTAGGAGTGAGAAAAACGTCACGGGGTGGTGCGCATTGTATGGGTGTGTGTTACATTGCATTCACTAGTAGGAGTGAGAAAGACATCACGGGGTGGTGTGAATCGGAGGCTCTGAATTAGTATAGGCAGTGAGTGGCAATGTAGGATGGAGAAAGGCACAGCGTGGTGGTCAGCATGGGAAGGTCAGGGAACATGCAGTGGCAATGTAGGATAGGTTTCTGAAAAACATCGCGGGGTGGGGCGCATTGTATGGGTGTGTGTTACATTACATTCACTAGTAGGAGTGAGAAAAACATCACGGGGTAGTGCGCATTGTATGGGTGTGTGTTACATTACATTCACTAGTAGCAGTGAGAAAAACATCACGGGGTGTTGCGCATTGTATGGGTGTGTGTTACATTACATTCACTAGTAGCAGTGAGAAAAACATCACGGGGTGGTGCGCATTGTATGGGTGTGTGTTTCATTACATTCACTAGTAGGAGTGAGAAAAACATCATGGGGTGGTGTGCATTGTATGGGTGTGTGTTACATTACATTCACTACTAGGAGTGAGAAAAACATCACGGGGTGGTGTGAATCGGAGGGTCTGAATTAGGATAGGCAGTGAGTGGCAATGTAGGATGGAGAAAAGCACCGCGGGGTGGTCAGCATGGGGAGGTCAGGGAACATGCAGTGGCAATGTAGGATAGGTTTCTGAAAAACATCGCGGGGTGGTGGGCATTGTATGGGTGTGTGTTACATTAGATTCACTAGTAGGAGTGAGAAAAACATCACGGGGTGGTGCGCATTGTATGGGTGTGTGTTACATTACATTCACTAGTAGGAGTGAGAAAAACATCACGGGGTGGTGCGCATTGTATGGGTGTGTGTTACATTACATTCACTAATAGGAGTGAGAAAAACATCACGGGGTGGTGCTCATTGTATGGGTGTGTGTTACATTACATTGACTAGTAGGAGTGAGAAAATCATCACGGGGTAGTGCGCATTGTATGGGTGTGTGTTACATTACATTCACTAGTAGGAGTGAGAAAAACATCACGGGGTGGTGCGCATTGTATGGGTGTGTGTTACATTACATTCACTAGTAAGAGTGAGAAACACTTCACGGGGTGGTGCGCATTGTATGGGTTTGTGTTACATTACATTCCCTAGTAGGAGTGAGAAAAACATCACGGGGTGGTGCGCATTGTATGGGTGTGTGTTACATTACATTCACTAGTAGGAGGGAGAAAAACATCACGGGGTGGTGTGCATTGTATGGGTGTGTGTTACATTACATTCACTACTAGAAGTGAGAAAAACATCACGGGGTGGTGTGAATCGGAGTGTCTGAATTAGGATAGGCAGTGAGTGGCAATGTAGGATGGAGAAAAGCACCGCGGGGTGGTCACCATGGGGAGGTCAGGGAACATGCAGTGGCAATGTAGGATAGGTTTCTGAAAAACATCGCGGGGTGGTGCGCATTGTATGGGTGTGTGTTACAGTAGATTCACTAGTAGGAGTGAGAAAAAGATCAAGGGGTGGTGCGCATTGTATGGGTGTGTGTTACATTACATTCACTAGTAGGAGTGAGAAAAACATCACGGGGTGGTACGCATTGTATGGGTATATGTTACATTACATTCACTAGTAGGAGTGAGAAAAACATCACGGGGTGGTGCGCATTGTGTGGGTGTGTGTTACATTACATTCACTAGTAGGAGTGAGAAAAACGTCAGGGGGTGGTGCGCATTGTATGGGTGTGTGTTACTTTGCATTCACTAGTAGGAGTGAGAAAGACATCACGGGGTGGTGTGAATCGGAGGCTCTGAATTAGTATAGGCAGTGAGTGGCAATATAGGATGGAGAAAAGCACCGCGTGGTGGTCAGCATGGGAAGGTCAGGAAACATGCAGTGGCAATGTAGGATAGGTTTCTGAAAAACATCGCGGGGTGGGGCGCATTGTATGGGTGTGTGTTACATTACATTCACTAGTAGGAGTGAGAAAAACATCACGGGGTAGTGCGCATTGTATGGGTGTGTGTTACATTACAATCACTAGTAGCAGTGAGAAAAACATCACGGGGTGTTGCGCATTGTATGGGTGTGTGTTACATTACATTCACTAGTAGCAGTGAGAAAAACATCACGGGGTGGTGCGCATTGTATGGGTGTGTGTTTCATTACATTCACTAGTAGGAGTGAAAAAAACATCACGGGGTGGTGTGCATTGTATGGGTGTGTGTTACATTACATTCACTACTAGGAGTGACAAAAACATCACGGGGTGGTGTGAATCGGAGGGTCTGAATTAGGATAGGCAGTGAGTGGCAATGTAGGATGGAGAAAAGCACCGCGGGGTGGTCAGCATGGGGAGGTCAGGGAACATGCATTGGCAATGTAGGATAGGTTTCTGAAAAACATCGCGGGGTGGTGGGCATTGTATGGGTGTGTGTTACATTAGATTCACTAGTAGGAGTGAGAAAAACATCACGGGGTGGTGCGCATTGTATGGGTGTGTGTTACATTACATTCACTAGTAGGAGTGAGAAAAACATCACGGGGTGGTGCGCATTGTATGGGTGTGTGTTACATTACATTCACTAGTAGGAGTGAGAAAAACATCACGGGGTGGTGCGCATTGTATGGGTGCGTGTTACATTACATTGACTAGTAGGAGTGAGAAAAACATCACGTGGTGGTGCCCATTGTATGGCTGTGTGTTACATTACATTCACTAATAGGAGTGAGAAAAACATCACGGGGTGGTGCTCATTGTATGGGTGTGTGTTACATTACATTGACTAGTAGGAGTGAGAAAAACATCACGGGGTAGTGCGCATTGTATGGGTGTGTGTTACATTACATTCACTAGTAGGAGTGAGAAAAACATCACCGGGTGGTGCGCATTGTATGGGTGTGTGTTACATTACATTCACTAGTAAGAGTGAGAAACACATCACGGGGTGGTGCGCATTGTATGGGTGTGTTTTACATTACATTCACTAGTAGGAGTGAGAAAAACATCACGGGGTGGTGCGCATTGTATGGGTGTGTGTTACATTACATTCACTAGTAGGAGGGAGAAAAACATCACGGGGTGGTGTGCATTGTATGGGTGTGTGTTACATTACATTCACTACTAGGAGTGAGAAAAACATCACGGGGTGGTGTGAATCGGAGTGTCTGAATTAGGATAGGCAGTGAGTGGCAATGTAGGATGGAGAAAAGCACCGCGGGGTGGTCAGCATGGGGAGGTCAGGGAACATGCAGTGGCAATGTAGGATAGGTTTCTGAAAAACATCGCGGGGTGGTGCGCATTGTATGGGTGTGTGTTACATTAGATTCACTAGTAGGAGTGAGAAAAACATCAAGGGGTGGTGCGCATTGTATGGGTGTGTGTTACATTACATTCACTACTAGGAGTGAGAAAAACATCACGGGGTGGTGCGCATTTTATGGGTGTGTGTTACATTACATTCACTAGTAGGAGTGAGAAAAACATCACGGGGTGCTGTGCATTGTATGGGTGTGTGTTACATTAGATTCACTAGTAGGAGTGAGAAAAACATCACAGGGTGGTGCATATTGTATGGGTGTGTGTTACATTACATTCACTAGTAGGAGTGAGAAAAACATCACGGGGTGGTGCGCATTGTATGGGTGTGTGTTACATTACATTCACTAGTAGGAGTGAGAAAAACATCACGGGGTGGTGCGCATTGTATGGGTGTGTGTTACATTACATTGACTAGTAGGAGTGAGAAAAACATCACGTGGTGGTGCGCATTGTATGGCTGTGTGTTACATTACATTCACTAATAGGAGTGAGAAAAACATCACGGGGTGGTGCTCATTGTATGGGTGTGTGTTACATTACATTGACTAGTAGGAGTGAGAAAAACATCACGGGGTAGTGCGCATTGTATGGGTGTGTGTTACATTACATTCACTAGTAGGAGTGAGAAAAACATCACGGGGTGGTGCGCATTGTATGGGTGTGTGTTACATTACATTCACTAGTAAGAGTGAGAAACACATCACGGGGTGGTGCGCATTGTATGGGTGTGTTTTACATTACATTCACTAGTAGGAGTGAGAAAAACATCACGGGGTGGTGCGCATTGTATGGGTGTGTGTTACATTACATTCACTAGTAGGAGGGAGAAAAACACCCCGGGTGGTGTGCATTGTATGGGTGTGTGTTACATTACATTCACTACTAGGAGTGAGAAAAACATCACGGGTTGGTGTGAATCCGAGGGTCTGAATTAGGATAGGCAGTGAGTGGCAATGTAGGATGGAGAAAAGCACCGCGGGGTGGTCAGCATGGGGAGGTCAGGGAACATGCAGTGGCAATGTAGGATAGGTTTCTGAAAAACATCGCGGGGTGGTGGGCATTGTATGGGTGTGTGTTACATTAGATTCACTAGTAGGAGTGAGAAAAACATCACGGGGTGGTGCGCATTGTATGGGTGTGTGTTACATTACATTCACTAGTAGGAGTGAGAAAAACATCACGGGGTGGTGCGCATTGTATGGGTGTGTGTTACATTACATTCACTAGTACGAGTCAGAAAAACATCACGGGGTGGTGCGCATTGTATGGGTGTGTGTTACATTACATTGACTAGTAGGAGTGAGAAAAACATCACGGGGTGGTGCGCATTGTATGGCTGTGTGTTACATTACATTCACTAATAGGAGTGAGAAAAACATCAAGGGGTGGTGCGCATTGTATGGGTGTGTGTTACATTACACTCACTAGTAGGAGTGAGAAAAACATCACGGGGTGGTGCGCATTTTATGGGTGTGTGTTACATTACATTCACTAGTAGGAGTGAGAAAATCATCACTGGGTGCTGTGCATTGTATGGGTGTGTGTTACATTAGATTCACTAGTAGGAGTGAGAAAAACATCACAGGGTGGTGCATATTGTATGGGTGTGTGTTACATTACATTCACTAGTAGGAGTGAGAAAAACATCACGGGGTGGTGCGCATTGTATGGGTGTGTGTTACATTACATTGACTAGTAGGAGTGAGAAAAACATCACGGGGTGGTGCGCATTGTATGGCTGTGTGTTACATTACATTCACTAATAGGAGTGAGAAAAACATCACGGGGTGGTGCGCATTGTATGGGTGTGTGTTACATTACATTCACTAGTAAGAGTGAGAAACACATCACGGGGTAGTGCGCATTGTATGGGTGTGTGTTACATTACATTCACTAGTAGGAGTGAGAAAAACATCACGGGGTGGTGCGCATTGTATGGGTGTGTGTTACATTACATTCACTAGTAGGAGTGAGAAAAACATCACGGGGTGGTGCGCATTGTATGGGTGTGTGTTACATTAGATTCACTAGTAGGAGTGAGAAAAACATCACGGGGTGGTGCGTATTGTATGGGTGTGTGTTACATTACATTCACTAGTAGGAGTGAGAAAAAGATCACGGGGTGGTACGCATTGTATGGGTATGTGTTACATTACATTCACTAGTAGGAGTGAGAAAAACATCACGGGGTGGTGCGCATTGTGTGGGTGTGTGTTACATTACATTCACTAGTAGGAGTGAGAAAAACGTCACGGGGTGGTGCACATTGTATGGGTGTGTGTTACATTGCATTCACTAGTAGGAGTGAGAAAGACATCACGGGGTGGTGTGAATCGGAGGCTCTGAATTAGTATAGGCAGTGAGTGGCAATGTAGGATGGAGAAAAGCACCGCGTGGTGGTCAGCATGGGAAGGTCAGGGAACATGCAGTGGCAATGTAGGATAGGTTTCTGAAAAACATCGCGGGGTGGGGCGCATTGTATGGGTGTGTGTTACATTACATTCACTAGTAGGAGTGAGAAAAACATCACGGGGCAGTGCCCATTGTATGGGTGTGTGTTACATTACATTCACTAGTAGCAGTTAGAAAAATATCACGGGGTGTTGCGCATTGTATGGGTGTGTGTTACATTACATTCACTAGTAGCAGTGAGAAAAACATCACGGTGTGGTGCGCATTGTATGGGTGTGTGTTTCATTAAATTCACTAGTAGGAGTGAGAAAAACATCACGGGGTGGTGTGCATTGTATGGGTGTGTGTTACATTACATTCACTACTAGGAGTGAGAAAAACATCACGGGGTGGTGTGAATCGGAGGGTCTGAATTAGGATAGGCAGTGAGTGGCAATGTAGGATGGAGAAAAGCACCGCGGGGTGGTCAGCATGGGGAGGTCAGGGAACATGCAGTGGCAATGTAGGATAGGTTTCTGAAAAACTTCGCGGGGTGGTGGGCATTGTATGGGTGTGTGTTACATTAGATTCACTAGTAGGAGTGAGAAAAACATCACGGGGTGGTGCGCATTGTATGGGTGTGTGTTACATTACATTCACTAGTAGGAGTGAGAAAAACATCACGGGGTGGTGCGCATTGTATGGGTGTGTGTTACATTAGATTCACTAGTAGGAGTGAGAAAAACATCACGGGGTGGTGCGCATTGTATGGGTGTGTGTTACATTACATTGACTAGTAGGAGTGAGAAAAACATCACTGGTTGGTGCGCATTGTATGGCTGTGTGTTACATTACATTCACTAATAGGAGTGAGAAAAACATCACGGGGTGGTGCTCATTGTATGGGTGTGTGTTACATTACATTGACTAGTAGGAGTGAGAAAAACATCACGGGGTAGTGCGCATTGCATGGGTGTGTGTTACATTATATTCACTAGTAGGAGTGAGAAAAACATCACGGGGTGGTGCGCATTGTATGGGTGTGTGTTACATTACATTCACTAGTAAGAGTGAGAAACACTTCACGGGGTTGTGCGCATTGTATGGGTGTGTGTTACATTACATTCACTAGTAGGAGTGAGAAAAACATCACGGGGTGGTGCGCATTGTATGGGTGTGTGTTACATTACATTCACTAGTAGGAGGGAGAAAAACATCACGGGGTGGTGTGCATTGTATGGGTGTGTGTTACATTACATTCACTACTAGGAGTGAGAAAAACCTCACGGGGTGGTGTGAATCGGAGTGTCTGAATTAGGATAGGCAGTGAGTGGCAATGTAGGATGGAGAAAAGCACCGCGGGGTGGTCAGCATGGGGAGGTCAGGGAACATGCAGTGGCAATGTAGGATAGGTTTCTGAAAAACATCGCGGGGTGGTGCGCATTGTATGAGTGTGTGTTACATTAGATTCACTAGTAGTAGGGAGAAAAACATCAAGGGGTGGTGCGCATTGTATGGGTGTGTGTTACATTACATTCACTAGTAGCAGTGAGAAAAACATCACGGGGTGGTGCGCATTGTGTGGGTGTGTGTTACATTACATTCACTAGTAGGAGTGAGAAAAACGTCACGGGGTGGTACGCATTGTATGGGTGTGTGTTACATTGCATTCACTAGTAGGAGTGAGAAAGACATCACGGGGTGGTGTGAATCGGAGGGTCTGAATTAGTATAGGCAGTGAGTGGCAATGTAGGATGGAGAAAAGCACCGCGTGGTGGTCAGCATGGGAAGCTCAGGGAACATGCAGTGGCAATGTAGGATAGGTTTCTGAAAAACATCGCGGGGTGGGGCGCATTGTATGGGTGTGTGTTACATTACATTCACTAGAAGGAGTGAGAAAAACATCACGGGGTAGTGCGCATTGTATGGGTGTGTGTTACATTACATTCACTAGTAGCAGTGAGAAAAACATCACGGGGTGGTGCTCATTGTATGGGTGTGTGTTACATTACATTCACTAGTAGGAGTGAGAAAAACATCACGGGGTGGTGCGCATTGTATGGGTGTGTGTTACATTACATTGACTAGTAGGAGTGAGAAAAACATCACGGGGTGGTGCGCATTGTATGGCTGTGTGTTACATTACATTCACTAATAGGAGTGAGAAAAACATCAAGGGGTGGTGCTCATTGTATGGGTGTGTGTTACATTACATTGACTAGTAGGAGTGAGAAAAACATCACGGGGTAGTGCGCATTGTATGGGTGTGTGTTACATTACATTCACTAGTAGGAGTGAGAAAAACATCACGGGGTGGTGCGCATTGTATGGTTGTGTGTTACATTACATTCACTAGTAAGAGTGAGAAACACATCACGGGGTGGTGCGCATTGTATGGGTGTGTGTTACATTACATTCACTAGTAGGAGTGAGAAAAACATCAAGGGGTGGTGTGCATTGTATGGGTGTGTGTTACATTACATTCACTACTAGGAGTGAGAAAAACATCACGGGGTGGTGTGAATCGGAGTGTCTGAATTAGGATAGGCAATGAGTGGCAATGTAGGATGGAGAAAAGCACCGCGGGGTGGTCAGCATGGGGAGGTCAGGGAACATGCAGTGGCAATGTAGGATAGGTTTCTGAAAAACATCGCGGGGTGGTGGGCATTGTATGGTTGTGTGTTACATTAGATTCACTAGTAGGAGTGAGAAAAACATCACGGGGTGGTGCGCATTGTATGGGTGTGTGTTACATTACATTCACTAGTAGGAGTGAGAAAAACATCACGGGGTGGTGCGCATTGTATGGGTGTGTGTTACATTACATTCACTAGTAGGAGTGAGAAAAACATCACGGGGTGGTGCGCATTGTATGGGTGTGTGTTACATTACATTGACTAGTAGGAGTGAGAAAAACATCACGGGTTGGTGCGCATTGTATGGCTGTGTGTTACATTACATTCACTAATAGGAGTGAGAAAAACATCACGGGGTGGTGCTCATTGTATGGGTGTGTGTTACATTACATTGACTAGTAGGAGTGAGAAAAACATCACGGGGTGGTGCGCATTGTATGGCTGTGTGTTACATTACATTCACTAATAGGAGTGAGAAAAACATCAAGGGGTGGTGCGCATTGTATGGGTGTGTGTTACATTACACTCACTAGTAGGAGTGAGAAAAACATCACGGGGTGGTGCGCATTTTATGGGTGTGTGTTACATTACATTCACTAGTAGGAGTGAGAAAATCATCACTGGGTGCTGTGCATTGTATGGGTGTGTGTTACATTAGATTCACTAGTAGGAGTGAGAAAAACATCACAGGGTGGTGCATATTGTATGGGTGTGTGTTACATTACATTCACTAGTAGGAGTGAGAAAAACATCACGGGGTGGTGCGCATTGTATGGGTGTGTGTTACATTACATTGACTAGTAGGAGTGAGAAAAACATCACGGGGTGGTGCGCATTGTATGGCTGTGTGTTACATTACATTCACTAATAGGAGTGAGAAAAACATCACGGGGTGGTGCGCATTGTATGGGTGTGTGTTACATTACATTCACTAGTAAGAGTGAGAAACACATCACGGGGTAGTGCGCATTGTATGGGTGTGTGTTACATTACATTCACTAGTAGGAGTGAGAAAAACATCACGGGGTGGTGCGCATTGTATGGGTGTGTGTTACATTACATTCACTAGTAGGAGTGAGAAAAACATCACGGGGTGGTGCGCATTGTATGGGTGTGTGTTACATTAGATTCACTAGTAGGAGTGAGAAAAACATCACGGGGTGGTGCGTATTGTATGGGTGTGTGTTACATTACATTCACTAGTAGGAGTGAGAAAAAGATCACGGGGTGGTACGCATTGTATGGGTATGTGTTACATTACATTCACTAGTAGGAGTGAGAAAAACATCACGGGGTGGTGCGCATTGTGTGGGTGTGTGTTACATTACATTCACTAGTAGGAGTGAGAAAAACGTCACGGGGTGGTGCACATTGTATGGGTGTGTGTTACATTGCATTCACTAGTAGGAGTGAGAAAGACATCACGGGGTGGTGTGAATCGGAGGCTCTGAATTAGTATAGGCAGTGATTGGCAATGTAGGATGGAGAAAAGCACCGCGTGGTGGTCAGCATGGGAAGGTCAGGGAACATGCAGTGGCAATGTAGGATAGGTTTCTGAAAAACATCGCGGGGTGGGGCGCATTGTATGGGTGTGTGTTACATTACATTCACTAGTAGGAGTGAGAAAAACATCACGGGGCAGTGCCCATTGTATGGGTGTGTGTTACATTACATTCACTAGTAGCAGTTAGAAAAATATCACGGGGTGTTGCGCATTGTATGGGTGTGTGTTACATTACATTCACTAGTAGCAGTGAGAAAAACATCACGGTGTGATGCGCATTGTATGGGTGTGTGTTTCATTAAATTCACTAGTAGGAGTGAGAAAAACATCACGGGGTGGTGTGCATTGTATGGGTGTGTGTTACATTACATTCACTACTAGGAGTGAGAAAAACATCACGGGGTGGTGTGAATCGGAGGGTCTGAATTAGGATAGGCAGTGAGTGGCAATGTAGGATGGAGAAAAGCACCGCGGGGTGGTCAGCATGGGGAGGTCAGGGAACATGCAGTGGCAATGTAGGATAGGTTTCTGAAAAACTTCGCGGGGTGGTGGGCATTGTATGGGTGTGTGTTACATTAGATTCACTAGTAGGAGTGAGAAAAACATCACGGGGTGGTGCGCATTGTATGGGTGTGTGTTACATTACATTCACTAGTAGGAGTGAGAAAAACATCACGGGGTGGTGCGCATTGTATGGGTGTGTGTTACATTAGATTCACTAGTAGGAGTGAGAAAAACATCACGGGGTGGTGCGCATTGTATGGGTGTGTGTTACATTACATTGACTAGTAGGAGTGAGAAAAACATCACTGGTTGGTGCGCATTGTATGGCTGTGTGTTACATTACATTCACTAATAGGAGTGAGAAAAACATCACGGGGTGGTGCTCATTGTATGGGTGTGTGTTACATTACATTGACTAGTAGGAGTGAGAAAAACATCACGGGGTAGTGCGCATTGCATGGGTGTGTGTTACATTATATTCACTAGTAGGAGTGAGAAAAACATCACGGGGTGGTGCGCATTGTATGGGTGTGTGTTACATTACATTCACTAGTAAGAGTGAGAAACACTTCACGGGGTTGTGCGCATTGTATGGGTGTGTGTTACATTACATTCACTAGTAGGAGTGAGAAAAACATCACGGGGTGGTGCGCATTGTATGGGTGTGTGTTACATTACATTCACTAGTAGGAGGGAGAAAAACATCACGGGGTGGTGTGCATTGTATGGGTGTGTGTTACATTACATTCACTACTAGGAGTGAGAAAAACCTCACGGGGTGGTGTGAATCGGAGTGTCTGAATTAGGATAGGCAGTGAGTGGCAATGTAGGATGGAGAAAAGCACCGCGGGGTGGTCAGCATGGGGAGGTCAGGGAACATGCAGTGGCAATGTAGGATAGGTTTCTGAAAAACATCGCGGGGTGGTGCGCATTGTATGAGTGTGTGTTACATTAGATTCACTAGTAGTAGGGAGAAAAACATCAAGGGGTGGTGCGCATTGTATGGGTGTGTGTTACATTACATTCACTAGTAGCAGTGAGAAAAACATCACGGGGTGGTGCGCATTGTGTGGGTGTGTGTTACATTACATTCACTAGTAGGAGTGAGAAAAACGTCACGGGGTGGTACGCATTGTATGGGTGTGTGTTACATTGCATTCACTAGTAGGAGTGAGAAAGACATCACGGGGTGGTGTGAATCGGAGGGTCTGAATTAGTATAGGCAGTGAGTGGCAATGTAGGATGGAGAAAAGCACCGCGTGGTGGTCAGCATGGGAAGCTCAGGGAACATGCAGTGGCAATGTAGGATAGGTTTCTGAAAAACATCGCGGGGTGGGGCGCATTGTATGGGTGTGTGTTACATTACATTCACTAGAAGGAGTGAGAAAAACATCACGGGGTAGTGCGCATTGTATGGGTGTGTGTTACATTACATTCACTAGTAGCAGTGAGAAAAACATCACGGGGTGGTGCTCATTGTATGGGTGTGTGTTACATTACATTCACTAGTAGGAGTGAGAAAAACATCACGGGGTGGTGCGCATTGTATGGGTGTGTGTTACATTACATTGACTAGTAGGAGTGAGAAAAACATCACGGGGTGGTGCGCATTGTATGGCTGTGTGTTACATTACATTCACTAATAGGAGTGAGAAAAACATCAAGGGGTGGTGCTCATTGTATGGGTGTGTGTTACATTACATTGACTAGTAGGAGTGAGAAAAACATCACGGGGTAGTGCGCATTGTATGGGTGTGTGTTACATTACATTCACTAGTAGGAGTGAGAAAAACATCACGGGGTGGTGCGCATTGTATGGTTGTGTGTTACATTACATTCACTAGTAAGAGTGAGAAACACATCACGGGGTGGTGCGCATTGTATGGGTGTGTGTTACATTACATTCACTAGTAGGAGTGAGAAAAACATCAAGGGGTGGTGTGCATTGTATGGGTGTGTGTTACATTACATTCACTACTAGGAGTGAGAAAAACATCACGGGGTGGTGTGAATCGGAGTGTCTGAATTAGGATAGGCAATGAGTGGCAATGTAGGATGGAGAAAAGCACCGCGGGGTGGTCAGCATGGGGAGGTCAGGGAACATGCAGTGGCAATGTAGGATAGGTTTCTGAAAAACATCGCGGGGTGGTGGGCATTGTATGGTTGTGTGTTACATTAGATTCACTAGTAGGAGTGAGAAAAACATCACGGGGTGGTGCGCATTGTATGGGTGTGTGTTACATTACATTCACTAGTAGGAGTGAGAAAAACATCACGGGGTGGTGCGCATTGTATGGGTGTGTGTTACATTACATTCACTAGTAGGAGTGAGAAAAACATCACGGGGTGGTGCGCATTGTATGGGTGTGTGTTACATTACATTGACTAGTAGGAGTGAGAAAAACATCACGGGTTGGTGCGCATTGTATGGCTGTGTGTTACATTACATTCACTAATAGGAGTGAGAAAAACATCACGGGGTGGTGCTCATTGTATGGGTGTGTGTTACATTACATTGACTAGTAGGAGTGAGAAAAACATCACGGGGTAGTGCGCATTGTATGGGTGTGTGTTACATTACATTCACTAGTAGGAGTGAGAAAAACATCACGGGGTGGTGCGCAATATATGGGTGTGTGTTACATTACATTCACTAGTAAGAGTGAGAAACACTTCACGGGGTTGTGCGCATTGTATGGGTGTGTGTTACATTACATTCACTAGTAGGATTGAGAAAAACATCACAGGGTGGTGCGCATTGTATGGGTGTGTGTTACATTACATTCACTAGTAGGAGGGAGAAAAACATCACGGGGTGGTGTGCATTGTATGGGTGTGTGTTACATTACATTCACTACTAGGAGTGAGAAAAACATCACGGGGTGGTGTGAATCGGAGTGTCTGAATTAGGATAGGCAGTGAGTGGCAATGTAGGATGGAGAAAAGCACCGCGGGGTGGTCAGCATGGGGAGGTCAGGGAACATGCAGTGGCAATGTAGGATAGGTTTCTGAAAAACATCGCGGGGTGGTGCGCATTGTATGGGTGTGTGTTACATTAGATTCACTAGTAGGAGTGAGAAAAACATCAAGGGGTGGTGCGCATTGTATGGGTGTGTGTTACATTACATTCACTAGTAGGAGTGAGAAAAACATCACGGGGTGGTACGCATTGTATGGGTATGTGTTACATTACATTCACTAGTAGGAGTGAGAAAAACATCACGGGGTGGTGCGCATTGTATGGGTGTGTGTTACATTACATTCACTAGTAGGAGTGAGAAAAACGTCACGGGGTGGTGCGCATTGTATGGGTGTGTGTTACATTGCATTCACTAGTAGGAGTGAGAAAGACATCACGGGGTGGTGTGAATCGGAGGCTCTGAATTAGTATAGGCAGTGAGTGGCAATGTAGGATGGAGAAAAGCACCGCGTGGTGGTCAGCATGGGAAGGTCAGGGAACATGCAGTGGCAATGTAGGATAGGTTTCTGAAAAACATCGCGGGGTGGGGCGCATTGTATGGGTGTGTGTTACATTACATTCACTAGTAGGAGTGAGAAAAACATCACGGGGTAGTGCGAATTGTATGGGTGTGTGTTACATTACATTCACTAGTAGCAGTGAGAAAAACATCACGGGGTGTTGCGCATTGTATGGGTGTGTGTTACATTACATTCACTAGTAGCAGTGAGAAAAACATCACGGGGTAGTGCGCATTGTATGGGTGTGTGTTTCATTACATTCACTAGTAGGAGTGAGAAAAACATCACGGGGTGGTGCGCATTGTATGGGTGTGTGTTACATTACATTCACTAGTAGGAGTGAGAAAAACATCACGGGGTGGTGCGCATTGTATGGGTATGTGTTACATTACATTCACTAGTAGGAGTGAGAAAGACATCACGGGGTGGTGCGCATTGTGTGGGTGTGTGTTACATTACATTCACTAGTAGGAGTGAGAAAAACGTCACGGGGTGGTGCGCATTGTATGGGTGTGTGTTACATTGCATTCACTAGTAGGAGTGAGAAAGACATCACGGGGTGGTGTGAATCGGAGGCTCTGAATTAGTATAGGCAGTGAGTGGCAATGTAGGATGGAGAAAAGCACCGCGTGGTGGTCAGCATGGGAAGGTCAGGGAACATGCAGTGCCAATGTAGGATAGGTTTCTGAAAAACATCGCGGGGTGGGGCGCATTGTATGGGTGTGTGTTACATTACATTCACTAGTAGGAGTGAGAAAAACATCACAGGGTAGTGCGCATTGTATAGGTGTGTGTTACATTACATTCACTAGTAGCAGTGAGAAAAACATCACGGGGTGTTGCGCATTGTATGGGTGTGTGTTACATTACATTCACTAGTAGCAGTGAGAAAAACATCACGGGGTGGTGCGCATTGTATGGGTGTGTGTTTCATTACATTCACTAGTAGGAGTGAGAAAAACATCACGGGGTGGTGTGCATTGTATGGGTGTGTGTTACATTACATTCACTACTAGGAGTGAGAAAAACATCACGGGTTGGTGTGAATCGGAGGGTCTGAATTAGGATAGGCAGTGAGTGGCAATGTAGGATGGAGAAAAGCACCGCGGGGTGGTCAGCATGGGGAGGTCAGGGAACATGCAGTGGCAATGTAGGATAGGTTTCTGAAAAACATCGCGGGGTGGTGGGCATTGTATGGGTGTGTGTTACATTAGATTCACTAGTAGGAGTGAGAAAAACATCACGGGGTGGTGCGCATTGTATGGGTGTGTGTTACATTACATTCACTAGTAGGAGTGAGAAAAACATCACGGGGTGGTGCGCATTGTATGGGTGTGTGTTACATTACATTCACTAGTAGGAGTGAGAAAAACATCACGGGGTGGTGCGCATTGTATGGGTGTGTGTTACATTACATTGACTAGTAGGAGTGAGAAAAACATCACGGGGTGGTGCGCATTGTATGGCTGTGTGTTACATTACATTCACTAATAGGAGTGAGAAAAACATCAAGGGGTGGTGCTCATTGTATGGGTGTGTGTTACATTACATTGACTAGTAGGAGTGAGAAAAACATCACGGGGTAGTGCGCATTGTATGGGTGTGTGTTACATTACATTCACTAGTAGGAGTGAGAAAAACATCACGGGGTGGTGCGCATTGTATCGGTGTGTGTTACATTACATTCACTAGTAAGAGTGAGAAACACATCACGGGGTGGTGCGCATTGTATGGGTGTGTGTTACATTACATTCACTAGTAGGAGTGAGAAAAACATCACGGGGTGGTGTGCATTGTATGGGTGTGTGTTACATTACATTCACTACTAGGAGTGAGAAAAACATCACAGGGTGGTGTGAATCGGAGTGTCTGAATTAGGATAGGCAGTGAGTGGCAATGTAGGATGGAGAAAAGCACCGCGAGGTGGTCAGCATGGGGAGGTCAGGGAACATGCAGTGGCAATGTAGGATAGGTTTCTGAAAAACATCGCGGGGTGGTGCGCATTGTATGGGTGTGTGTTACATTAGATTCACTAGTAGGAGTGAGAAAAACATCACGGGGTGGTGCGCATTGTATGGGTGTGTGTTACATTACATTCACTAGTAGGAGTGAGAAAAACATCACGGGGTGGTGAGCATTGTATGGGTGTGTGTTACATTACATTCACTAGTAGGAGTGAGAAAAACATCACAGGGTGGTGCGCATTGTATGGGTGTGTGTTACATTACATTCACTAGTAGGAGTGAGAAAAACATCACGGGGTGGTGCGCATTGTATGGGTGTGTGTTACATTACATTCACTAGTAGGAGTGAGAAAAACATCACGGGGTGGTGCGCATTGTAAGGGTGTGTGTTACATTACATTCACTAGTAGGAGTGAGAAAAACATCACGGGGTGGTGCACATTGTATTGGTGTGTGTTACATTACATTCACTAGTAGGAGTGAGAAAAACATCATGCGGTAGTGCGCATTGTATGGGTGTGTGTTACATTACATTGACTACTAGGAGTGAGCAAAACATCATGGGGTGGTGTGAATCGGAGGGTCTGAATTAGGATAGGCAGTGAGTGGCAATGTAGGATGGAGAAAAGCACCACGGGTTGGTCAGCATGGGGAGGTCAGGGAACATGCAGTGGCAATGTAGGAGAGGTTTCTGAAAAACATCACGGGGTGGTGCGCATTGTATGGGTGTGTGTTACATTACACTCACTAGTAGGAGTGAGAAAAACATCACGGGGTAGTGCGCATTGTATGGGTGTGTGTTACATTACATTCACTAGTAGCAGGGAGAAAAACATCACGCGGTGGTGCGCATTGTATGGGTGTGTGTTACATTACATTCACTAGTAGGAATGAGAAAAACATCACGGGGTGGTGCCCATTGTATGTGTGTGTGTTACATTACATTCACCTGTAGGAGTGAGAAAAACATCACGTGGTGGTGCGCATTTTATGGGTGTGTGTTACATTGCATTCACTAGTAGGAGTGAGAAAAACATCATGGGGTGGTGCGCATTGTATGGGTGTGTATTACATTAGATTCACTAGTAGGAGTGAGAAAAACATCACGGGGCGGTGCGCATTGTATGGGTGTGTGTTACATTAGATTCACTAGTAGAAGTGAGAAAAACATCACGGGGTGGTGCGCATTGTATGGGTGTGTGTTACATTACATTCACTAATAGGAGTGAGAAAAACATCACGGGGTGGTGCGCATTGTATGGTTGTGTGTTTCATTACATTCACTAGTAGGAGTGAGAAAAACATCACGGGGTGGTTCGCATTGTATGGGTGTGTGTTACATTACATTGACTAGTAGGAGTGAAAAAAACATCACGGGGTGGTGCGCATTGTATGGGTGTGTGTTACATTACATTCACTAGTAGGAGTGAGAAAAACATCACGGTGTGGTGTGCATTGTATGGGTGTGTGTTACATTACATTCACTACTAGGAGTGAGAAAAACATCACGGGGTGGTGTGAATCGGAGGGTCTGAATTAGGATAGGCAGTGAGTGGCAATGTAGGATGGAGAAAAGCACCGCGGGGTGGTCAGCATGGGGAGGTCAGGGAACATGCAGTGGCAATGTAGGATAGGTTTCTGAAAAACATCGCGGGGTGGTGCGCATTGTATGGGTGTGTGTTACATTAGATTCACTAGTAGGAGTGAGAAAAACATCAAGGGGTGGTGCGCATTGTATGGGTGTGTGTTACATTACATTCACTAGTAGGAGTGAGAAAAACATCACGGGGTGGTGCACATTTTATGGGTGTGTGTTACATTACATTCACTAGTAGGAGTGAGAAAAACATCACGGGGTGCTGTGCATTGTATGGGTGTGTGTTACATTAGATTCACTAGTAGGAGTGAGAAAAACGTCACAGGGTGGTGCATATTGTATGGGTGTGTGTTACATTACATTCACTAGTAGGAGTGAGAAAAACATCACGGGGTTGTGGGCATTGTATGGGTGTGTGTTACATTACATTGACTAGTAGGAGTGAGAAAAACATCACGGGGTGGTGCGCATTGTATGGCTGTGTGTTACATTACATTCACTAATAGGAGTGAGAAAAACATCACGGGGTGGTGCTCATTGTGTGGGTGTGTGTTACATTACATTGACTAGTAGGAGTGAGAAAAACATCACGGGGTAGTGCGCATTATATGGGTGTGTGTTACATTACATTCACTAGTAGGAGTGAGAAAAACATCACGGGGTGGTGCGCATTGTATGGGTGTGTGTTACATTACATTCACTAGTAAGAGTGAGAAACACATCACGGGTAGTGCGCATTGTATGGGTGTGTGTTACATTACATTCACTAGTAGGAGTGAGAAAAACATCAGGGGGTGGTGCGCATTGTATGGGTGTGCGTTACATTACATTCACTAGTAGGAGTGAGAAAAACATCACGGGGTGGTGCGCATTGTATGGGTGTGTGTTACATTAGATTCACTAGTAGGAGTGAGAAAAACATCACGGGGTGGTGCGCATTGTATGGGTGTGTGTTACATTACATTCACTAGTAGGAGTGAGAAAAACATCACGGGGTGGTGCGCATTGTATGGGTGTGTGTTACATTACATTGACTAGTAGGAGTGAGAAAAACATCACGGGGTGGTGCGCATTGTATGGGTGTGTGTTACATTACATTCACTAGTAGGAGTGAGAAAAACATCACGGGGTGGTGCGCATTGTATGGGTGTGTGTTACATTACATTCACAAGTAGGAGTGAGAAAAACATCACGGGGTGGTGCGTATTGTATGGGTGTGTGTTACATTACATTCACTAGTAGGAGTGAGAAAAAGATCACGGGGTGGTACGCATTGTATGGGTATGTGTTACATTACATTCACTAGTAGGAGTGAGAAAAACATCACGGGGTGGTGCGCATTGTGTGGGTGGGTGTTACATTACATTCACTAGTAGGAGTGAGAAAAACGTCACGGGGTGGTGCGCATTGTATGGGTGTGTGTTACATTGCATTCACTAGTAGGAGTGAGAAAGACATCACGGGGTGGTGTGAATCGGAGGCTCTGAATTAGTATAGGCAGTGAGTGGCAATGTAGGATGGAGAAAAGCACCGCGTGGTGGTCAGCATGGGAAGGTCAGGGAACATGCAGTGGCAATGTAGGATAGGTTTCTGAAAAACATCGCGGGGTGGGGCGCATTGTATGGGTGTGTGTTACATTACATTCACTAGTAGGAGTGAGAAAAACATCACGGGGCAGTGCCCATTGTATGGGTGTGTGTTACATTACATTCACTAGTAGCAGTGAGAAAAACATCACGGGGTGTTGCGCATTGTATGGGTGTGTGTTACATTACATTCACTAGTAGCAGTGAGAAAAACATCACGGTGTGGTGCGCATTGTATGGGTGTGTGTTTCATTAAATTCACTAGTAGGAGTGAGAAAAACATCACGGGGTGGTGTGCATTGTATGGGTGTGTGTTACATTACATTCACTACTAGGAGTGAGAAAAACATCACGGGGTGGTGTGAATCGGAGGGTCTGAATTAGGATAGGCAGTGAGGGGCAATGTAGGATGGAGAAAAGCACCGCGGGGTGGTCAGCATGGGGAGGTCAGGGAACATGCAGTGGCAATGTAGGATAGGTTTCTGAAAAACATCGCGGGGTGGTGGGCATTGTATGGGTGTGTGTTACATTTGATTCACTAGTAGGAGTGAGAAAAACATCACGGGGTGGTGCGCATTATATGGGTGTGTGTTACATTACATTCACTAGTAGGAGTGAGAAAAACATCACGGGGTGGTGCGCATTGTATGGGTGTGTGTTACATTACATTCACTAGTAGGAGTGAGAAAAACATCACGGGGTGGTGCGCATTGTATGGGTGTGTGTTACATTACATTGACTAGTAGGAGTGAGAAAAACATCACGGGTTGGTGCGCATTGTATGGCTGTGTGTTACATTACATTCACTAATAGGAGTGAGAAAAACATCACGGGGTGGTGCTCATTGTATGGGTGTGTGTTACATTACATTGACTAGTAGGAGTGAGAAAAACATCACGTTGTAGTGCGCATTGTATGGGTGTGTGTTACATTACATTCACTAGTAGGAGTGAGAAAAACATCACGGGGTGGTGCGCATTGTATGGGTGTGTGTTACATTACATTCACTAGTAAGAGTGAGAAACACTTCACGGGGTTGTGCGCATTGTATGGGTGTGTGTTACATTACATTCACTAGTAGGAGTGAGAAAAACATCACGGGGTGGTGCGCATTGTATGGGTGTGTGTTACATTACATTCACTAGTAGGAGGGAGAAAAACATCACGGGGTGGTGTGCATTGTATGGGTGTGTGTTACATTACATTCACTACTAGGAGTGAGAAAAACATCACGGGGTGGTGTGAATCAGAGTGTCTGAATTAGGATAGGCAGTGAGTGGCAATGTAGGATGGAGAAAAGCACCGTGGGGTGGTCAGCATGGGGAGGTCAGGGAACATGCAGTGGCAATGTAGGAAGGGTTTCTGAAAAACATCGCGGGGTGGTGGGCATTGTATGGGTGTGTGTTACATTAGATTCACTAGTAAGAGTGAGAAAAACATCACGGGGTGGTGCGCATTGTATGGGTGTGTGTTACATTACATTCACTAGTAGGAGTGAGAAAAACATCACGGGGTGGTGCGCATTGTATGGGTGTGTGTTACATTACATTCACTAGTAGGAGTGAGAAAAACATCACGGGGTGGTGCGCATTGTATGGGTGTGTGTTACATTACATTGACTAGTAGGAGTGAGAAAAACATCACGGGGTGGTGCGCATTGTATGGTTGTGTGTTACATTACATTCACTAATAGGAGTGAGAAAAACATCAAGGGGTGGTGCTCATTGTATGGGTGTGTGTTACATTACATTGACTAGTAGGAGTGAGAAAAACATCACGGGGTAGTGCGCATTGTATGGGTGTGTGTTACATTACATTCACTAGTAGGAGTGAGAAAAACATCACGGGGTGGTGCGCATTGTATGGTTGTGTGTTACATTACATTCACTAGTAAGAGTGAGAAACACATCACGGGGTGGTGCGCATTGTATGGGTGTGTGTTACATTACATTCACTAGTAGGAGTGAGAAAAACATCACGGGGTGGTGTGCCTTGTATGGGTGTGTGTTACATTACATTCACTACTAGGAGTGAGAAAAACATCACGGGGTGGTGTGAATCGGAGTGTCTGAATTAGGATAGGCAGTGAGTGGCAATGTAGGATGGAGAAAAGCACCGCGGGGTTGTCAGCATGGGGAGGTCAGGGAACATGCAGTGGCAATGTAGGATAGGTTTCTGAAAAACATCGCGGGGTGGGGCGCATTGTATGGGTGTGTGTTACATTAGATTCACTAGTAGGAGTGAGAAAAACATCAAGGGGTGGTGCGCATTGTATGGGTGTGTGTTACATTACATTCACTAGTAGGAGTGAGAAAAACATCACGGGGTGGTACGCATTGTATGGGTATGTGTTACATTACATTCACTAGTAGGAGTGAGAAAAACATCACGGGGTGGTGCGCATTGTATGGGTGTGTGTTACATTACATTCACTAGTAGGAGTGAGAAAAACGTCACGGGGTGGTGCGCATTGTATGGGTGTGTGTTACATTGCATTCACTAGTAGGAGTGAGAAAGACATCACGGGGTGGTGTGAATCGGAGGCTCTGAATTAGTATAGGCAGTGAGTGGCAATGTAGGATGGAGAAAAGCACCGCGTGGTGGTCAGCATGGGAAGGTCAGGGAACATGCAGTGGCAATGTAGGATAGGTTTCTGAAAAACATCGCGGGGTGGGGCGCATTGTATGGGTGTGTGTTACATTACATTCACTAGTAGGAGTGAGAAAAACATCACGGGGTAGTGCGAATTGTATGGGTGTGTGTTACATTACATTCACTAGTAGCAGTGAGAAAAACATCACGGGGTGTTGCGCATTGTATGGGTGTGTGTTACATTACATTCACTAGTAGCAGTGAGAAAAACATCACGGGGTAGTGCGCATTGTATGGGTGTGTGTTTCATTACATTCACTAGTAGGAGTGAGAAAAACATCACGGGGTGGTGCGCATTTTATGGGTGTGTGTTACATTACATTCACTAGTAGGAGTGAGAAAAACATCACGGGGTTGTGCGCATTGTATGGGTATGTGTTACATTACATTCACTAGTAGGAGTGAGAAAAACATCACGGGGTGGTGCGCATTGTGTGGGTGTGTGTTACATTACATTCACTAGTAGGAGTGAGAAAAACGTCACGGGGTGGTGCGCATTGTATGGGTGTGTTACATTGCATTCACTAGTAGGAGTGAGAAAGACATCACGGGGTGGTGTGAATCGGAGGCTCTGAATTAGTATAGGCAGTGAGTGGCAATGTAGGATGGAGAAAAGCACCGCGGGTTGGTCAGCATGGGGAGGTCAGGGAACATGCAGTGGCAATGTAGGATAGGTTTCTGAAAAACATCACGGGGTGGTGCGCATTGTATGGGTGTGTGTTACATTACATTCACTAGTAAGAGTGAGAAACACATCACGGGGTGGTGCGCATTGTATGGGTGTGTGTTACATTACATTCACTAGTAGGAATGAGAAAAACATCACGGGGTGGTGCGCATTGTATGTGTGTGTGTTACATTACATTCACCTGTAGGAGTGAGAAAAACATCACGTGGTGGTGCGCATTGTATGGGTGTGTGTTACATTGCATTCACTAGTAGGAGTGAGAAAAACATCATGGGGTGGTGCGCATTGTATGGGTGTGTATTACATTAGATTCACTAGTAGGAGTGAGAAAAACATCACGGGGCGGTGCGCATTGTATGCGTGTGTGTTACATTAGATTCACTAGTAGGAGTGAGAAAAACATCACGGGGTGGTGCGCATTGTATGAGTGTGTGTTACATTACATTCACTAATAGGAGTGAGAAAAACATCACGGGGTGGTGCGCATTGTATGGTTGTGTGTTTCATTACATTCACTAGTAGGAGTGAGAAAAACATCACGGGGTGGTGCGCATTGTATGGGTGTGTGTTACATTACATTGACTAGTAGGAGTGAAAAAAACATCACGGGGTGGTGCGCATTGTATGGGTGTGTGTTACATTACATTCACTAGTAGGAGTGAGAAAAACATCACGGTGTGGTGTGCATTGTATGGGTGTGTGTTACATTACATTCACTACTAGGAGTGAGAAAAACATCACGGTGTGGTGTGAATCGGAGGGTCTGAATTAGGATAGGCAGTGAGTGGCAATGTAGGATGGAGAAAAGCACCGCGGGGTGGTCAGCATGGGGAGGTCAGGGAACATGCAGTGGCAATGTAGGATAGGTTTCTGAAAAACATCGCGGGGTGGTGCGCATTGTATGGATGTGTGTTACATTAGATTCACTAGTAGGAGTGAGAAAAACATCAAGGGGTGGTGCGCATTGTATGGGTGTGTGTTACATTACATTCACTAGTAGGAGTGAGAAAAACATCACGGGGTGGTGCACATTTTATGGGTGTGTGTTACATTACATTCACTAGTAGGAGTGAGAAAAACATCACGGGGTCCTGTGCATTGTATGGGTGTGTGTTACATTAGATTCACTAGTAGGAGTGAGAAAAACATCACAGGGTGGTGCATATTGTATGGGTGTGTGTTACATTACATTCACTAGTAGGAGTGAGAAAAACATCACGGGGTGGTGCGCATTGTATGGGTGTGTGTTACATTACATTGACTAGTAGGAGTGAGAAAAACATCACGGGGTGGTGCGCATTGTATGGCTGTGTGTTACATTACATTCACTAATAGGAGTGAGAAAAACATCACGGGGTGGTGCTCATTGTGTGGGTGTGTGTTACATTACATTGACTAGTAGGAGTGAGAAAAACATCACGGGGTAGTGCGCATTGTGTGGGTGTGTGTTACATTACATTCACTAGTAGGAGTGAGAAAAAAGTCACGGGGTGGTGCGCATTGTATGGGTGTGTGTTACATTGCATTCACAAGTAGGAGTGAGAAAGACATCACGGGGTGGTGTGAATCGGAGGCTCTGAATTAGTATAGGCAGTGAGTGGCAATGTAGGATGGAGAAAAGCACCGCGTGGTGGTCAGCATGGGAAGGTCAGGGAACATGCAGTGGCAATGTAGGATAGGTTTCTGAAAAACATCGCGGGGTGGGGCGCATTGTATGGGTGTGTGTTACATTACATTCACTAGTAGGAGTGAGAAAAACATCACGGGGCAGTGCCCATTGTATGGGTGTGTGTTACATTACATTCACTAGTAGCAGTGAGAAAAACATCACGGGGTGTTGCGCATTGTATGGGTGTGTGTTACATTACATTCACTAGTAGCAGTGAGAAAAACATCACGGTGTGGTGCGCATTGTATGGGTGTGTGTTTCATTAAATTCACTAGTAGGAGTGAGAAAAACATCACGGGGTGGTGTGCATTGTATGGGTGTGTGTTACATTACATTCACTACTAGGAGTGAGAAAAACATCACGGGGTGGTGTGAATCGGAGGGTCTGAATTAGGATAGGCAGTGAGTGGCAATGTAGGATGGAGAAAAGCACCGCGGGGTGGTCAGCATGGGGAGGTCAGGGAACATGCAGTGGCAATGTAGGATAGGTTTCTGAAAAACATCGCGGGGTGGTGGGCATTGTATGGGTGTGTGTTACATTAGATTCACTAGTAGGAGTGAGAAAAACATCACGGGGTGGTGCGCATTGTATGGGTGTGTGTTACATTACATTCACTAGTAGGAGTGAGAAAAACATCACGGGGTGGTGCGCATTGTATGGGTGTGTGTTACATTACATTCACTAGTAGGAGTGAGAAAAACATCACGGGGTGGTGCGCATTGTATGGGTGTGTGTTACATTACATTGACTAGTAGGAGTGAGAAAAACATCACGGGTTGGTGCGCATTGTATGGCTGTGTGTTACATTACATTCACTAATAGGAGTGAGAAAAACATCACGGGGTGGTGCTCATTGTATGGGTGTGTGTTACATTACATTGACTAGTAGGAGTGAGAAAAACATCACGTTGTAGTGCGCATTGTATGGGTGTGTGTTACATTACATTCACTAGTAGGAGTGAGAAAAACATCACGGGGTGGTGCGCATTGTATGGGTGTGTGTTACATTACATTCACTAGTAAGAGTGAGAAACACTTCACGGGGTGGTGCGCATTGTATGGGTGTGTGTTACATTACATTCACTAGTAGGAGGGAGAAAAACATCACGGGGTGGTGTGCATTGTATGGGTGTGTGTTACATTACATTCACTACTAGGAGTGAGAAAAACATCACGGGGTGGTGTGAATCGGAGTGTCTGAATTAGGATAGGCAGTGAGTGGCAATGTAGGATGGAGAAAAGCACCGCGGGGTGGTCAGCATGGGGAGGTCAGGGAACATGCAGTGGCAATGTAGGAAGGGTTTCTGAAAAACATCGCGGGGTGGTGCGCATTGTATGGGTGTGTGTTACATTACATTCACTAGTAGGAGTGAGAAAAACATCAAGGGGTGGTGCGCATTGTATGGGTGTGTGTTACATTACATTCACTAGTAGGAGTGAGAAAAACATCACGGGGTGGTACGCATTGTATGGGTATGTGTTACATTACATTCACTAGTAGGAGTGAGAAAAACATCACGGGGTGGTGCGCATTGTGTGGGTGTGTGTTACATTACATTCACTAGTAGGAGTGAGAAAAACATCACGGGGTGGTGCGCATTGTATGGGTATGTGTTACATTACATTCACTAGTAGGAGTGAGAAAAACATCACGGGGTGGTGCGCATTGTGTGGGTGTGTGTTACATTACATTCACTAGTAGGAGTGAGAAAAACGTCACGGGGTGGTGCGCATTGTATGGGTGTGTGTTACATTGCATTCACTAGTAGGAGTGAGAAAGACATCATGGGGTGGTGTGAATCGGAGGCTCTGAATTAGTATAGGCAGTGAGTGGCTATTTTAGGATGGAGAAAAGCACCGCGTGGTGGTCAGCATGGGAAGGTCAGGGAACATGCAGTGGCAATGTAGGATAGGTTTCTGAAAAACATCGCGGGGTGGGGCGCATTGTATGGGTGTGTGTTACATTACATTTACTAGTAGGAGTGAGAAAAACATCACGGGGTAGTGCGCATTGTATGGGTGTGTGTTACATTACATTCACTAGTAGCAGTGAGAAAAACATCACGGGGTGTTGCGCATTGTATGGGTGTGTGTTACATTACATTCACTAGTAGCAGTGAGAAAAACATCACGGGGTGGTGCGCATTGTATGGGTGTGTGTTTCATTACATTCACTAGTAGGAGAGAGAAAAACATCACGGGGTGGTGTGCATTGTATGGGTGTGTGTTACATTACATTCACTACTAGGAGTGAGAAAAACATCACGGGGTGGTGTGAATCGGAGGGTCTGAATTAGGATAGGCAGTGAGTGGCAATGTAGGATGGAGAAAAGCACCGCGGGGTGGCCAGCATGGGGAGGTCTGGGAACATGCAGTGGCAATGTAGGATAGGTTTCTGAAAAACATCGCGGGGTGGTGGGCATTGTATGGGTGTGTGTTACATTAGATTCACTAGTAGGAGTGAGAAAAACATCACGGGGTGGTGCGCATTGTATGGGTGTGTGTTACATTACATTCACTAGTAGGAGTGAGAAAAACATCACGGGGTGGTGCGCATTGTATGGGTGTGTGTTACATTACATTCACTAGTAGGAGTGAGAAAAACATCACGGGGTGGTGCGCATTGTATGGGTGTGTGTTACATTACATTGACTAGTAGGAGTGAGAAAAACATCACGGGGTGGTGCGCATTGTATGGCTGTGTGTTACATTACATTCACTAATAGGAGTGAGAAAAACATCAAGGGGTGGTGCTCATTGTATGGGTGTGTGTTACATTACATTGACTAGTAGGAGTGAGAAAAACATCACGGGGTAGTGCGCATTGTATGGGTGTGTGTTACATTACATTCACTAGTAGGAGTGAGAAAAACATCACGGGGTGGTGCGCATTGTATGGTTGTGTGTTACATTACATTCACTAGTAAGAGTGAGAAACACATCACGGGGTGGTGCGCATTGTATGGGTGTGTGTTACATTACATTCACAAGTAGGAGTGAGAAAAACATCACGGGGTGGTGTGCATTGTATGGGTGTGTGTTACATTACATTCACTACTAGGAGTGAGAAAAACATCACGGGGTGGTGTGAATCGGAGTGTCTCAATTAGGATAGGCAGTGAGTGGCAATGTAGGATGGAGAAAAGCACCGCGGGGTGGTCAGCATGGGGAGGTCAGGGAACATGCAGTGGCAATGTAGGATAGGTTTCTGAAAAACATCGCGGGGTGGTGCGCATTGTATGGGTGTGTGTTACATTAGATTCACCAGTAGGAGTGAGAAAAACATCAAGGGGTGGTGCGCATTGTATGGGTGTGTGTTACATTACATTCACTAGTAGGAGTGAGAAAAACATCACGGGGTGGTACGCATTGTATGGGTATGTGTTACATTACATTCACTAGTAGGAGTGAGAAAAACATCACGGGGTGGTGCGCATTGTATGGGTGTGTGTTACATTACATTCACTAGTAGGAGTGAGAAAAACGTCACGGGGTGGTGCGCATTGTATGGGTGTGTGTTACATTGCATTCACTAGTAGGAGTGAGAAAGACATCACGGGGTGGTGTGAATCGGAGGCTCTGAATTAGTATAGGCAGTGAGTGGCAATGTAGGATGGAGAAAAGCACCGCGGGGTGGTCAGCATGGGGAGGTCAGGGAACATGCAGTGGCAATGTAGGATAGGTTTCTGAAAAACATCGCGGGGTGGGGCGCATTGTATGGGTGTGTGTTACATTACATTCACTAGTAGGAGTGAGAAAAACATCACGGGGTGGTACGCATTGTATGGGTATGTGTTACATTACATTCACTAGTAGGAGTGAGAAAAACATCACGGGGTGGTGCGCATTGTGTGGGTGTGTGTTACATTACATTCACTAGTAGGAGTGAGAAAAACATCACGGGGTGGTGCGCATTGTGTGGGTGTGTGTTACATTACATTCACTAGTAGGAGTGAGAAAAACGTCACGGGGTGGTGTGAATCGGAGGGTCTGAATTAGGATAGGCAGTGAGTGGCAATGTAGGATGGAGAAAAGCACCGCGGGGTGGCCAGCATGGGGAGGTCAGGGAACATGCAGTGGCAATGTAGGATAGGTTTCTGAAAAACATCGCGGGGTGGTGGGCATTGTATGGGTGTGTGTTACATTAGATTCACTAGTAGGAGTGAGAAAAACATCACGGGGTGGTGCGCATTGTATGGGTGTGTGTTACATTACATTCACTATTAGGAGTGAGAAAAACATCACGGGGTGGTGCGCATTGTATGGGTGTGTGTTACATTACATTCACTAGTAGGAGTGAGAAAAACATCACGGGGTGGTGCGCATTGTATGGGTGTGTGTTACATTACATTGACTAGTAGGAGTGAGAAAAACATCACGGGGTGGTGCGCATTGTATGGCTGTGTGTTACATTACATTCACTAATAGGAGTGAGAAAAACATCAAGGGCTGGTGCTCATTGTATGGGTGTGTGTTACATTACATTGACTAGTAGGAGTGAGAAAAACATCACGGGGTAGTGCGCATTGTATGGGTGTGTGTTACATTACATTCACTAGTAGGAGTGAGAAAAACATCACGGGGTGGTGCGCATTGTATGGTTGTGTGTTACATTACATTCACTAGTAGGAGTGAGAAAAACATCACGGGGTGGTGCACATTTTATGGGTGTGTGTTACATTACATTCACTAGTAGGAGTGAGAAAAACATCACGGGGTGGTGCGCATTGTATGGGTGTGTGTTACATTACATTCACTAGTAGCAGTGAGAAAAACATCACGGGGTGGTGCGCATTGTATGGTTGTGTGTTTCATTACATTCACTAGTAGGAGTGAGAAAAACATCACGGGGTGGTGTGCATTGTATGGGTGTGTGTTACATTACATTCACTACTAGGAGTGAGAAAAACATCACGGGGTGGTGTGAATCGGAGGGTCTGAATTAGGATAGGCAGTGAGTGGCAATGTAGGATGGAGAAAAGCACCGCGGGGTGGTCAGCATGGGGAGGTCAGGGAACATGCAGTGGCAATGTAGGATAGGTTTCTGAAAAACATCGCGGGGTGGTGGGCATTGTATGGGTGTGTGTTACATTAGATTCACTAGTAGGAGTGAGAAAAATATCACGGGGTGGTGCGCATTGTATGGGTATGTGTTACATTAGATTCACTAGTAGGAGTGAGAAAAACATCACGGGGTGGTGCGCATTGTATGGGTGTGTGTTACATTACATTCACTAGTAGGAGTGAGAAAAACATCACGGGGTGGTGCGCATTGTATGGGTGTGTGTTACATTACATTCACTAGTAGGAGTGAGAAAAACATCACGGGGTGGTGCGCATTGTGTGGGTGTGTGTTACATTACATTCACTAGTAGGAGTGAGAAAAACATCACGGGGTGGTGCGCATTGTATGGGTATGTGTTACATTACATTCACTAGTAGGAGTGAGAAAATCATCACGGGGTGGTGCGCATTGTGTGGGTGTGTGTTACATTACATTCACTAGTAGGAGTGAGAAAAACGTCACGGGGTGGTGCGCATTGTATGGGTGTGTGTTACATTGCATTCACTAGTAGGAGTGAGAAAGACATCATGGGGTGGTGTGAATCGGAGGCCCTGAATTAGTATAGGCAGTGAGTGGCAATGTAGGATGGAGAAAAGCACCGCGTGGTGGTCAGCATGGGAAGGTCAGGGAACATGCAGTGGCAATGTAGGATAGGTTTCTGAAAAACATCGCGGGGTGGGGCGCATTGTATGGGTGTGTGTTACATTACATTTACTAGTAGGAGTGAGAAAAACATCACGGGGTAGTGCGCATTGTATGGGTGTGTGTTACATTACATTCACTAGTAGCAGTGAGAAAAACATCACGGGGTGGTGCACATTGTATGGGTGTGTGTTTCATTACATTCACTAGTAGGAGTGAGAAAAACATCACGGGGTGGTGTGCATTGTATGGGTGTGTGTTACATTACATTCACTACTAGGAGTAAGAAAAACATCACGGGGTGGTGTGAATCGGAGGGTCTGAATTAGGATAGGCAGTGAGTGGCAATGTAGGATGGAGAAAAGCACCGCGGGGTGGCCAGCATGGGGAGGTCAGGGAACATGCAGTGGCAATGTAGGATAGGTTTCTGAAAAACATCGCGAGGTGGTGGGCATTGTATGGGTGTGTGTTACATTAGATTCACTAGTAGGAGTGAGAAAAACATCACGGCGTGGTGCGCATTGTATGGGTGTGTGTTACATTACATTCACTAGTAGGAGTGAGAAAAACATCACGGGGTGGTGCACATTGTATGGGTGTGTGTTACATTACATTCACTAGTAGGAGTGAGAAAAACATCACGGGGTGGTGCGCATTGTATGGGTGTGTGTTACATTACATTGACTACTAGGAGTGAGAAAAACATCACGGGGTGGTGTGAATCGGAGGGTCTGAATTAGGATAGGCAGTGAGTGGCAATGTAGGATGGAGAAAAGCACCGCGGGTTGGTCAGCATGGGGAGGTCAGGGAACATGCAGTGGCAATGTAGGATAGGTTTCTGAAAAACATCACGGGGTGGTGCGCATTGTATGGGTGTGTGTTACATTACATTCACTAGTAAGAGTGAGAAACACATGACGGGGTGGTGCGCATTGTATGGGTGTGTGTTACATTACATTCACTAGTAGGAGTGAGAAAAACATCACGGGGTGGTGTGCATTGTATGGGTGTGTGTTACATTACATTCACTACTAGGAGTGAGAAAAACATCACGGGGTGGTGTGAATCGGAGTGTCTGAATTAGGATAGGCAGTGAGTGGCAATGTAGGATGGAGAAAAGCACCGCGGGGTGGTCAGCATGGGGAGGTCAGGGAACATGCAGTGGCAATGTAGGATAGGTTTCTGAAAATCATCGCGGGGTGGTGCGCATTGTATGGGTGTGTGTTACATTAGATTCACTAGTAGGAGTGAGAAAAACATCAAGGGGTGGTGCGCATTGTATGGGTGTGTGTTACATTAGATTCACTAGTAGGAGTGAGAAAAACATCACGGGGTGGTACGCATTGTATGGGTATGTGTTACATTACATTCACTAGTAGGAGTGAGAAAAACATCACGGGGTGGTGCGCATTGTGTGGGTGTGTGTTACATTACATTCACTAGTAGCAGTGAGAAAAACGTCACGGGGTGGTGCGCATTGTATGGGTGTGTGTTACATTGCATTCACTAGTAGGAGTGAGAAAGACATCACGGGGTGGTGTGAATCGGAGGCCCTGAATTAGTATAGGCAGTGAGTGGCAATGTAGGATGGAGAAAAGCACCGCGTGGTGGTCAGCATGGGAAGGTCAGGGAACATGCAGTGGCAATGTAGGATAGGTTTCTGAAAAACATCGCGGGGTGGGGCGCATTGTATGGGTGTGTGTTACATTACATTCACTAGTAGGAGTGAGAAAAACATCACGGGGTAGTGCGCATTGTATGGGTGTGTGTTACATTACATTCACTAGTAGCAGTGAGAAAAACATCACGGGGTGTTGCGCATTGTATGGGTGTGTGTTACATTACATTCACTAGTAGCAGTGAGAAAAACATCACGGGGTAGTGCGCATTGTATGGGTGTGTGTTACATTACATTCACTAGTAGGAGTGAGAAAAACATCACGGGGTGGTGCGCATTGTATGGGTGTGTGTTACATTACATTGACTAGTAGGAGTGAGAAAAACATCACGGGGTGGTGCGCATTGTATGGGTGTGTGTTTCATTACATTCACTAATAGGAGTGAGAAAAACATCACGGGGTGGTGCTCATTGTATGGGTGTGTGTTACATTACATTGACTAGTAGGAGTGAGAAAAACATCACGGGGTAGTGCGCATTGTATGGGTGTGTGTTACATTACATTCACTAGTAGGAGTGAGAAAAACATCACGGGGTGGTGCGCATTGTATGGGTGTGTGTTACATTACATTCACTAGTAGGAGTGAGAAAAACATCACGGGGTGGTGCGCATTGTATGGGTGTGTGTTACATTACATTCACTAGTAGGAGTGAGAAAAACATCACAGGGTGGTGCGCATTGTATGGGTGTGTGTTACATTACATTCACTAGTAGGAGTGAGAAAAACATCACGGGGTGGTGCGCATTGTATGGGTGTGTGTTACATTACATTCACTAGTAGGAGTGAGAAAAACATCACGGGGTGGTGCGCATTGTATGGGTGTGTGTTACATTACATTCACTAGTAGGAGTGAGAAAAACATCACGGGGTGGTGCACATTGTATTGGTGTGTGTTACATTACATTCACTAGTAGGAGTGAGAAAAACATCATGCGGTAGTGCGCATTGTATGGGTGTGTGTTACATTACATTGACTACTAGGAGTGAGAAAAACATCACGGGGTGGTGTGAATCGGAGGGTCTGAATTAGGATAGGCAGTGAGTGGCAATGTAGGATGGAGAAAAGCACCGCGGGTTGGTCAGCATGGGGAGGTCAGGGAACATGCAGTGGCAATGTAGGATAGGTTTCTGAAAAACATCACGGGGTGGTGCGCATTGTATGGGTGTGTGTTACATTACATTCACTAGTAGGAGTGAGAAAAACATCACGGGGTAGTGCGCATTGTATGGGTGTGTGTTACATTACATTCACTAGTAGCAGGGAGAAAAACATCACGGGGTGGTGCGCATTGTATGTGTGTGTGTTACATTACATTCACCTGTAGGAGTGAGAAAAACATCACGTGGTGGTGCGCATTGTATGGGTGTGTGTTACATTGCATTCACTAGTAGGAGTGAGAAAAACATCATGGGGTGGTGCGCATTGTATGGGTGTGTATTACATTAGATTCACTAGTAGGAGTGAGAAAAACATCACGGGGCGGTGCGCATTGTATGGGTGTGTGTTACATTAGATTCACTAGTAGGAGTGAGAAAAGCATCACGGGGTGGTGCGCATTGTATGGGTGTGTGTTACATTACATTCACTAATAGGAGTGAGAAAAACATCACGGGGTGGTGCGCATTGTATGGTTGTGTGTTTCATTACATTCACTAGTAGGAGTGAGAAAAACATCACGGGGTGGTGCGCATTGTATGGGTGTGTGTTACATTTCATTGACTAGTAGGAGTGAAAAAAACATCACGGGGTGGTGCGCATTGTATGGGTGTGTGTTACATTACATTCACTAGTACGAGTGAGAAAAACATCACGGTGTGGTGTGCATTGTATGGGTGTGTGTTACATTACATTCACTACTAGGAGTGAGAAAAACATCACGGGGTGGTGTGAATCGGAGGGTCTGAATTAGGATAGGCAGTGAGTGGCAATGTAGGATGGAGAAAAGCACCGCGGGGTGGTCAGCATGGGGAGGTCAGGGAACATGCAGTGGCAATGTAGGATAGGTTTCTGAAAAACATCGCGGGGTGGTGCGCATTGTATGGTTGTGTGTTACATTAGATTCACTAGTAGGAGTGAGAAAAACATCACGGGGTGGTGCGCATTGTATGGGTGTGTGTTACATTACTTTCACTAGTAGGAGTGAGAAAAACATCACGGGGTGGTGTGCATTTTATGGGTGTGTGTTACATTACATTCACTAGTAGGAGTGAGAAAAACATCACGGGGTGGTGCGCATTGTATGGGTGTGTGTTACATTACATTCACTAGTAGGAGTGAGAAAAACATCATGGGGTGGTGCGCATTATATGGGTGTGTGTTACATTACATTCACTAGTAGGAGTGAGAAAAACATCACGGGGTGGTACGCATTGTATGGGTGTGTGTTACATTACATTCACTAGTAGGAGTGAGAAAAACATCACGGGGTGGTGCGCATTGTGTGGGTGTGTGTTACATTACATTCACTAGTAGGAGTGAGAAAAACGTCACGGGGTGGTGCGCATTGTATGGGTGTGTGTTACATTGCATTCACTAGTAGGAGTGAGAAAGACATCACGGGGTGGTGTGAATCGGAGGCTCTGAATTAGTATAGGCAGTGAGTGGCAATGTAGGATGGAGAAAAGCACCGCGTGGTGGTCAGCATGGGAAGGTCAGGGAACATGCAGTGGCAATGTAGGATAGGTTTCTGAAAAACATCGCGGGGTGGGGCGCATTGTATGGGTGTGTGTTACATTACATTCACTAGTAGGAGTGAGAAAAACATCACGGGGTAGTGCGCATTGTATGGGTGTGTGTTACATTACATTCACTAGTAGCAGTGAGAAAAACATCACGGGGTGTTGCGCATTGTATGGGTGTGTGTTACATTACATTCACTAGTAGCAGTGAGAAAAACATCACGGGGTGGTGCGCATTGTATGGGTGTGTGTTTCATTACATTCACTAGTAGGAGTGAGAAAAACATCACGGGGTGGTGTGCATTGTATGGGTGTGTGTTACATTACATTCACTACTAGGAGTGAGAAAAACATCACGGGGTGGTGTGAATCGGAGGGTCTGAATTAGGATAGGCAGTGAGTGGCAATGTAGGATGGAGAAAAGCACCGCGGGGTGGTCAGCATGGGGAGGTCAGGGAACATGCAGTGGCAATGTAGGATAGGTTTCTGAAAAACATCGCGGGGTGGTGGGCATTGTATGGGTGTGTGTTACATTAGATTCACTAGTAGGAGTGAGAAAAACATCACGGGGTGGTGCGCATTGTATGGGTGTGTGTTACATTACATTCACTAGTAGGAGTGAGAAAAACATCACGGGGTGGTGCGCAATGTATGGGTGTGTGTTACATTACATTCACTAATAGGAGTGAGAAAAATATCACGGGGTGGTGCTCATTGTATGGGTGTGTGTTACATTACATTGACTAGTAGGAGTGAGAAAAACATCACGGGGTAGTGCGCATTGTATGGGTGTGTGTTACATTACATTCACTAGTAGGAGTGAGAAAAACATCACGGGGTAGTGCGCATTGTATGGGTGTGTGTTACATTACATTCACTAGTAGGAGTGAGAAAAACATCACGGGGTGGTGCGCATTGTATGGGTGTGTGTTACATTACATTCACTAGTAAGAGTGAGAAAAACATCACGGGGTGGTGCGCATTGTATGGGTGTGTTTTACATTACATTCACTAGTAGGAGTGAGAAAAACATCACGGGGTGGTGCGCATTGTATGGGTGTGTGTTACATTACATTCACTACTAGAAGTGAGAAAAACATCATGGGGTGGTGTGAATCGGAGTGTCTGAATTAGGATAGGCAGTGAGTGGCAATGTAGGATGGAGAAAAGCACCGCGGGGTGGTCACCATGGGGAGGTCAGGGAACATGCAGTGGCAATGTAGGATAGGTTTCTGAAAAACATCGCGGGGTGGTGCGCATTGTATGGGTGTGTGTTACAGTAGATTCACTAGTAGGAGTGAGAAAAAGATCAAGGGATGGTGCGCATTGTATGGGTGTGTGTTACATTACATTCACTAGTAGGAGTGAGAATAACATCACGGGGTGGTACGCATTGTATGGGTGTGTGTTACATTACATTCACTAGTAAGAGTGAGAAAAACATCACGGGGTGGTGCGCATTGTATGGGTGTGTGTTACATTACATTCACTAGTAGGAGTGAGAAAAACATCACGGGGTGGTGCGCATTGTATGGGTGTGTGTTACATTACATTCACTAGTAAGAGTGAGAAAAACATCACGGGGTGGTGCGCATTGTATGGGTGTGTGTTACATTACATTCACTAGTAGGAGTGAGAAAAACATCACGGGGTAGTGCGCATTGTATGGGTGTGTGTTACATTACATTCACTAGTAGCAGGGAGAAAAACATCACGGGGTGGTGCGCATTGTATGGGTGTGTGTTACATTACATTCACTAGTAGGAATGAGAAAAACATCACGTGGTGGTGCGCATTGTATGTGTGTGTGTTACATTACATTCACCTGTAGGAGTGAGAAAAACATCACGTGGTGGTGCGCATTGTATGGGTGTGTGTTACATTGCATTCACTAGTAGGAGTGAGAAAAACATCATGGGGTGGTGCGCATTGTATGGGTGTGTATTACATTAGATTCACTAGTAGGAGTGAGAAAAACATCACGGGGCGGTGCGCATTGTATGGGTGTGTGTTACATTAGATTCACTAGTAGGAGTGAGAAAAGCATCACGGGGTGGTGCGCATTGTATGGGTGTGTGTTACATTACATTCACTAATAGGAGTCAGAAAAACATCACGGGGTGGTGCGCATTGTATGGTTGTGTGTTTCATTACATTCACTAGTAGGAGTGAGAAAAACATCACGGGGTGGTGCGCATTGTATGGGTGTGTGTTACATTACATTGACTAGTAGGAGTGAAAAAAACATCACGGGGTGGTGCCATTGTATGGGTGTGTGTTTCATTACATTCACTAGTAGGAGTGAGAAAAACATCACGGTGTGGTGTGCATTGTATGGGTGTGTGTTACATTACATTCACTACTAGGAGTGAGAAAAACATCACGGGGTGGTGTGAATCGGAGGGTCTGAATTAGGATAGGCAGTGAGTGGCAATGTAGCATGGAGAAAAGCACCGCGGGGTGGTCAGCATGGGGAGGTCAGGGAACATGCAGTGGCAATGTAGGATAGGTTTCTGAAAAACATCGCGGGGTGGTGCGCATTGTATGGGTGTGTGTTACATTAGATTCACTAGTAGGAGTGAGAAAAACATCACGGGGTGGTGCGCATTGTATGGGTGTGTGTTACATTACATTCACTAGTAGGAGTGAGAAAAACATCACGGGGTGGTGCGCATTGTATGGGTGTGTGTTACATAAGATTCACTAGTAGGAGTGAGAAAAACATCACGGGGTGGTGCGCATTGTATGGGTGTGTGTTACATTACATTCACTAGTAGGAGTGAGAAAAACATCACGGGGTGGTGCACATTTTATGGGTGTTTGTTACATTACATTCACTACTAGGAGTGAGAAAAACATCACGGGGTGGTGCGCATTGTATGGGTGTGTGTTACATTACATTCACTAGTAGGAGTGAGAAAAACATCACGGGGTGGTGCGCATTGTATGGGTGTGTGTTACATTACATTCACTAGTAGGAGTGAGAAAAACATCACGGGGTGGTACGCATTGTATGGGTGTGTGTTACATTACATTCACTAGTAGGAGTGAGAAAAACATCACGGGGTGGTGCGCATTGTGTGGGTGTGTGTTACATTACATTCACTAGTAGGAGTGAGAAAAACGTCACGGGGTGGTGCGCATTGTATGGGTGTGTGTTACATTGCATTCACTAGTAGGAGTGAGAAAGACATCACGGGGTGGTGTGAATCGGAGGCTCTGAATTAGTATAGGCAGTGAGTGGCAATGTAGGATGGAGAAAAGCACCGCGTGGTGGTCAGCATGGGAAGGTCAGGGAACATGCAGTGGCAATGTAGGATAGGTTTCTGAAAAACATCGCGGGGTGGGGCGCATTGTATGGGTGTGTGTTACATTACATTCACTAGTAGGAGTGAGAAAAACATCACGGGGTAGTGCGCATTGTATGGGTGTGTGTTACATTACATACACTAGTAGCAGTGAGAAAAACATCACGGGGTGTTGCGCATTGTATGGGTGTGTGTTACATTACATTCACTAGTAGCAGTGAGAAAAACGTCACGGGGTGGTGCGCATTGTATGGGTGTGTGTTTCATTACATTCACTAGTAGGAGTGAGAAAAACATCACGGGGTGGTGTGCATTGTATGGGTGTGTGTTACATTACATTCACTACTAGGAGTGAGAAAAACATCACGGGGTGGTGTGAATCGGAGGGTCTGAATTAGGATAGGCAGTGAGTGGCAATGTAGGATGGAGAAAAGCACCTCGGGGTGGTCAGCATGGGGAGGTCAGGGAACATGCAGTGGCAATGTAGGATAGGTTTCTGAAAAACATCGCGGGGTGGTGGGCATTGTATGGGTGTGTGTTACATTAGATTCACTAGTAGGAGTGAGAAAAACATCACGGGGTGGTGCGCATTGTATGGGTGTGTGTTACATTACATTGACTAGTAGGAGTGAGAAAAACATCACGGGGTAGTGCGCATTGTATGGGTGTGTGTTACATTACATTCACTAGTAGGAGTGAGAAAAACATCACGGGGTAGTGCGCATTGTATGGGTGTGTGTTACATTACATTCACTAGTAGGAGTGAGAAAAACATCACGGGGTGGTGCGCATTGTATGGGTGTGTGTTACATTACATTCACTAGTAAGAGTGAGAAACACATCACGGGGTGGTGCGCATTGTATGGGTGTGTTTTACATTACATTCACTAGTAGGAGTGAGAAAAACATCACGGGGTGGTGCGCATTGTATGGGTGTGTTACATTACATTCACTACTAGAAGTGAGAAAAACATCATGGGGTGGTGTGAATCGGAGTGTCTGAATTAGGATAGGCAGTGAGTGGCAATGTAGGATGGAGAAAAGCACCGCGGGGTGGTCACCATGGGGAGGTAAGGGAACATGCAGTGGCAATGTAGGATAGGTTTCTGAAAAACATCGCGGGGTGGTGCGCATTGTATGGGTGTGTGTTACAGTAGATTCACTAGTAGGAGTGAGAAAAAGATCAAGGGGTGGTGCGCATTGTATGGGTGTGTGTTACATTACATTCACTAGTAGGAGTGAGAAAAACATCACGGGGTGGTACCCATTGTATTGGTATGTGTTACATTACATTCACTAGTAGGAGTGAGAAAAACATCACGGGGTGGTGCGCATTGTGTGGGTGTGTGTTACATTACATTCACTAGTAGGAGTGAGAAAAACGTCAGTGGGTGGTGCGCATTGTATGGGTGTGTGTTACATTGCATTCACTAGTAGGAGTGAGAAAGACATCACGGGGTGGTGTGAATCGGAGGCTCTGAATTAGTATAGGCAGTGAGTGGCAATGTAGGATGGAGAAAAGCACCGCGTGGTGGTCAGCATGGGAAGGTCAGGAAACATGCAGTGGCAATGTAGGATAGGTTTCTGAAAAACATCGCGGGGTGGTTCGCATTGTATGGGTGTGTGTTACATTACATTCACTAGTAGGAGTGAGAAAAACATCACGGGGTAGTGCGCATTGTATGGGTGTGTGTTACATTACAATCACTAGTAGCAGTGAGAAAAACATCACGGGGTGTTGCGCATTGTATGGGTGTGTGTTACATTACATTCACTAGTAGCAGTGAGAAAAACATCACGGGGTGGTGCGCATTGTATGGGTGTGTGTTTCATTACATTCACTAGTAGGAGTGAGAAAAACATCACGGGGAGGTGTGCATTGTATGGGTGTGTGTTACATTACATTCACTACTAGGAGTGAGAAAAACATCACGGGGTGGTGTGAATCGGAGGGTCTGAATTAGGATAGGCAGTGAGTGACAATGTAGGATGGAGAAAAGCACCGCGGGGTGGTCAGCATGGGGATGTCAGGGAACATGCAGTGGCAATGTAGGATAGGTTTCTGAAAAACATCACGGGGTGGTGCGCATTGTATGGGTGTGTGTTACATTACATTCACTAGTAGGAGTGAGAAAAACATCACGGGGTAGTGCGCATTGTATGGGTGTTTGTTACATTACATTCACTAGTAGCAGGGAGAAAAACATCACGGGGTGGTGCGCATTGTATGGGTGTGTGTTACATTACATTCACTAGTAGGAATGAGAAAAACATCACGGGGTGGTGCGCATTGTATGTGTGTGTGTTACATTACATTCACCTGTAGGAGTGAGAAAAACATCACGTGGTGGTGCGCATTGTATGGGTGTGTGTTACATTGCATTCACTAGTAGGAGTGAGAAAAACATCATGGGGTGGTGCGCATTGTATGTGTGTGTATTACATTAGTTTCACTAGTAGGAGTGAGAAAAACATCACGGGGCGGTGCGCATTGTATGGGTGTGTGTTACATTAGATTCACTAGTAGGAGTGAGAAAAGCATCACGGGGTGGTGCGCATTGTATGGGTGTGTGTTACATTACATTCACTAATAGGAGTGAGAAAAACATCACGGGGTGGTGCGCATTGTATGGTTGTGTGTTTCATTACATTCACTAGTAGGAGTGAGAAAAACATCAAGGGGTGGTGCGCATTGTATGGGTGTGTGTTACATTACATTGACTAGTAGGAGTGAAAAAAACATCACGGGGTGGTGCGCATTGTATGGGTGTGTGTTACATTACATTCACTAGTAGGAGTGAGAAAAACATCACGGTGTGGTGTGCATTGTATGGGTGTGTGTTACATTACATTCACTACTAGGAGTGAGAAAAACATCACGGGGTGGTGTGAATCGGAGGGTCTGAATTAGGATAGGCAGTGAGTGGCAATGTAGGATGGAGAAAAGCACCGCGGGGTGGTCAGCATGGGGAGGTCAGGGAACATGCAGTGGCAATGTAGGATAGGTTTCTGAAAAACATCGCAGGGTGGTGCGCATTGTATGGGTGTGTGTTACATTAGATTCACTAGTAGGAGTGAGATAAACATCACGGGGTGGTGCGCATTGTATGGGTGTGTGTTACATTACATTCACTAGTAGGAGTGAGAAAAACATCACGGGGTGGTGCGCATTGTATGGGTGTGTGTTACATTAGATTCACTAGTAGGAGTGAGAAAAACATCACGGGGTGGTGCGCATTGTATGGGTGTGTGCTACATTACATTCACTAGTAGGAGTGAGAAAAACATCACAGTGTGGTGCGCATTTTATGGGTGTGTGTTACATTACATTCACTAGTAGGAGTGAGAAAAACATCACGGGGTGGTGCGCATTGTATGGGTGTGTGTTACATTACATTCACTAGTAGGAGTGAGAAAAACATCACAGGGTGGTGCGCATTGTATGGGTGTGTGTTACATTACATTCACTAGTAGGAGTGAGAAAAACATCACGGGGTGGTACGCATTGTATGGGTGTGTGTTACATTACATTCACTAGTAGGAGTGAGAAAAACATCACGGGGTGGTGCGCATTGTGTGGGTGTGTGTTACATTACATTCACTAGTAAGAGTGAGAAAAACGTCACGGGGTGGTGCGCATTGTATGGGTGTGTGTTACATTGCATTCACTAGTAGGAGTGAGAAAGACATCATGGGGTGGTGTGAATCGGAGGCTCTGAATTAGTATAGGCAGTGAGTGGCAATGTAGGATGGAGAAAAGCACCGCGTGGTGGTCAGCATGGGAAGGTAAGGGAACATGCAGTGGCAATGTAGGATAGGTTTCTGAAAAACATCGCGGGGTGGGGCGCATTGTATGGGTGTGTGTTACATTACATTCACTAGTAGGAGTGAGAAAAACATCACGGGGTAGTGCGCATTGTATGGGTGTGTGTTACATTACATTCACTAGTAGCAGTGAGAAAAACATCACGGGGTGGTGCGCATTGTATGGGTGTGTGTTTCATTACATTCACTAGTAGGAGTGAGAAAAACATCACGGGGTGGTGTGCATTGTATGGGTGTGTGTTACATTACATTCACTACTAGGAGTGAGAAAAACATCACGGGGTGGTGTGAATCGGAGGGTCTGAATTAGGATAGGCAGTGAGTGGCAATGTAGGATGGAGAAAAGCACCGCGGGGTGGTCAGCATGGGGAGGTCAGGGAACATGCAGTGGCAATGTAGGATAGGTTTCTGAAAAACATCGCGGGGTGGTGGGCATTGTATGGGTGTGTGTTACATTAGATTCACTAGTAGGAGTGAGAAAAACATCACGGGGTGGTGCGCATTGTATGGGTGTGTGTTACATTACATTCACTAGTAGGAGTGAGAAAAACATCACGGGGTGGTGCGCAATGTATGGGTGTGTGTTACATTACATTCACTAATAGGAGTGAGAAAAACATCACGGGGTGGTGCTCATTGTATGGGTGTGTGTTACATTACATTGACTAGTAGGAGTGAGAAAAACATCACGGGGTAGTGCGCATTGTTATGGGTGTGTGTTACATTACATTCACTAGTAGGAGTGAGAAAAACATCACGGGGTAGTGCGCATTGTATGGGTGTGTGTTACATTACATTCACTAGTAGGAGTGAGAAAAACATCACGGGTTGGTGCGCATTGTATGGGTGTGTGTTACATTACATTCACTAGTAAGATTGAGAAACACATCACGGGGTGGTGCGCATTGTATGGGTGTGTTTTACATTACATTCACTAGTAGGAGTGAGAAAAACATCACGGGGTGGTGCGCATTGTATGGGTGTGTGTTACATTACATTCACTACTAGAAGTGAGAAAAACATCATGGGGTGGTGTGAATCGGAGTGTGTGAATTAGGATAGGCAGTGAGTGGCAATGTAGCATGGAGAAAAGCACCGCGGGGTGGTCACCATGGGGAGGTCAGGGAACATGCAGTGGCAATGTAGGATAGGTTTCTGAAAAACATCGCGGGGTGGTGCGCATTGTATGGGTGTGTGTTACAGTAGATTCACTAGTAGGAGTGAGAAAAAGATCAAGGGGTGGTGCGCATTGTATGGGTGTGTGTTACATTACATTCACTAGTAGGAGTGAGAAAAACATCACGGGGTGGTACGCATTGTATGGGTATGTGTTACATTACATTCACTAGTAGGAGTGAGAAAAACATCACGGGGTGGTGCGCATTGTGTGGGTGTGTGTTACATTACATTCACTAGTAGGAGTGAGAAAAACTTCTGGGGGTGGTGCGCATTGTATGGGTGTGTGTTACATTGCATTCACTAGTAGGAGTGAGAAAGACATCACGGGGTGGTGTGAATCGGAGGCTCTGAATTAGTATAGGCAGTGAGTGGCAATGTAGGATGGAGAAAAGCACCGCGTGGTCGTCAGCATGGGAAGGTCAGGAAACATGCAGTGGCATTGTAGGATAGGTTTCTGAAAAACATCGCGGGGTGGGGCGCATTGTATGGGTGTGTGTTACATTACATTCACTAGTAGGAGTGACAAAAACATCACGGGGTAGTGCGCATTGTATGGGTGTGTGTTACATTACAATCACTAGTAGCAGTGAGAAAAACATCACGGGGTGTTGCGCATTGTATGGGTGTGTGTTACATTACATTCACTAGTAGCAGTGAGAAAAACATCACGGGGTGGTGCGCATTGTATGGGTGTGTGTTTCATTACATTCACTAGTAGGAGTGAGAAAAACATCACGGGGTGGTGTGAATCGGAGGGTCTGAATTAGGATAGGCAGTGAGTGGCAATGTAGGATGGAGAAAAGCACCGCGGGGTGGTCAGCATGGGGAGGTCAGGGAACATGCAGTGGCAATGTAGGATAGGTTTCTGAAAAACATCGCGGGGTGGTGGGCATTGTATGGGTGTGTGTTACATTAGATTCACTAGTAGGAGTGAGAAAAATATCACGGGGTGGTGCGCATTGTATGGGTGTGTGTTACATTACATTCACTAGTAGGAGTGAGAAAAACATCACGGGGTGGTGCGCATTGTATGGGTGTGTGTTACATTACATTCACTAGTAAGAGTGAGAAACACATCACGAGGTGGTGCGCATTGTATGGGTGTGTTTTACATTACATTCACTAGTAGGAGTGAGAAAAACATCACGGGGTAGTGCGCATTGTATGGGTGTGTGTTACATTACAATCACTAGTAGCAGTGAGAAAAACATCACGGGGTGTTGCGCATTGTATGGGTGTGTGTTACATTACATTCACTAGTAGCAGTGAGAAAAACATCACGGGGTGGTGCGCATTGTATGGGTGTGTGTTTCATTACATTCACTAGTAGGAGTGAGAAAAACATCACGGGGTGGTGCGCATTGTATGGGTGTGTGTTACATTACATTCACTAGTAGGAGTGAGAAAAACATCACGGGGTGGTGCGCAATGTATGGGTGTGTGTTACATTACATTCACTAATAGGAGTGAGAAAAACATCACGGGGTGGTGCTCATTGTATGGGTGTGTGTTACATTACATTGACTAGTAGGAGTGAGAAAAACATCACGGGGTAGTGCGCATTGTTATGGGTGTGTGTTACATTACATTCACTAGTAGGAGTGAGAAAAACATCACGGGGTAGTGCGCATTGTATGGGTGTGTGTTACATTACATTCACTAGTAGGAGTGAGAAAAACATCACGGGTTGGTGCGCATTGTATGGGTGTGTGTTACATTACATTCACTAGTAAGATTGAGAAACACATCACGGGGTGGTGCGCATTGTATGGGTGTGTTTTACATTACATTCACTAGTAGGAGTGAGAAAAACATCACGGGGTGGTGCGCATTGTATGGGTGTGTGTTACATTACATTCACTACTAGAAGTGAGAAAAACATCATGGGGTGGTGTGAATCGGAGTGTGTGAATTAGGATAGGCAGTGAGTGGCAATGTAGCATGGAGAAAAGCACCGCGGGGTGGTCACCATGGGGAGGTCAGGGAACATGCAGTGGCAATGTAGGATAGGTTTTCTGAAAAACATCGCGGGGTGGTGCGCATTGTATGGGTGTGTGTTACAGTAGATTCACTAGTAGGAGTGAGAAAAAGATCAAGGGGTGGTGCGCATTGTATGGGTGTGTGTTACATTACATTCACTAGTAGGAGTGAGAAAAACATCACGGGGTGGTACGCATTGTATGGGTATGTGTTACATTACATTCACTAGTAGGAGTGAGAAAAACATCACGGGGTGGTGCGCATTGTGTGGGTGTGTGTTACATTACATTCACTAGTAGGAGTGAGAAAAACTTCTGGGGGTGGTGCGCATTGTATGGGTGTGTGTTACATTGCATTCACTAGTAGGAGTGAGAAAGACATCACGGGGTGGTGTGAATCGGAGGCTCTGAATTAGTATAGGCAGTGAGTCGCAATGTAGGATGGAGAAAAGCACCGCGTGGTCGTCAGCATGGGAAGGTCAGGAAACATGCAGTGGCATTGTAGGATAGGTTTCTGAAAAACATCGCGGGGTGGGGCGCATTGTATGGGTGTGTGTTACATTACATTCACTAGTAGGAGTGACAAAAACATCACGGGGTAGTGCGCATTGTATGGGTGTGTGTTACATTACAATCACTAGTAGCAGTGAGAAAAACATCACGGGGTGTTGCGCATTGTATGGGTGTGTGTTACATTACATTCACTAGTAGCAGTGAGAAAAACATCACGGGGTGGTGCGCATTGTATGGGTGTGTGTTTCATTACATTCACTAGTAGGAGTGAGAAAAACATCACGGGGTGGTGTGAATCGGAGGGTCTGAATTAGGATAGGCAGTGAGTGGCAATGTAGGATGGAGAAAAGCACCGCGGGGTGGTCAGCATGGGGAGGTCAGGGAACATGCAGTGGCAATGTAGGATAGGTTTCTGAAAAACATCGCGGGGTGGTGGGCATTGTATGGGTGTGTGTTACATTAGATTCACTAGTAGGAGTGAGAAAAATATCACGGGGTGGTGCGCATTGTATGGGTGTGTGTTACATTACATTCACTAGTAGGAGTGAGAAAAACATCACGGGGTGGTGCGCATTGTATGGGTGTGTGTTACATTACATTCACTAGTAAGAGTGAGAAACACATCACGAGGTGGTGCGCATTGTATGGGTGTGTTTTACATTACATTCACTAGTAGGAGTGAGAAAACATCACGGGGTAGTGCGCATTGTATGGGTGTGTGTTACATTACAATCACTAGTAGCAGTGAGAAAAACATCACGGGGTGTTGCGCATTGTATGGGTGTGTGTTACATTACATTCACTAGTAGCAGTGAGAAAAACATCACGGGGTGGTGCGCATTGTATGGGTGTGTGTTACATTACATTCACTACTAGGAGTGAGAAAAACATCACGGGGTGGTGTGAATCGGAGGGTCTGAATTAGGATAGGCAGTGAGTGGCAATGTAGGATGGAGAAAAGCACCGCGGGGTGGTCAGCATGGGGAGGTCAGGGAACATGCAGTGGCAATGTAGGATAGGTTTCTGAAAAACATCGCGGGGTGGTGGGCATTGTATGGGTGTGTGTTACATTAGATTCACTAGTAGGAGTGAGAAAAATATCACGGGGTGGTGCGCATTGTATGGGTGTGTGTTACATTACATTCACTAGTAGGAGTGAGAAAAACATCACGGGGTGGTGCGCATTGTATGGGTGTGTGTTACATTACATTCACTAGTAAGAGTGAGAAACACATCACGAGGTGGTGCGCATTGTATGGGTGTGTTTTACATTACATTCACTAGTAGGAGTGAGAAAAACATCACGGGGTGGTGCGCATTGTATGGGTGTGTGTTACATTACATTCACTAGTAGGAGGGAGAAAAACATCACGGGGTGGTGTGAATTGTATGGGTGTGTGTTACATTACATTCACTACTAGGAGTGAGAAAAACATCACGGGGTGGTGTGAATCGGAGTGTCTGAATTAGGATAGGCAGTGAGTGGCAATGTAGGATGGAGAAAAGCACCGCGGGGTGGTCAGTATGGGGAGGTCAGGGAACATGCAGTGGCAATGTAGGATAGGTTTCTGAAAAACATCGCGGGGTGGTGCGCATTGTATGGGTGTGTGTTACATTAGATTCACTAGTAGGAGTGCGAAAAACATCAAGGGGTGGTGCGCATTGTATGGGTGTGTGTTACATTACATTCACTAGTAGGAGTGAGAAAAACATCACGGGGTGGTGCGCATTTTATGGGTGTGTGTTACATTACATTCACTAGTAGGAGTGACAAAAACATCACGGGGTGCTGTGCATTGTATGGGTGTGTGTTACATTAGATTCACTAGTAGGAGTGAGAAAAACATCACAGGGTGGTGCATATTGTATGGGTGTGTGTTACATTACATTCACTAGTAGGAGTGAGAAAATCATCACGGGGTGGTGCGCATTGTATGGGTGTGTGTTACATTACATTGACTAGTAGGAGTGAGAAAAACATCACGGGGTGGTGCGCATTGTATGGCTGTGTGTTACATTACATTCTCTAATAGGAGTGAGAAAAACATCACGGGGTGGTGCTCATTGTGTGGGTGTGTGTTACATTACATTGACTAGTAGGAGTGAGAAAAACATCACGGGGTAGTTCGCATTGTATGAGTGTGTGTTACATTACATTCACTAGTAGGAGTGAGAAAAACATCACGGGGTGGTGCGCATTGTATGGGTGTGTGTTACATTACATTGACTAGTAGGAGTGAGAAAAACATCACGGGGTGGTGCGCATTGTATGGCTGTGTGTTACATTACATTCACTAATAGGAGTGAGAAAAACATCACGGGGTGATGCTCATTGTGTGGGTGTGTGTTACATTACATTGACTAGTAGGAGTGAGAAAAACATCACGGGGTAGTGCGCATTGTATGGGTGTGTGTTACATTACATTCACTAGTAGGAGTGAGAAAAACATCACGGGGTGGTGCGCATTGTATGGGTGTGTGTTACATTACATTCACTAGTAAGAGTGAGAAACACATCACGGGGTAGTGCGCATTGTATGGGTGTGTGTTACATTACATTCACTAGTAGGAGTGAGAAAAACATCACGGGGTGGTGCGCATTGTATGGGTGTGTGTTACATTACATTCACTAGTAGGAGTGAGAAAAACATCACGGGGTGGTGCGCATTGTATGGGTGTGTGTTACATTAGATTCACTAGTAGGAGTGAGAAAAACATCACGGGGTGGTGCGCATTGTATGGGTGTGTGTTACATTAGATTCACTAGTAGGAGTGAGAAAAACATCACGGGGTGGTGCGCATTGTATGGGTGTGTGTTACATTACATTCACTAGTAGGAGTGAGAAAAACATCACGGGGTGGTGCGCATTGTATGGGTGTGTGTTACATTACATTCACTAGTAGGAGTGAGAAAAACATCACGGGGTGGTGCGCATTGTATGGGTGTGTGTTACATTACATTCACTAGTAGGAGTGAGAAAAACATCACGGGGTGGTGCGCATTGTATGGGTGTGTGTTACATTACATTCACTAGTAGGAGTGAGAAAAAGATCACGGGGTGGTACGCATTGTATGGGTATGTGTTACATTACATTCACTAGTAGGAGTGAGAAAAACATCACGGGGTGGTGCGCATTGTGTGGGTGTGTGTTACATTACATTCACTAGTAGGCATGAGAAAAACGTCACAGGGTGGTGCGCATTGTATGGGTGGGTGTTACATTGCATTCACTAGTAGGAGTGAGAAAGACATCACGGGGTGGTGTGAATCGGAGGCTCTGAATTAGTATAGGCAGTGAGTGGCAATGTAGGATGGAGAAAAGCACCGCGTGGTGGTCAGCATGGGAAGGTCAGGGAACATGCAGTGGCAATGTAGGATAGGTTTCTGAAAAACATCGCGGGGTGGGGCGCATTGTATGGGTGTGTGTTACATTACATTCACTAGTAGGAGTGAGAAAAACATCACGGGGTGGTGCGCATTGTATGGGTGTGTGTTACATTACATTCACTAGTAGGAGTGAGAAAAACATCACGGGTTGGTGCGCATTGTATGGGTGTGTGTTACATTAGATTCACTAGTAGGAGTGAGAAAAACATCACGGGGTGGTGCGCATTGTATGGGTGTGTGTTACATTACATTCACTAGTAGGAGTGAGAAAAACATCACGGGGTGGTGCGCATTGTATGGGTGTGTGTTACATTACATTCACTAGTAGGAGTGAGAAAAACATCACGGGGTGGTGCGCATTGTATGGGTGTGTGTTACATTACATTCACTAGTAGGAGTGAGAAAAACATCACGGGGTGTTGCGCATTGTATTGGTGTGTGTTACATTACATTCACTAGTAGGAGAGAGAAAAACATCAAGGGGTGGTGCGCATTTTATGGGTGTGTGTTACATTACATTCACTAATAGGAGTGAGAAAAACATCACGGTGTGGTGCGCATTTTATGGGTGTGTGTTACATTACATTCACTAGTAGGAGTGACAAAAACATCACGGGGTGCTGTGCATTGTATGGGTGTGTGTTACATTAGATTCACTAGTAGGAGTGAGAAAAACATCACGGGGCAGTGCCCATTGTATCGGTGTGTGTTACATTACATTCACTAGTAGGAGTGAGAAAAACATCACGGGGCAGTGCCCATTGTATGGGTGTGTGTTACATTACATTCACTACTAGGAGTGAGAAAAACATCACGGGGTGGTGTGAATCGGAGTGTCTGAATTAGGATAGGCAGTGAGTGGCAATGTAGGATGGAGAAAAGCACCGCGGGGTGGTCAGTATGGGGAGGTCAGGGAACATGCAGTGGCAATGTAGGATAGGTTTCTGAAAAACATCGCGGGGTGGTGCGCATTGTATGGGTGTGTGTTACATTAGATTCACTAGTAGGAGTGAGAAAAACATCAAGGGGTGGTGCGCATTGTATGGGTGTGTGTTACATTACATTCACTAGTAGGAGTGAGAAAAACATCACGGGGTGGTGCGCATTTTATGGGTGTGTGTTACATTACATTCACTAGTAGGAGTGACAAAAACATCACGGGGTGCTGTGCATTGTATGGGTGTGTGTTACATTAGATTCACTAGTAGGAGTGAGAAAAACATCACAGGGTGGTGCATATTGTATGGGTGTGTGTTACATTACATTCACTAGTAGGAGTGAGAAAAACATCACGGGGTGGTGCGCATTGTATGGGTGTGTGTTACATTACATTGACTAGTAGGAGTGAGAAAAACATCACGGGGTGGTGCGCATTGTATGGCTGTGTGTTACATTATATTCACTAATAGGAGTGAGAAAAACATCACGGGGTGGTGCTCATTGTGTGGGTGTGTGTTACATTACATTGACTAGTAGGAGTGAGAAAAACATCACGGGGTAGTGCGCATTGTATGGGTGTGTGTTACATTACATTCACTAGTAGGAGTGAGAAAAACATCACGGGGTGGTGCGCATTGTATGGGTGTGTGTTACATTACATTGACTAGTAGGAGTGAGAAAAACATCACGGGGTGGTGCGCATTGTATGGCTGTGTGTTACATTACATTCACTAATAGGAGTGAGAAAAACATCACGGGGTGGTGCTCATTGTGTGGGTGTGTGTTACATTACATTGACTAGTAGGAGTGAGAAAAACATCACGGGGTAGTGCGCATTGTATGGGTGTGTGTTATATTACATTCACTAGTAGGAGTGAGAAAAACATCACGGGGTGGTGCGCATTGTATGGGTGTGTGTTACATTACATTCACTAGTAAGAGTGAGAAACACAACACGGGGTAGTGCGCATTGTATGGGTGTGTGTTACATTACATTCACTAGTAGGAGTGAGAAAAACATCACGGGGTGGTGCGCATTGTATGGGTGTGTGTTACATTACATTCACTAGTAGGAGTGAGAAAAACATCACGGGGTTGTGCGCATTGTATGGGTGTGTGTTACATTAGATTCACTAGTAGGAGTGAGAAAAACATCACGGGGTGGTGCGCATTGTATGGGTGTGTGTTACATTACATTCACTAGTAGGAGTGAGAAAAACATCACGGGGTGGTGCGCATTGTATGGGTGTGTGTTACATTACATTCACTAGTAAGAGTGAGAAAAACATCACGGGGTGGTGCGCATTGTATGGGTGTGTGTTACATTACATTCACTAGTAGGAGTGAGAAAAACATCAAGGGGTGGTGCGCATTGTATGGGTGTGTGTTACATTACATTCACTAGTAGGAGTGAGAAAAACATCAAGGGGTGGTGCGCATTGTATGGGTGTGTGTTACATTACATTCACTAGTAGGAGTGAGAAAAACATCACGGGGTAGTGCGCATTGTATGGGTGTGTGTTACATTACATTCACTAGTAGGAGTGAGAAAAAAATCACGGGGTGGTACGCATTGTATGGGTATGTGTTACATTACATTCACTAGTAGGAGTGAGAAAAACATCACGGGGTGGTGCGCATTGTGTGGGTGTGTGTTACATTACATTCACTAGTCGGCATGAGAAAAACGTCACAGGGTGGTGCGCATTGTATGGGTGGGTGTTACATTGCATTCACTAGTAGGAGTGAGAAAGACATCACGGGGTGGTGTGAATCGGAGGCTCTGAATTAGTATAGGCAGTGAGTGGCAATGTAGGATGGAGAAAAGCACCGCGTGGTGGTCAGCATGGGAAGGTCAGGGAACATGCAGTGGCAATGTAGGATAGGTTTCTGAAAAACATCGCGGGGTGGGGCGCATTGTATGGGTGTGTGTTACATTACATTCACTAGTAGGAGTGAGAAAAACATCACGGGGCAGTGCCCATTGTATGGGTGTGTGTTACATTACATTCACTAGTAGCAGTAAGAAAAACATCACGGGGTGTTGCGCATTGTATGGGTGTGTGTTACATTACATTCACTAGTAGCAGTGAGAAAAACATCACGGGGTGGTGCGCATTGTATGGGTGTGTGTTTCATTACATTCACTAGTAGGAGTGAGAAAAACATCACGGGGTGGTGTGCATTGTATGGGTGTGTGTTACATTACATTCACTACTAGGAGTGAGAAAAACATCACGGGGTGGTGTGAATCGGAGGGTCTGAATTAGGATAGGCAGTGAGTGGCAATGTAGGATGGAGAAAAGCACCGCGGGGTGGTCAGCATGGGGAGGTCAGGGAACATGCAGGGGCAATGTAGGATAGGTTTCTGAAAAACATCGCGGGGTGGTGGGCATTGAATGGGTGTGTGTTACATTAGATTCACTAGTAGGAGTGAGAAAAACATCACGGGGTGGTGCGCATTGTATGGGTGTGTGTTACATTACATTCACTACTAGGAGTGAGAAAAACATCACGGGGTGGTGCGCATTGTATGGGTGTGTGTTACATTACATTCACTAGTAGGAGTGAGAAAAACATCACGGGGTGGTGCGCATTGTATGGGTGTGTGATACATTACATTCACTAGTAGGAGTGAGAAAAACATCACGGGGTGGTGCGCATTGTATGGGTGTGTGTTACATTACATTCACTAGTAAGAGTGAGAAACACATCACGGGGTAGTGCGCATTGTATGGGTGTGTGTTACATTACATTCACTAGTAGGAGTGAGAAAAACATCACGGGGTGGTGCGCATTGTATGGGTGTGTGTTACATTACATTCACTTGTAGGAGTGAGAAAAACATCACGGGGTGGTGCGCATTGTATGGGTGTGTGTTACATTAGATTCACTAGTAGGAGTGAGAAAAACATCACGGGGTGGTGCGCATTGTATGGGTGTGTGTTACATTACATTCACTAGTAGGAGTGAGAAAAACATCACGGGGTGGTGCGCATTGTATGGGTGTGTGTTACATTACATTCACTAGTAGGAGTGAGAAAAACACCACGGGGTGGTGCGCATTGTATGGGTGTGTGTTACATTACATTCACTAGTAGGAGTGAGAAAAACATCACGGGGTGGTGCGCATTGTATGGGTGTGTGTTACATTACATTCACTAGTAGGAGTGAGAAAAACATCACGGGGTGGTGCGCATTGTATGGGTGTGTGTTACATTACATTCACTAGTAGGAGTGAGAAAAAGATTACGGGGTGGTACGCATTGTATGGGTATGTGTTACATTACATTCACTAGTAGGAGTGAGAAAAACATCACGGGGTGGTGCGCATTGTGTGGGTGTGTGTTACATTACATTCACTAGTAGGCGTGAGAAAAACGTCACAGGGTGGTGCGCATTGTATGGGTGTGTGTTACATTGCATTCACTAGTAGGAGTGAGAAAGACATCACGGGGTGGTGTGAATCGGAGGCTCTGAATTAGTATAGGCAGTGAGTGGCAATGTAGGATGGAGAAAAGCACCGCGTGGTGGTCAGCATGGGAAGGTCAGGGAACATGCAGTGGCAATGTAGGATAGGTTTCTGAAAAACATCGCGGGGTGGGGCGCATTGTATGGGTGTGTGTTACATTACATTCACTAGTAGGAGTGAGAAAAACATCACGGGGCAGTGCCCATTGTATGGGTGTGTGTTACATTACATTCACTAGTAGCAGTGAGAAAAACATCACGGAGTGGTGCGCATTGTATGGTTGTGTGTTTCATTACATTCACTAGTAGGAGTGAGAAAAACATCACGGGGTGGTGTGCATTGTATGGGTGTGTGTTACATTACATTCACTACTAGGAGTGAGAAAAACATCACGGGGTAGTGCGCATTGTATGGGTGTGTGTTACATTACATTCACTAGTAGGAGTGAGAAAAACATCACGGGGTGGTGCGCATTGTATGGGTGTGTGTTACATTACATTCACTAGTAAGAGTGAGAAACACATCACGGGGTGGTGCGCATTGTATGGGTGTGTTTTACATTACATTCACTAGTAGGAGTGAGAAAAACATCACGGGGTGGTGCGCATTGTATGGGTGTGTGTTACATTACATTCACTACTAGAAGTGAGAAAAACATCATGGGGTGGTGTGAATCGGAGTGTCTGAATTAGGATAGGCAGTGAGTGGCAATGTAGGATGGAGAAAAGCACCGCGGGGTGGTCACCATGGGGAGGTCAGGGAACATGCAGTGGCAATGTAGGATAGGTTTCTGAAAAACATCGCGGGGTGGTGCGCATTGTATGGGTGTGTGTTACAGTAGATTCACTAGTAGGAGTGAGAAAAAGATCAAGGGGTGGTGCGCATTGTATGGGTGTGTGTTACATTACATTCACTAGTAGGAGTGAGAAAAACATCACGGGGTGGTACGCATTGTATGGGTATGTGTTACATTACATTCACTAGTAGGAGTGAGAAAAACATCACGGGGTGGTGCGCATTGTGTGGGTGTGTGTTACATTACATTCACTACTAGGAGTGAGAAAAACGTCAGGGGGTGGTGCGCATTGTATGGGTGTGTGTTACATTGCATTCACTAGTAGGAGTGAGAAAGACATCACGGGGTGGTGTGAATCGGAGGCTCTGAATTAGTATAGGCAGTGAGTGGCAATGTATGATGGAGAAAAGCACCGCGTGGTGGTCAGCATGGGAAGGTCAGGAAACATGCAGTGGCAATGTAGGATAGGTTTCTGAAAAACATCGCGGGGTGGGGCGCATTGTATGGGTGTGTGTTACATTACATTGACTAGTAGGAGTGAGAAAAACATCACGGGGTAGTGCGCATTGTATGGGTGTGTGTTACATTACAATCACTAGTAGCAGTGAGAAAAACATCACGGGGTGTTGCGCATTGTATGGGTGTGTGTTACATTACATTCACTAGTAGCAGTGAGAAAAACATCACGGGGTGGTGCGCATTGTATGGGTGTGTGTTACATTACATTCACTACTAGGAGTGAGAAAAACATCACGGGGTGGTGTGAATCTTAGGGTCTGAATTAGGATAGGCAGTGAGTGGCAATGTAGGATGGAGAAAAGCACCGCGGGGTGGTCAGCATGGGGAGGTCAGGGAACATGCAGTGGCAATGTAGGATAGGTTTCTGAAAAACATCGCGGGGTGGTGGGCATTGTATGGGTGTGTGTTACATTAGATTCACTAGTAGGAGTGAGAAAAACATCACGGGGTGGTGCGCATTGTATGGGTGTGTGTTACATTACATTCACTAGTAGGAGTGAGAAAAACATCACGGGGTGGTGCGCATTGTATGGGTGTGTGTTACATTACATTCACTAGTAGGAGTGAGAAAAACATCACGGGGTGGTGCGCAGTGTATGGGTGTGTGTTACATTACATTGACTAGTAGGAGTGAGAAAAACATCACGTGGTGTTGCGCATTGTATGGCTGTGTGTTACATTACATTCACTAATAGGAGTGAGAAAAACATCACGAGGTGGTGCTCATTGTATGGGTGTGTGTTACATTACATTGACTAGTAGGAGTGAGAAAAACATCACGGGGTAGTGCGCATTGTATGGGTGTGTGTTACATTACATGCACTAGTAGGAGTGAGAAAAACATCACGGGGTGGTGCGCATTGTATGGGTGTGTGTTACATTACATTCACTAGTAAGAGTGAGAAACACATCACGGGGTGGTGCGCATTGTATGGGTGTGTGTTACATTACATTCACTAGTAGGAGTGAGAAAAACATCACGGGGTGGTGCGCATTGTATGGGTGTGTGTTACATTACATTCACTAGTAGGAGGGAGAAAAACATCCCGGGGTGGTGTGCATTGTATGGGTGTGTGTTACATTACATTCACTACTAGGAGTGAGAAAAACATCACGGGGTGGTGTGAATCGGAGTGTCTGAATTAGGATAGGCAGTGAGTGGCAATGTAGGATGGAGAAAAGCACCGCGGGGTGGTCAGTATGGGGAGGTCAGGGAACATGCAGTGGCAATGTAGGATAGGTTTCTGAAAAACATCGCGGGGTGGTGCGCATTGTATGGGTGTGTGTTACATTAGATTCACTAGTAGGAGTGAGAAAAACATCAAGGGGTGGTGCGCATTGTATGGGTGTGTGTTACATTACATTCACTAGTAGGAGTGAGAAAAACATCACGGGGTGGTGCGCATTTTATGGGTGTGTGTTACATTACATTCACTAGTAGGAGTGAGAAAAACATCACGGGGTGCTGTGCATTGTATGGGTGTGTGTTACATTAGATTCACTAGTAGGAGTGAGAAAAACATCACAGGGTGGTGCATATTGTATGGGTGTGTGTTACATTACATTCACTAGTAGGAGTGAGAAAAACATCACGGGGTGGTGCGCATTGTATGGGTGTGTGTTACATTACATTGACTAGTAGGAATGAGAAACACATCACGGGGTGGTGCGCATTGTATGGCTGTGTGTTACATTACATTCACTAATAGGAGTGAGAAAAACATCACGGGGTGGTGCTCATTGTGTGGGTGTGTGTTACATTACATTGACTAGTAGGAGTGAGAAAAACATCACGGGGTAGTGCGCATTGTATGGGTGTGTGTTACATTACATTCACTAGTAGGAGTGAGAAAAACATCACGGGGTGGTGCGCATTGTATGGGTGTGTGTTACATTACATTGACTAGTAGGAGTGAGAAAAACATCACGGGGTGGTGCGCATTGTATGGCTGTGTGTTACATTACATTCACTAGTAGGAGTGAGAAAAACATCACGGGGTGGTGCGCATTGTATGGGTGTGTGTTACATTACATTCACTAGTAGGAGTGAGAAAAACATCACGGGGTGGTGCGCATTGTATGGGTGTGTGTTACATTACATTCACTAGTAGGAGTGAGAAAAACATCACGGGGTGGTGCGCATTGTATGGGTGTGTGTTACATTAGATTCACTAGTAGGAGTGAGAAAAACATCACGGGGTGGTGCGCATTGTATGGGTGTGTGTTACATTACATTCACTAGTAGGAGTGAGAAAAACATCACGGGGTGGTGCGCATTGTATGGGTGTGTGTTACATTACATTCACTAGTAAGAGTGAGAAAAACATCACGGGGTGGTGCGCATTGTATGGGTGTGTGTTACATTACATTCACTAGTAGGAGTGAGAAAAACATCAGGGGGTGGTGCGCATTGTATGGGTGTGTGTTACATTACCTTCACTAGTAGGAGTGAGAAAAACATCAGGGTGTGGTGCGCATTGTATGGGTGTGTGTTACATTACATTCACTAGTAGGAGTGAGAAAAAGATCACGGGGTGGTACGCATTGTATGGGTATGTGTTACATTACATTCACTAGTAGGAGTGAGAAAAACATCACGGGGTGGTGCGCATTGTGTGGGTGTGTGTTACATTACATTCACTAGTAGGCATGAGAAAAACGTCACAGGGTGGTGCGCATTGTATGGGTGGGTGTTACATTGCATTCACTAGTAGGAGTGAGAAAGACATCACGGGGTGGTGTGAATCGGAGGCTCTGAATTAGTATAGGCAGTGAGTGGCAATGTAGGATGGAGAAAAGCACCGCGTGGTGGTCAGCATGGGAAGGTCAGGGAACATGCAGTGGCAATGTAGGATAGGTTTCTGAAAAACATCGCGGGGTGGGGCGCATTGTATGGGTGTGTGTTACATTACATTCACTAGTAGGAGTGAGAAAAACATCACGGGGCTGTGCCCATTGTATGGGTGTGTGTTACATTACATTCACTAGTAGCAGTGAGAAAAACATCACGGGGTGTTGCGCATTGTATGGGTGTGTGTTACATTACATTCACTAGTAGCAGTGAGAAAAACATCACGGGATGGTGCGCATTGTATGGGTGTGTGTTTCATTACATTCACTAGTAGGAGTGAGAAAAACATCACGGGGTGGTGTGCATTGTATGGGTGTGTGTTACATTACATTCACTACTAGGAGTGAGAAAAACATCACGGGGTGGTGTGAATCGGAGGGTCTGAATTAGTATAGGCAGTGAGTGGCAATGTAGGATGGAGAAAAGCACCGCGGGGTGGTCAGCATGGGGAGGTCAGGGAACATGCAGGGGCAATGTAGGATAAGTTTCTGAAAAACATCGCGGGGTGGTGGGCATTGTATGGGTGTGTGTTACATTAGATTCACTAGTAAGAGTGAGAAAAACATCACGGGGTGGTGCGCATTGTATGGGTGTGTGTTACATTACATTCACTAGTAGGAGTGAGAAAAACATCACGGGGTGGTGCGCATTGTATGGGTGTGTGTTACATTACATTCACTAGTAGGAGTGAGAAAAACATCACGGGGTGGTGCGCATTGTATGGGTGTGTGATATATTACATTCACTAGTAGGAGTGAGAAAAACATCACGGGGTGGTGCGCATTGTATGTGTGTGTGTTACATTACATTCACTAGTAAGAGTGAGAAACACATCACGGGGTAGTGCGCATTGTATGGGTGTGTGTTACATTACATTCACTAGTAGGAGTGAGAAAAACATCACGGGGTGGTGCGCATTGTATGGGTGTGTGTTACATTACATTCACTAGTAGGAGTGAGAAAAACATCACGGGGTGGTGCGCATTGTATGGGTGTGTGTTACATTAGATTCACTAGTAGGAGTGAGAAAAACATCACGGGGTGGTGCGCATTGTATGGGTGTGTGTTACATTACATTCACTAGTAGGAGTGAGAAAAACATCACGGGGTGGTGCGCATTGTATGGGTGTGTGTTACATTACATTCACTAGTAGGAGTGAGAAAAACATCACGGGGTGGTGCGCATTGTATGGGTGTGTGTTACATTACATTCACTAGTAGGAGTGAGAAAAACATCACGGGGTGGTGCGCATTGTATGGCTGTGTGTTACATTACATTCACTAGTAGGAGTGAGAAAAACATCACGGGGTGGTGCGCATTGTATGGGTGTGTGTTACATTACATTCACTAGTAGGAGTGAGAAAAAGATTACGGGGTGGTACGCATTGTATGGGTATGTGTTACATTACATTCACTAGTAGGAGTGAGAAAAACATCACGGGGTGGTGCGCATTGTGTGGGTGTGTGTTACATTACATTCACTAGTAGGCGTGAGAAAAACGTCACAGGGTGGTGCGCATTGTATGGGTGTGTGTTACATTGCATTCACTAGTAGGAGTGAGAAAGACATCACGGGGTGGTGTGAATCGGAGGCTCTGAATTAGTATAGGCAGTGAGTGGCAATGTAGGATGGAGAAAAGCACCGAGTGGTGGTCAGCATGGGAAGGTCAGGGAACATGCAGTGGCAATGTAGGATAGGTTTCTGAAAAACATCGCGGGGTGGGGCGCATTGTATGGGTGTGTGTTACATTACATTCACTAGTAGGAGTGAGAAAAACATCACGGGGCAGTGCCCATTGTATGGGTGTGTGTTACATTACATTCACTAGTAGCAGTGAGAAAAACATCACGGGGTGGTGCGCATTGTATGGGTGTGTGTTTCATTACATTCACTAGTAGGAGTGAGAAAAACATCACGGGGTGGTGTGCATTGTATGGGTGTGTGTTACATTACATTCACTACTAGGAGTGAGAAAAACATCACGGGGTAGTGCGCATTGTATGGGTGTGTGTTACATTACATTGACTAGTAGGAGTGAGAAAAACATCACGGGGTGGTGCGCATTGTATGGGTGTGTGTTACATTACATTCACTAGTAAGAGTGAGAAACACATCACGGGGTGGTGCGCATTGTATGGGTGTGTTTTACATTACATTCACTAGTAGGAGTGAGAAAAACATCACGCGGTGGTGCGCATTGTATGGGTGTGTGTTACATTACATTCACTACTAGAAGTGAGAAAAACATCATGGGGTGGTGTGAATCGGAGTGTCTGAATTAGGATAGGCAGTGAATGGCAATGTAGGATGGAGAAAAGCACCGCGGGGTGGTCACCATGGGGAGGTCAGGGAACATGCAGTGGCAATGTAGGATAGGTTTCTGAAAAACATCGCGGGGTGGTGCGCATTGTATGGGTGTGTGTTACAGTAGATTCACTAGTAGGAGTGAGAAAAAGATCAAGGGGTGGTGCGCCTTGTATGGGTGTGTGTTACATTACATTCACTAGTAGGAGTGAGAAAAACATCACGGGGTGGTACGCATTGTATGGGTATGTGTTACATTACATACACTAGTAGGAGTGAGAAAAACATCACGGGGTGGTGCGCATTGTGTGGGTGTGTGTTACATTACATTCACTACTAGGAGTGAGAAAAACGTCAGGGGGTGGTGCGCATTGTATGGGTGTGTGTTACATTGCATTCACTAGTAGGAGTGAGAAAGACATCACGGGGTGGTGTGAATCGGAGGCTCTGAATTAGTATAGGCAGTGAGTGGCAATGTAGGATGGAGAAAAGCACCGCGTGGTGGTCAGCATGGGAAGGTCAGGAAACATGCAGTGGCAATGTAGGATAGGTTTCTGAAAAACATGGCGGGGTGGGGCGCATTGTATGGGTGTGTGTTACATTACATTCACTAGTAGGAGTGAGAAAAACATCACGGGGTAGTGCGCATTGTATGGGTGTGTGTTACATTACAATCACTAGTAGCAGTGAGAAAAACATCACGGGGTGTTGCGCATTGTATGGGTGTGTGTTACATTACATTCACTAGTAGCAGTGAGAAAAACATCACGGGGTGGTGCGCATTGTATGGGTGTGTGTTTCATTACATTCACTAGTAGGAGTGAGAAAAACATCACGGGGTGGTGTGCATTGTATGGGTGTGTGTTACATTACATTCACTACTAGGAGTGAGAAAAACATCACGGGGTGGTGTGAATCGGAGGGTCTGAATTAGCATAGGCAGTGAGTGGCAATGTAGGATGGAGAAAAGCACCGCGGGGTGGTCAGCATGGGGAGGTCAGGGAACATGCAGTGGCAATGTAGGATAGGTTTCTAAAAAACATCGCGGGGTGGTGGGCATTGTATGGGTGTGTGTTACATTAGATTCACTAGTAGGAGTGAGAAAAACATCACGGGGTGGTGCGCATTGTATGGGTGTGTGTTACATTACATTCACTAGTAGGAGTGAGAAAAACATCACGGGGTGGTGCGCATTGTATGGGTGTGTGTTACATTACATTCACTAGTAGGAGTGAGAAAAACATCACGGGGTGGTGCGCATTGTATGGGTGTGTGTTACATTACATTGACTAGTAGGAGTGAGAAAAACATCACGTGGTGGTGCGCATTGTATGGCTGTGTGTTACATTACATTCACTAATAGGAGTGAGAAAAACATCACGAGGTGGTGCTCATTGTATGGGTGTGTGTTACATTACATTGACTAGTAGGAGTGAGAAAAACATCACGGGGTAGTGCGCATTGTATGGGTGTGTGTTACATTACATTCACTAGTAGGAGTGAGAAAAACATCACGGGGTGGTGCGCATTGTATGGGTGTGTGTTACATTACATTCACTAGTAAGAGTGAGAAACACATCACGGGGTGGTGCGCATTTTATGGGTGTGTTTTACATTACATTCACTAGTAGGAGTGAGAAAAACATCACGGGGTGGTGCGCATTGTATGGGTGTGTGTTACATTACATTCACTAGTAGGAGGGAGAAAAACATCACGGGGTGGTGTGCATTGTATGGGTGTGTGTTACATTACATTCACTACTAGGAGTGAGAAAAACATCACGGGGTGGTGTGAATCGGAGTGTCTGAATTAGGATAGGCAGTGAGTGGCAATGTAGGATGGAGAAAAGCACCGCGGGGTGGTCAGTATGGGGAGGTCAGGGAACATGCAGTGGCAATGTAGGATAGGTTTCTGAAAAACATCGCGGGGTGATGCGCATTTTATGGGTGTGTGTTACATTAGATTCACTAGTAGGAGTGAGAAAAACATCAAGGGGTTGTGCGCATTGTATGGGTGTGTGTTACATTACATTCACTAGTAGGAGTGAGAAAAACATCACGGGGTGGTGCGCATTTTATGGGTGTGTGTTACATTACATTCACTAGTAGGAGTGAGAAAAACATCACGGGGTGCTGTGCATTGTATGGGTGTGTGTTACATTACATTCACTAGTAGGAGTGAGAAAAACATCACAGGGTGGTGCATATTGTATGGGTGTGTGTTACATTACATTCACTAGTAGGAGTGAGAAAAACATCACGGGGTGGTGCGCATTGTATGGGTGTGTGTTACATTAGATTCACTAGTAGGAGTGAGAAAAACATCACGGGGTGGTGCGCATTGTATGGGTGTGTGTTACATTACATTCACTAGTAGGAGTGAGAAAAACATCACGGGGTGGTGCGCATTGTATGGGTGTGTGTTACATTACATTCACTAGTAGGAGTGAGAAAAACATCACGGGGTGGTGCGCATTGTATGGGTGTGTGTTACATTACATTCACTAGTAGGAGTGAGAAAAACATCACGGGGTGGTGCGCATTGTATGGGTGTGTGTTACATTACATTCACTAGTAGGAGTGAGAAAAACATCACGGGTTGGTGCGCATTGTATGGCTGTGTGTTACATTACATTCACTAATAGGAGTGAGAAAAACATCACGGGGTGGTGCTCATTGTATGGGTGTGTGTTACATTACATTCACTAGTAGGAGTGAGAAAAACATCACGGGGTGGTGCGCATTGTATTAGTGTGTGTTACATTACATTCACTAGTAGGAGTGAGAAAAACATCACGGGGTGGTGCGCATTGTATGGGTGTGTGATACATTACATTCACTAGTAGGAGTGAGAAAAACATCACGGGGTGGTGCGCATTGTATGGGTGTGTGTTACATTACATTCACTAGTAAGAGTGAGAAACACATCACGGGGTAGTGCGCATTGTATGGGTGTGTGTTACATTACATTCACTAGTAGGAGTGAGAAAAACATCACGGGGTGGTGCGCATTGTATGGGTGTGTGTTACATTACATTCACTAGTAGGAGTGAGAAAAACATCACGGGGTGGTGCGCATTGTATGGGTGTGTGTTACATTACATTCACTAGTAGGAGTGAGAAAAACATCACGGGGTGGTGCGCATTGTATGGGTGTGTGTTACATTACATTCACTAGTAGGAGTGAGAAAAACATCACGGGGTGGTGCGCATTGTATGGGTGTGTGTTACATTACATTCACTAGTAGGAGTGAGAAAAACATCACGGGGTGGTGCGCATTGTATGGGTGTGTGTTACATTACATTCACTAGTAGGAGTGAGAAAAACATCACGGGGTGGTGCGCATTGTATGGGTGTGTGTTACATTACATTCACTAGTAGGAGTGAGAAAAACATCACGGGGTGGTGCGCATTGTATGGGTGTGTGTTACATTACATTCACTAGTAGGAGTGAGAAAAAGATTACGGGGTGGTACGCATTGTATGGGTATGTGTTACATTACATTCACTAGTAGGAGTGAGAAAAACATCACGGGGTGGTGCGCATTGTGTGGGTGTGTGTTACATTACATTCACTAGTAGGCGTGAGAAAAACGTCACAGGGTGGTGCGCATTGTATGGGTGTGTGTTACATTGCATTCACTAGTAGGAGTGAGAAAGACATCACGGGGTGGTGTGAATCGGAGGCTCTGAATTAGTATAGGCAGTGAGTGGCAATGTAGGATGGAGAAAAGCACCGCGTGGTGGTCAGCATGGGAAGGTCAGGGAACATGCAGTGGCAATGTAGGATAGGTTTCTGAAAAACATCGCGGGGTGGTGCGCATTTTATGGGTGTGTGTTACATTACATTCACTAGTAAGAGTGAGAAACACATCACGGGGTGGTGCGCATTGTATGGGTGTGTTTTACATTACATTCACTGGTAGGAGTGAGAAAAACATCACGGGGTGGTGCGCATTGTGTGGGTGTGTGTTACATTACATTCACTACTAGGAGTGAGAAAAACGTCAGGGGGTGGTGCGCATTGTATGGGTGTGTGTTACATTGCATTCACTAGAAGGAGTGAGAAAGACATCACGGGGTGGTGTGAATCGGAGGCTCTGAATTAGTATAGGCAGTGAGTGGCAATGTAGGATGGAGAAAAGCACCGCGTGGTGGTCAGCATGGGAAGGTCAGGAAACATGCAGTGGCAATGTAGGATAGGTTTCTGAAAAACATCGCGGGGTGGGGCGCATTGTATGGGTGTGTGTTACATTACATTCACTAGTAGGAGTGAGAATAACATCACGGGGTAGTGCGCATTGTATGGGTGTGTGTTACATTACAATCACTAGTAGCAGTGAGAAAAACATCACGGGGTGTTGCGCATTGTATGGGTGTGTGTTACATTACATTCACTAGTAGCAGTGAGAAAAACATCACGGGGTGGTGCGCATTGTATGGGTGTGTGTTTCATTACATTCACTAGTAGGAGTGAGAAAAACATCACGGGGTGGTGTGCATTGTATTGGTGTGTGTTACATTACATTCACTACTAGGAGTGAGAAAAACATCACGGGGTGGTGTGAATCGGAGGGTCTGAATTAGGATAGGCAGTGAGTGGCAATGTAGGATGGAGAAAAGCACCGCGGGGTGGTCAGCATGGGGAGGTCAGGGAACATGCAGTGGCAATGTAGGATAGGTTTCTGAAAAACATCGCGGGGTGGTGGGCATTGTATGGGTGTGTGTTACATTAGATTCACTAGTAGGAGTGAGAAAAACATCACGGGGTGGTGCGCATTGTATGGGTGTGTGTTACATTACATTCACTAGTAGGAGTGAGAAAAACATCACGGGGTGGTGCGCATTGTATGGGTGTGTGTTACATTACATTCACTAGTAGGAGTGAGAAAAACATCACGGGGTGGTGCGCATTGTATGGGTGTGTGTTACATTACATTGACTAGTAGGAGTGAGAAAAACATCACGTGGTGGTGCGCATTGTATGGCTGTGTGTTACATTACATTCACTAATAGGAGTGAGAAAAACATCACGAGGTGGTGCTCATTGTATGGGTGTGTGTTACATTACATTGACTAGTAGGAGTGAGAAAGACATCACGGGGTGGTGTGAATCGGAGGCTCTGAATTAGTATAGGCAGTGAGTGGCAATGTAGGATGGAGAAAAGCACCGCGTGGTGGTCAGCATGGGAAGGTCAGGAAACATGCAGTGGCAATGTAGGATAGGTTTCTGAAAAACATGGCGGGGTGGGGCGCATTGTATGGGTGTGTGTTACATTACATTCACTAGTAGGAGTGAGAAAAACATCACGGGGTAGTGCGCATTGTATGGGTGTGTGTTACATTACAATCACTAGTAGCAGTGAGAAAAACATCACGGGGTGTTGCGCATTGTATGGGTGTGTGTTACATTACATTCACTAGTAGCAGTGAGAAAAACATCACGGGGTGGTGCGCATTGTATGGGTGTGTGTTTCATTACATTCACTAGTAGGAGTGAGAAAAACATCACGGGGTGGTGTGCATTGTATGGGTGTGTGTTACATTACATTCACTACTAGGAGTGAGAAAAACATCACGGGGTGGTGTGAATCGGAGGGTCTGAATTAGCATAGGCAGTGAGTGGCAATGTAGGATGGAGAAAAGCACCGCGGGGTGGTCAGCATGGGGAGGTCAGGGAACATGCAGTGGCAATGTAGGATAGGTTTCTAAAAAACATCGCGGGGTGGTGGGCATTGTATGGGTGTGTGTTACATTAGATTCACTAGTAGGAGTGAGAAAAACATCACGGGGTGGTGCGCATTGTATGGGTGTGTGTTACATTACATTCACTAGTAGGAGTGAGAAAAACATCACGGGGTGGTGCGCATTGTATGGGTGTGTGTTACATTACATTCACTAGTAGGAGTGAGAAAAACATCACGGGGTGGTGCGCATTGTATGGGTGTGTGTTACATTACATTGACTAGTAGGAGTGAGAAAAACATCACGTGGTGGTGCGCATTGTATGGCTGTGTGTTACATTACATTCACTAATAGGAGTGAGAAAAACATCACGAGGTGGTGCTCATTGTATGGGTGTGTGTTACATTACATTGACTAGTAGGAGTGAGAAAAACATCACGGGGTAGTGCGCATTGTATGGGTGTGTGTTACATTACATTCACTAGTAGGAGTGAGAAAAACATCACGGGGTGGTGCGCATTGTATGGGTGTGTGTTACATTACATTCACTAGTAAGAGTGAGAAACACATCACGGGGTGGTGCGCATTGTATGGGTGTGTTTTACATTACATTCACTAGTAGGAGTGAGAAAAACATCACGGGGTGGTGCGCATTGTATGGGTGTGTGTTACATTACATTCACTAGTAGGAGGGAGAAAAACATCACGGGGTGGTGTGCATTGTATGGGTGTGTGTTACATTACATTCACTACTAGGAGTGAGAAAAACATCACGGGGTGGTGTGAATCGGAGTGTCTGAATTAGGATAGGCAGTGAGTGGCAATGTAGGATGGAGAAAAGCACCGCGGGGTGGTCAGTATGGGGAGGTCAGGGAACATGCAGTGGCAATGTAGGATAGGTTTCTGAAAAACATCGCGGGGTGATGCGCATTTTATGGGTGTGTGTTACATTAGATTCACTAGTAGGAGTGAGAAAAACATCAAGGGGTTGTGCGCATTGTATGGGTGTGTGTTACATTACATTCACTAGTAGGAGTGAGAAAAACATCACGGGGTGGTGCGCATTTTATGGGTGTGTGTTACATTACATTCACTAGTAGGAGTGAGAAAAACATCACGGGGTGCTGTGCATTGTATGGGTGTGTGTTACATTACATTCACTAGTAGGAGTGAGAAAAACATCACAGGGTGGTGCATATTGTATGGGTGTGTGTTACATTACATTCACTAGTAGGAGTGAGAAAAACATCACGGGGTGGTGCGCATTGTATGGGTGTGTGTTACATTAGATTCACTAGTAGGAGTGAGAAAAACATCACGGGGTGGTGCGCATTGTATGGGTGTGTGTTACATTACATTCACTAGTAGGAGTGAGAAAAACATCACGGGGTGGTGCGCATTGTATGGGTGTGTGTTACATTACATTCACTAGTAGGAGTGAGAAAAACATCACGGGGTGGTGCGCATTGTATGGGTGTGTGTTACATTACATTCACTAGTAGGAGTGAGAAAAACATCACGGGGTGGTGCGCATTGTATGGGTGTGTGTTACATTACATTCACTAGTAGGAGTGAGAAAAACATCACGGGTTGGTGCGCATTGTATGGCTGTGTGTTACATTACATTCACTAATAGGAGTGAGAAAAACATCACGGGGTGGTGCTCATTGTATGGGTGTGTGTTACATTACATTCACTAGTAGGAGTGAGAAAAACATCACGGGGTGGTGCGCATTGTATTAGTGTGTGTTACATTACATTCACTAGTAGGAGTGAGAAAAACATCACGGGGTGGTGCGCATTGTATGGGTGTGTGTTACATTACATTCACTAGTAAGAGTGAGAAACACATCACGGGGTAGTGCGCATTGTATGGGTGTGTGTTACATTACATTCACTAGTAGGAGTGAGAAAAACATCACGGGGTGGTGCGCATTGTATGGGTGTGTGTTACATTACATTCACTAGTAGGAGTGAGAAAAACATCACGGGGTGGTGCGCATTGTATGGGTGTGTGTTACATTACATTCACTAGTAGGAGTGAGAAAAACATCACGGGGTGGTGCGCATTGTATGGGTGTGTGTTACATTACATTCACTAGTAGGAGTGAGAAAAACATCACGGGGTGGTGCGCATTGTATGGGTGTGTGTTACATTACATTCACTAGTAGGAGTGAGAAAAACATCACGGGGTGGTGCGCATTGTATGGGTGTGTGTTACATTACATTCACTAGTAGGAGTGAGAAAAACATCACGGGGTGGTGCGCATTGTATGGGTGTGTGTTACATTACATTCACTAGTAGGAGTGAGAAAAACATCACGGGGTGGTGCGCATTGTATGGGTGTGTGTTACATTACATTCACTAGTAGGAGTGAGAAAAAGATTACGGGGTGGTACGCATTGTATGGGTATGTGTTACATTACATTCACTAGTAGGAGTGAGAAAAACATCACGGGGTGGTGCGCATTGTGTGGGTGTGTGTTACATTACATTCACTAGTAGGCGTGAGAAAAACGTCACAGGGTGGTGCGCATTGTATGGGTGTGTGTTACATTGCATTCACTAGTAGGAGTGAGAAAGACATCACGGGGTGGTGTGAATCGGAGGCTCTGAATTAGTATAGGCAGTGAGTGGCAATGTAGGATGGAGAAAAGCACCGCGTGGTGGTCAGCATGGGAAGGTCAGGGAACATGCAGTGGCAATGTAGGATAGGTTTCTGAAAAACATCGCGGGGTGGTGAGCATTTTATGGGTGTGTGTTACATTACATTCACTAGTAAGAGTGAGAAACACATCACGGGGTGGTGCGCATTGTATGGGTGTGTTTTACATTACATTCACTGGTAGGAGTGAGAAAAACATCACGGGGTGGTGCGCATTGTGTGGGTGTGTGTTACATTACATTCACTACTAGGAGTGAGAAAAACGTCAGGGGGTGGTGCGCATTGTATGGGTGTGTGTTACATTGCATTCACTAGAAGGAGTGAGAAAGACATCACGGGGTGGTGTGAATCGGAGGCTCTGAATTAGTATAGGCAGTGAGTGGCAATGTAGGATGGAGAAAAGCACCGCGTGGTGGTCAGCATGGGAAGGTCAGGAAACATGCAGTGGCAATGTAGGATAGGTTTCTGAAAAACATCGCGGGGTGGGGCGCATTGTATGGGTGTGTGTTACATTACATTCACTAGTAGGAGTGAGAAAAACATCACGGGGTAGTGCGCATTGTATGGGTGTGTGTTACATTACAATCACTAGTAGCAGTGAGAAAAACATCACGGGGTGTTGCGCATTGTATGGGTGTGTGTTACATTACATTCACTAGTAGCAGTGAGAAAAACATCACGGGGTGGTGCGCATTGTATGGGTGTGTGTTTCATTACATTCACTAGTAGGAGTGAGAAAAACATCACGGGGTGGTGTGCATTGTATTGGTGTGTGTTACATTACATTCACTACTAGGAGTGAGAAAAACATCACGGGGTGGTGTGAATCGGAGGGTCTGAATTAGGATAGGCAGTGAGTGGCAATGTAGGATGGAGAAAAGCACCGCGGGGTGGTCAGCATGGGGAGGTCAGGGAACATGCAGTGGCAATGTAGGATAGGTTTCTGAAAAACATCGCGGGGTGGTGGGCATTGTATGGGTGTGTGTTACATTAGATTCACTAGTAGGAGTGAGAAAAACATCACGGGGTGGTGCGCATTGTATGGGTGTGTGTTACATTACATTCACTAGTAGGAGTGAGAAAAACATCACGGGGTGGTGCGCATTGTATGGGTGTGTGTTACATTACATTCACTAGTAGGAGTGAGAAAAACATCACGGTGTGGTGCGCATTGTATGGGTGTGTGTTACATTACATTGACTAGTAGGAGTGAGAAAAACATCACGTGGTGGTGCGCATTGTATGGCTGTGTGTTACATTACATTCACTAATAGGAGTGAGAAAAACATCACGAGGTGGTGCTCATTGTATGGGTGTGTGTTACATTACATTGACTAGTAGGAGTGAGAAAAACATCACGGGGTAGTGCGCATTGTATGGGTGTGTGTTACATTACATTCACTAGTAGGAGTGAGAAAAACATCACGGGGTGGTGCGCATTGTATGGGTGTGTGTTACATTACATTCACTAGTAAGAGTGAGAAACACATCACGGGGTGGTGCGCATTGTATGGGTGTGTTTTACATTACATTCACTAGTAGGAGTGAGAAAAACATCACGGGGTGGTGCGCATTGTATGGGTGTGTGTTACATTACATTCACTAGTAGGAGGGAGAAAAACATCACGGGGTGGTGTGCATTGTATGGGTGTGTGTTACATTACATTCACTACTAGGAGTGAGAAAAACATCACGGGGTGGTGTGAATCGGAGTGTCTGAATTAGGATAGGCAGTGAGTGGCAATGTAGGATGGAGAAAAGCACCGCGGGGTGGTCAGTATGGGGAGGTCAGGGAACATGCAGTGGCAATGTAGGATAGGTTTCTGAAAAACATCGCGGGGTGGTGCGCATTGTATGGGTGTGTGTTACATTAGATTCACTAGTAGGAGTGAGAAAAACATCAAGGGGTGGTGCACATTGTATGGGTGTGTGTTACATTACATTCACTAGTAGGAGTGAGAAAAACATCACGGGGTGGTGCGCATTTTATGGGTGTGTGTTACATTACATTCACTAGTAGTAGTGAGAAAAACATCACGGGGTGCTGTGCATTGTATGGGTGTGTGTTACATTAGATTCACTAGTAGGAGTGAGAAAAACATCACAGGGTGGTGCATATTGTATGGGTGTGTGTTACATTACATTCACTAGTAGGAGTGAGAAAAACATCACGGGGTGGTGCGCATTGTATGGGTTTGTGTTACATTACATTGACTAGTAGGAATGAGAAAAACATCACGGGGTGGTGCGCATTGTATGGCTGTGTGTTACATTACATTCACTAATAGGAGTGAGAAAAACATCACGGGGTGGTGCTCATTGTGTGGGTGTGTGTTACATTACATTGACTAGTAGGAGTGAGAAAAACATCACGGGGTAGTGCGCATTGTATGGGTGTGTGTTACATTACATTCACTAGTAGGAGTGAGAAAAACATCACGGGGTGGTGCGCATTGTATGGGTGTGTGTTACATTACATTCACTAGTAAGAGTGAGAAACACATCACGGGGTAGTGCGCATTGTATGGGTGTGTGTTACATTACATTCACTAGTAGGAGTGAGAAAAACATCACGGGGTGGTGCGCATTGTATGGGTGTGTGTTACCTTACATTCACTAGTAGGAGTGAGAAAAACATCACGGGGTTGTGCGCATTGTATGGGTGTGTGTTACATTAGATTCACTAGTAGGAGTGAGAAAAACATCACGGGGTGGTGCGCATTGTATGGGTGTGTGTTACATTACATTCACTAGTAGGAGTGAGAAAAACATCACGGGGTGGTGCGCATTGTATGGGTGTGTGTTACATTACATTCACTAGTAAGAGTGAGAAAAACATCACGGGGTGGTGCGCATTGTATGGGTGTGTGTTACATTACATTCACTAGTAGGAGTGAGAAAAACATCACGGGGTGGTGCCCATTGTATGGGTGTGTGTTACATTACATTCACTAGTAGGAGTGAGAAAAACATCACTGGGTGGTGCGCATTGTGTGGGTGTGTGTTACATTACATTCACTAGTAGGCATGAGAAAAACGCCACAGGGTGGTGCGCATTGTATGGGTGGGTGTTACATTGCATTCACTATTAGGAGTGAGAAAGACATCACGGGGTGGTGTGAATCGGAGGCTCTGAATTAGTATAGGCAGTGAGTGGCAATGTAGGATGGAGAAAAGCACCGCGTGGTGGTCAGCATGGGAAGGTCAGGGAACATGCAGTGGCAATGTAGGATAGGTTTCTGAAAAACATCGCGGGGTGGGGCGCATTGTATGGGTGTGTGTTACATTACATTCACTAGTAGGAGTGAGAAAAACATCACGGGGCAGTGCCCATTGTATGGGTGTGTGTTACATTACATTCACTAGTAGCAGTGAGAAAAACATCACGGGGTGTTGCGCATTGTATGGGTGTGTGTTACATTACATTCACTAGTAGCAGTGAGAAAAACATCACGGGGTGGTGCGCATTGTATGGGTGTGTGTTTCATTACATTCACTAGTAGGAGTGAGAAAAACATCACGGGGTGGTGTGCATTGTATGGGTGTGTGTTACATTACATTCACTACTAGGAGTGAGAAAAACATCACGAGGTGGTGTGAATCGGAGGGTCTGAATTAGGATAGGCAGTGAGTGGCAATGTAGGATGGAGAAAAGCACCGCGGGGTGGTCAGCATGGGGAGGTCAGGGAACATGCAGGGGCAATGTAGGATAGGTTTCTGAAAAACATCGCGGGGTGGTGGGCATTGTATGGGTTTGTGTTACATTAGATTCGCTAGTAGGAGTGATAAAAACATCACGGGGTGGTGCGCATTGTATGGGTGTGTGTTACATTACATTCACTATTAAGAGTGAGAAACACATCACGGGGTGGTGCGCATTGTATGGGTGTGTTTTACATTACATTCACTAGTAGGAGTGAGAAAAACATCACGGGGTGGTGCGCATTGTATGGGTGTGTGTTACATTACATTCACTAGTAGGAGGGAGAAAAACATCACGGGGTGGTGTGCATTGCATGGGTGTGTGTTACATTACATTCACTACTAGGAGTGAGAAAAACATCACGGGGTGGTGTGAATCGGAGTGTCTGAATTAGGATAGGCAGTGAGTGGCAATGTAGGATGGAGAAAAGCACCGCGGGGTGGTCAGTATGGTGAGGTCAGGGAACATGCAGTGGCAATGTAGGATAGGTTTCTGAAAAACATCGCGGGGTGGTGCGCATTGTATGGGTGTGTGTTACATTACATTCACTAGTAGGAGTGAGAAAAACATCAAGGGGTGGTGCGCATTGTATGGGTGTGTGTTACATTACATTCACTAGTAGGAGTGAGAAAAACATCACGGGGTGGTGCGCATTTTATGGGTGTGTGTTACATTACATTCACTAGTAGGAGTGAGAAAAACATCACGGGGTGCTGTGCATTGTATGGGTGTGTGTTACATTAGATTCACTAGTAGGAGTAAGAAAAACATCACAGGGTGGTGCATATTGTATGGGTGTGTGTTACATTACATTCACTAGTAGGAGTGAGAAAAACATCACGGGGTGGTGCGCATTGTATGGGTGTGTGTTACATTACATTGACTAGTAGGAATGAGAAAAACATCAAGGGGTGGTGCGCATTGTATGGCTGTGTGTTACATTACATTCACTAATAGGAGTGAGAAAAACATCACGGGGTGGTGCTCATTGTGTGGGTGTGTGTTACATTACATTGACTAGTAGGAGTGAGAAAAACATCACGGGGTAGTGCGCATTGTATGGGTGTGTGTTACATTACATTCACTAGTAGGAGTGAGAAAAACATCACGGGGTGGTGCGCATTGTATGGGTGTGTGTTACATTACATTCACTAGTAAGAGTGAGAAACACATCACGGGGTAGTGCGCATTGTATGGGTGTGTGTTACATTACATTCACTAGTAGGAGTGAGAAAAACATCACGGGGTGGTGCGCATTGTATGGGTGTGTGTTACATTACATTCACTAGTAGTAGTGAGAAAAACATCACGGGGTGGTGCGCATTGTATGGGTGTGTGTTACATTAGATTCACTAGTAGGAGTGAGAAAAACATCACGGGGTGGTGCGCATTGTATGGGTGTGTGTTACATTACATTCACTAGTAGGAGTGAGAAAAACATCACGGCGTGGTGCGCATTGTATGGGTGTGTGTTACATTACATTCACTAGTAAGAGTGAGAAAAACATCACGGGGTGGTGCGCATTGTATGGGTGTGTGTTACATTACATTCACTAGTAGGAGTGAGAAAAACATCACGGGGTGGTGCGCATTGTATGGGTGTGTGTTACATTACATTCACTAGTAGGAGTGAGAAAAACATCACGGGGTGGTGCGCATTGTATGGGTGTGTGTTACATTACATTCACTAGTAGGAGTGAGAAAAAGATCACGGGGTGGTACGCATTGTATGGGTATGTGTTACATTACATTCACTAGTAGGAGTGAGAAAAACATCACGGGGTGGTGCGCATTGTGTGGGTGTGTGTTACATTACATTCACTAGTAGGCATGAGAAAAACGCCACAGGGTGGTGCGCATTGTATGGGTGGGTGTTACATTGCATTCACTAGTAGGAGTGAGAAAGACATCACGGGGTGGTGTGAATCGGAGGCTCTGAATTAGTATAGGCAGTGAGTGGCAATGTAGGATGGAGAAAAGCACCGCGTGGTGGTCAGCATGGGAAGGTCAGGGAACATGCAGTGGCAATGTAGGATAGGTTTCTGAAAAACATCGCGGGGTGGGGCGCATTGTATGGGTGTGTGTTACATTAGATTCACTAGTAGGAGTGAGAAAAACATCACGGGGTGGTGCGCATTGTATGGGTGTGTGTTACATTACATTCACTAGTAGGAGTGAGAAAAACATCACGGGGTGGTGCGCATTGTATGGGTGTGTGTTACATTACATTCACTAGTAGGAGTGAGAAAAACATCACGGGGTGGTGCGCATTGTATGGGTGTGTGATACATTACATTCACTAGTAGGAGTGAGAAAAACATCACGGGGTGGTGCGCATTGTATGGGTGTGTGTTACATTACATTCACTAGTAAGAGTGAGAAACACATCACGGGGTAGTGCGCATTGTATGGGTGTGTGTTACATTACATTCACTAGTAGGAGTGAGAAAAACATCACGGGGTGGTGCGCATTGTATGGGTGTGTGTTACATTACATTCACTAGTAGGAGTGAGAAAAACATCACGGGGTGGTGCGCATTGTATGGGTGTGTGTTACATTAGATTCACTAGTAGGAGTGAGAAAAACATCACGGGGTGGTGCGCATTGTATGGGTGTGTGTTACATTACATTCACTAGTAGGAGTGAGAAAAACATCACGGGGTGGTGCGCATTGTATGGGTGTGTGTTACATTACATTCACTAGTAGGAGTGAGAAAAACATCACGGGGTGGTGCGCATTGTATGGGTGTGTGTTACATTACATTCACTAGTAGGAGTGAGAAAAAGATTACGGGGTGGTACGCATTGTATGGGTATGTGTTACATTACATTCACTAGTAGGAGTGAGAAAAACATCACCGGGTGGTGCGCATTGTGTTGGTGTGTGTTACATTACATTCACTAGTAGGCGTGAGAAAAACGTCACAGGGTGGTGCGCATTGTATGGGTGTGTGTTACATTGCATTCACTAGTAGGAGTGAGAAAGACATCACGGGGTGGTGTGAATCGGAGGCTCTGAATTAGTATAGGCAGTGAGTGGCAATGTAGGATGGAGAAAAGCACCGCGTGGTGGTCAGCATGGGAAGGTCAGGGAACATGCAGTGGCAATGTAGGATAGGTCTCTGAAAAACATCGCGGGGTGGGGCGCATTGTATGGGTGTGTGTTACATTACATTCCCTAGTAGGAGTGAGAAAAACATCACGGGGCAGTGCCCATTGTATGGGTGTGTGTTACATTACATTCACTAGTAGCAGTGAGAAAAACATCACGGGGTGGTGCGCATTGTATGGGTGTGTGTTTCATTACATTCACTAGTAGGAGTGAGAAAAACATCACGGGGTGGTGTGCATTGTATGGGTGTGTGTTACATTACATTCACTACTAGGAGTGAGAAAAACATCACGGGGTGGTGTGAATCGGAGGGTCTGAATTAGGATAGGCAGTGAGTGGCAATGTAGGATGGAGAAAAGCACCGCGGGGTGGTCAGCATGGGGAGGTCAGGGAACATGCAGTGGCAATGTAGGATAGGTTTCTGAAAAACATCGCGGGGTGGTGGGCATTGTATGGGTGTGTGTTACATTAGATTCACTAGTAGGAGTGAGAAAAACATCACGGGGTGGTGCGCATTGTATGGGTGTGTGTTACATTACATTCACTAGTAGGAGTGAGAAAAACATCACGGGGTGGTGCGCATTGTATGGGTGTGTGTTACATTACATTCACTAGTAGGAGTGAGAAAAACATCACGGGGTGGTGCGCATTGTATGGGTGTGTGTTACATTACATTGACTAGTAGGAGTGAGAAAAACATCACGGGTTGGTGCGCATTGTATGGCTGTGTGTTACATTACATTCACTAATAGGAGTGAGAAAAACATCACGGGGTGGTGCTCATTGTATGGGTGTGTGTTACATTACATTGACTAGTAGGAGTGAGAAAAACATCACGGGGTAGTGCGCATTGTATGGGTGTGTGTTACATTACATTCACTAGTAGGAGTGAGAAAAACATCACGGGGTGTTGCGCATTGCATGGGTGTGTGTTACATTACATTCACTAGTAAGAGTGAGAAACACTTCACGGGGTGGTGCGCATTGTATGGGTGTGTGTTACATTACATTCACTAGTAGGAGTGAGAAAAACATCACGGGGTGGTGCGCATTGTATGGGTGTGTGTTACATTACATTCACTAGTAGGAGGGAGAAAAACATCACGGGGTGGTGTGCATTGTATGGGTGTGTGTTACATTACATTCTCTACTAGGAGTGAGAAAAACATCACGGGGTGGTGCGCATTGTATGGGTGTGTGTTACATTACATTCACTAGTAGTAGTGAGAAAAACATCACGGGGTGGTGCGCATTGTATGGGTGTGTGTTACATTAGATTCACTAGTAGGAGTGAGAAAAACATCACGGGGTGGTGCGCATTGTATGGGTGTGTGTTACATTACATTGACTAGTAGGAGTGAGAAATACATCACGGGGTGGTGCGCATTGTATGGGTGTGTGTTACATTACATTCACTAGTAAGAGTGAGAAAAACATCACGGGGTGGTGCGCATTGTATGGGTGTGTGTTACATTACATTCACTAGTAGGAGTGAGAAAAACATCACGGGGTGGTGCGCATTGTAAGGGTGTGTGTTACATTACATTCACTAGTAGGAGTGAGAAAAACATCACGGGGTGGTGCGCATTGTATGGGTGTGTGTTACATTACATTCACTAGTAGGAGTGAGAAAAAGATCACGGGGTGGTACGCATTGTATGGGTATGTGTTACATTACATTCACTAGTAGGAGTGAGAAAAACATCACGGGGTGGTGCGCATTGTGAGGGTGTGTGTTACATTACATTCACTAGTAGGCATGAGAAAAACGCCACAGGGTGGTGCGCATTGTATGGGTGGGTGTTACATTGCATTCACTAGTAGGAGTGAGAAAGACATCACGGGGTGGTGTGAATCGGAGGCTCTGAATTAGTATAGGCAGTGAGTGGCAATGTAGGATGGAGAAAAGCACCGCGTGGTGGTCAGCATGGGAAGGTCAGGGAACATGCAGTGGCAATGTAGGATAGGTTTCTGAAAAACATCGCGGGGTGGGGCGCATTGTATGGGTGTGTGTTACATTAGATTCACTAGTAGGAGTGAGAAAAACATCACGGGGTGGTGCGCATTGTATGGGTGTGTGTTACATTACATTCACTAGTAGGAGTGAGAAAAACATCACGGGGTGGTGCGCATTGTATGGGTGTGTGTTACATTACATTCACTAGTAGGAGTGAGAAAAACATCACGGGGTGGTGCGCATTGTATGGGTGTGTGATACATTACATTCACTAGTAGGAGTGAGAAAAACATCACGGGGTGGTGCGCATTGTATGGGTGTGTGTTACATTACATTCACTAGTAAGAGTGAGAAACACATCACGGGGTAGTGCGCATTGTATGGGTGTGTGTTACATTACATTCACTAGTAGGAGTGAGAAAAACATCACGGGGTGGTGCGCATTGTATGGGTGTGTGTTACATTACATTCACTAGTAGGAGTGAGAAAAACATCACGGGGTGGTGCGCATTGTATGGGTGTGTGTTACATTACATTCACTAGTAGGAGTGAGAAAAACATCACGGGGTGGTGCGCATTGTATGGGTGTGTGTTACATTACATTCACTAGTAGGAGTGAGAAAAAGATTACGGGGTGGTACGCATTGTATGGGTATGTGTTACATTACATTCACTAGTAGGAGTGAGAAAAACATCACCGGGTGGTGCGCATTGTGTTGGTGTGTGTTACATTACATTCACTAGTAGGCGTGAGAAAAACGTCACAGGGTGGTGCGCATTGTATGGGTGTGTGTTACATTGCATTCACTAGTAGGAGTGAGAAAGACATCACGGGGTGGTGTGAATCGGAGGCTCTGAATTAGTATAGGCAGTGAGTGGCAATGTAGGATGGAGAAAAGCACCGCGTGGTGGTCAGCATGGGAAGGTCAGGGAACATGCAGTGGCAATGTAGGATAGGTCTCTGAAAAACATCGCGGGGTGGGGCGCATTGTATGGGTGTGTGTTACATTACATTCCCTAGTAGGAGTGAGAAAAACATCACGGGGCAGTGCCCATTGTATGGGTGTGTGTTACATTACATTCACTAGTAGCAGTGAGAAAAACATCACGGGGTGGTGCGCATTGTATGGGTGTGTGTTTCATTACATTCACTAGTAGGAGTGAGAAAAACATCACGGGGTGGTGTGCATTGTATGGGTGTGTGTTACATTACATTCACTACTAGGAGTGAGAAAAACATCACGGGGTGGTGTGAATCGGAGGGTCTGAATTAGGATAGGCAGTGAGTGGCAATGTAGGATGGAGAAAAGCACCGCGGGGTGGTCAGCATGGGGAGGTCAGGGAACATGCAGTGGCAATGTAGGATAGGTTTCTGAAAAACATCGCGGGGTGGTGGGCATTGTATGGGTGTGTGTTACATTAGATTCACTAGTAGGAGTGAGAAAAACATCACGGGGTGGTGCGCATTGTATGGGTGTGTGTTACATTACATTCACTAGTAGGAGTGAGAAAAACATCACGGGGTGGTGCGCATTGTATGGGTGTGTGTTACATTACATTCACTAGTAGGAGTGAGAAAAACATCACGGGGTGGTGCGCATTGTATGGGTGTGTGTTACATTACATTGACTAGTAGGAGTGAGAAAAACATCACGGGTTGGTGCGCATTGTATGGCTGTGTGTTACATTACATTCACTAATAGGAGTGAGAAAAACATCACGGGGTGGTGCTCATTGTATGGGTGTGTGTTACATTACATTGACTAGTAGGAGTGAGAAAAACATCACGGGGTAGTGCGCATTGTATGGGTGTGTGTTACATTACATTCACTAGTAGGAGTGAGAAAAACATCACGGGGTGTTGCGCATTGCATGGGTGTGTGTTACATTACATTCACTAGTAAGAGTGAGAAACACTTCACGGGGTGGTGCGCATTGTATGGGTGTGTGTTACATTACATTCACTAGTAGGAGTGAGAAAAACATCACGGGGTGGTGCGCATTGTATGGGTGTGTGTTACATTACATTCACTAGTAGGAGGGAGAAAAACATCACGGGGTGGTGTGCATTGTATGGGTGTGTGTTACATTACATTCTCTACTAGGAGTGAGAAAAACATCACGGGGTGGTGTGAATCAGAGTGTCTGAATTAGGATAGGCAGTGAGTGGCAATGTAGGATGGAGAAAAGCACCGCGGGGTGGTCAGCATGGGGAGGTCAGGGAACATGCAGTGGCAATATAGGATAGGTTTCTGAAAAACATTGCGGGGTGGTGCGCATTGTATGGGTGTGTGTTACATTAGATTCACTAGTAGGAGTGAGAAAAACATCAAGGGGTGGTGCGCATTGTATGGGTGTGTGTTACATTACATTCACTAGTAGGAGTGAGAAAAACATCACGGGGTGGTACGCATTGTATGGGTATGTGTTACATTACATTCACTAGTAGGAGTGAGAAAAACATCACGGGGTGGTGCGCATTGTGTGGGTGTGTGTTACATTACATTCACTAGTAGGAGTGAGAAAAACATCACGGGGTGGTGCGCATTGTATGGGTATGTGTTACATTACATTCACTAGTAGGAGTGAGAAAAACATCACGGCGTGGTGCGCATTGTGTGGGTGTGTGTTACATTACATTCACTAGTATGAGTGAGAAAAACGTCACGGGCTGGTGCGCATTGTATGGGTGTGTGTTACATTGCATTCACTAGTAGGAGTGAGAAAGACATCACGGGGTGGTGTGAATCGGAGGCTCTGAATTAGTATAGGCAGTGAGTGGCAATGTAGGATGGAGAAAAGCACCGCGGGGTGGTCAGCATGGGGAGGTCAGGGAACATGCAGTGGCAATGTAGGATAGGTTTCTGAAAAACATCGCGGCGTGGTGCGCATTTTATGGGTGTGTGTTACATTAGATTCACTAGTAGGAGTGAGAAAAATATCACGGGGTGGTGCGCATTGTATGGGTGTGTGTTACATTACATTCACTAGTAGGAGTGAGAAAAACATCACGGTGTGGTGCGCATTGTATGGGTGTGTGTTACATTACATTCACTAGTAGGAGTGAGAAAAACATCACGGGGTGGTGCGCATTGTATGGGTGTGTGTTACATTACATTCACTAGTAGGAGTGAGAAAAACATCATGCGGTGGTGCGCATTGTATGGGTGTGTGTTACATTACATTCACTACTAGGAGTGAGAAAAACATCAAGGGGTGGTGTGAATCGGAGGGTCTGAATTAGGATAGGCAGTGAGTGGCAATGTAGGATGGAGAAAAGCACCGCGGGGTGGTCAGCATGGGGAGGTCAGGGAACATGCAGTGGCAATGTAGGATAGGTTTCTGAAAAACATCGCGGGGTGGTGCGCATTGTATGGGTGTGTGTTACATTACATTCACTGGTAGGAGTGAGAAAAACATCACGGGGTGGTGCACATTGTATGGGTTTGTGTTACATTACATTCACTAGTAGCAGTGAGAAAAACATCACGGGGTAGTGCGCATTGTATGTGTGTGTGTTACATTACATACACTAGTAGGAGTGAGAAAAACATCAAGGGGTGGTGCGCATTGTATGGGTGTGTGTTACATTACATTCACTAGTAGGAGTGAGAAAAACATCACGGGGTGGTGCGCATTGTATGGGTGTGTTTTACATTAGATTCACTAGTAGGAGTGAGAAAACCATCACGGGGCGGTGCGCATTGTATGGGTGTGTGTTACATTAGATACACTAGTAGGAGTGAGAAAAACATCACGGGGTGGTGCGCATTGTATGGGTGTGTGTTACATTACATTCACTAGTAGGAGTGAGAAAAACATCACGGGGTGGTGCGCATTGTATGGGTGTGTGTTACATTACATTCACTAGTAGGAGTGAGAAAAACATCACGAGGTGGTGCGCATTGTATGGGTGTGTGTTACATTACATTCACTAGTAGGAGTGAGAAAAACATCACGGGGTGGTGTGAATCGGAGGGTCTGAATTAGGATAGGAAGTGAGTGGCAATGTAGGATGGAGAAAAGCTCCGCGGGGTGGTCAGCATGGGGAGGTCAGGGAACATGCAGTGGCAATGTAGGATAGGTTTCTGAAAAACATCGCGGGGTGGTGCGCATTTTATGGGTGTGTGTTACATTAGATTCACTAGTAGGAGTGAGAAAAACATCACGGGGTGGTGCGCATTGTATGGGTGTGTGTTACATTACATTCACTAGTAGGAGTGAGAAAAACATCACGGGGTGGTGCGCATTGTATGGGTGTGTGTTACATTACATTCACTAGTAGGAGTGAGAAAAACATCATGCGGTGGTGCGCATTGTATGGGTGTGTGTTACATTACATTCACTACTAGGAGTGAGAAAAACATCAAGGAGTGGTGTGAATCGGAGGGTCTGAATTAGGATAGGCAGTGAGTGGCAATGTAGGATGGAGAAAAGCACCGCGGGGTGGTCAGCATGGGGAGGTCAGGGAACATGCAGTGGCAATGTAGGATAGGTTTCTGAAAAACATCACGGGGTGGTGCGCATTGTATGGGTGTGTGTTACATTACATTCACTAGTAGGAGTGAGAAAAACATCACGGGGTGGTGCGCATTGTATGGGTGTGTGTTACATTACATTCACTAGTAGCAGTGAGAAAAACATCACGGGGTGGTGCGCATTGTATGTGTGTGTGTTACATTACATACACTAGTAGGAGTGAGAAAAACATCACGGGGTGGTGCGCATTGTATGGGTGTGTGTTACATTACATTCACTAGTAGGAGTGAGAAAAACATCACGGTGTGGTGTGCTTTGTATGGGTGTGTTTTACATTAGATTCACTAGTAGGAGTGAGAAAACCATCACGGGGCGGTGCGCATTGTATGGGTGTGTGTTACATTAGATTCACTAGTAGGAGTGAGAAAAACATCACGGGGCGGTGCGCATTGTATGGGTGTGTGTTACATTACATTGACTAGTAGGAGTGAGAAAAACATCACGGGGCGGTTCGCATTGTATGGGTGTGTGTTACATTACATTGACTAGTAGGAGTGAGAAAAACATCACGGGGTGGTGCGCATTGTATGGGTGTGTGTTACATTACATTCACTAGTAGGAGTGAGAAAAACATCTCGAGGTGGTGCGCATTGTATGGGTGTGTGTTACATTACATTGACTAGTAGGAGTGAGAAAAACATCACGGGGCGGTTCGCATTGTATGGGTGTGTGTTACATTAGATTCACTAGTAGGAGTGAGAAAAACATCAAGGGGCGGTGCGAATTGTATGGGTTTGTGTTACATTACATTGACTAGTAGGAGTGAGAAAAACATCTCGGGGTGGTGCGCATTGTATGGGTGTGTGTTACATTACATTGACTAGTAGGAGTGAGAAAAACATCACGGGGTGGTGCGCATTGTATGGGTGTGTGTTACATTACATTCACTAGTAGGAGTGAGAAAAACATCACGGGGTGGTGCGCATTGTATGGGTGTGTGTTACATTAGATTCACTAGTAAGAGTGAGAAAAACATCACGGGGTGGTGCGCATTGTATGTGTGTGTTACATTAGATTCACTAGTAGGAGTGAGAAAAACATCACGGGGTGGTGCGCATTGTATGGGTGTGTGTTACATTACATTCACTAGTAGGAGTGAGAAAAACATCACGGGGTGGTGCGCATTGTATGGGTGTGTGTTACATTACATTCACTAGTAGGAGTGAGAAAAACATCACGGGGTGGTGCGCATTGTATGGGTGTGTGTTACATTACATTCACTAGTAGGAGTGAGAAAAACATCACGGGGTGGTGTGAATCGGAGGGTCTGAATTAGGATAGGAAGTGAGTGGCAATGTAGGATGGAGAAAAGCTCCGCGGGGTGGTCAGCATGGGGAGGTCAGGGAACACGCAGTGGCAATGTAGGATAGGTTTCTGAAAAACATCGCGGGGTGGTGCGCATTTTATGGGTGTGTGTTACATTAGATTCACTAGTAGGAGTGAGAAAAACATCACGGGGTGGTGCGCATTGTATGGGTGTGTGTTACATTACATTCACTAGTAGGAGTGAGAAAAACATCATGCGGTGGTGCGCATTGTATGGGTGTGTGTTACATTACATTCACTACTAGGAGTGAGAAAAACATCAAGGGGTGGTGTGAATCGGAGGGTCTGAATTAGGATAGGCAGTGACTGGCAATGTAGGATGGAGAAAAGCACCGCGGGGTGGTCAGCATGGGGAGGTCAGGGAACATGCAGTGGCAATGTAGGATAGGTTTCTGAAAAACATCACGGGGTGGTGCGCATTTTATGGGTGTGTGTTACATTACATTCACTAGTAGGAGTGAGAAAAACATCACGGGGTGGTGCGCATTGTATGGGTGTGTGTTACATTACATTCACTAGTAGCAGTGAGAAAAACATCACGGGGTGGTGCGCATTGTATGTGTGTGTGTTACATTACATACACTAGTAGGAGTGAGAAAAACATCACGGGTGGTGCGCATTGTATGGGTGTGTGTTACATTACATTCACTAGTAGGAGTGAGAAAAACATCTCGGGGTGGTGCGCATTGTATGGGTGTGTTTTACATTAGATTCACTAGTAGGAGTGAGAAAACCATCACGGGGCGGTGCGCATTGTATGGGTGTGTGTTACATTAGATTCACTAGTAGGAGTGAGAAAAACATCACGGGGCGGTGCGCATTGTATGGGTGTGTGTTACATTACATTGACTAGTAGGAGTGAGAAAAACATCACGGGGCGGTTCGCATTGTATGGGTGTGTGTTACATTACATTGACTAGTAGGAGTGAGAAAAACATCACGGGGCGGTGCGCATTGTATGGGTGTGTGTTACATTACATTCACTAGTAGGAGTGAGAAAAACATCTCGGTGTGGTGCGCATTGTATGGGTGTGTGTTACATTACATTGACTAGTAGGAGTGAGAAAAACATCACGGGGTGGTGCGCATTGTATGGGTGTGTGTTACATTACATTGACTAGTAGGAGTGAGAAAAACATCACGGGGTGGTGCGCATTGTATGGGTGTATGTTACATTACATTCACTAGTAGGAGTGAGAAAAACATCACGGGGTGGTTCGCATTGTATGGGTGTGTGTTACATTAGATTCACTAGTAGGAGTGAGAAAAACATCACGGGGTGGTGCGCATTGTATGGGTGTGTGTTACATTACATTCAGTAGTAGGAGTGAGAAAAACATCACGGGGTGGTGCGCATTGTATGGGTGTGTGTTACATTACATTCACTAGTAGGAGTGAGAAAAACATCACGGGGTGGTGCGCATTGTATGGGTGTGTGTTACATTACATTCACTAGTAGGAGTGAGAAAAAAATCACGGGGTGGTGCGCATTGTATGGGTGTGTGTTACATTACATTCACTAGTAGGAGTGTGAAAAACATCACGGGGTGGTGCGCATTGTATGGGTGTGTGTTACATTACATTCACTAGTAGGAGTGAGAAAAACATCATGCGGTGGTGCGCATTATATGGGTGTGTGTTACATTACATTCACTACTAGGAGTGAGAAAAACATCACGGGGTGGTGCGCATTGTATGGGTGTGTGTTACATTACATTCACTAGTAGGAGTGAGAAAAACATCACGGGGTGGTGCGCATTGTATGGGTGTGTGTTACATTACATTCACTAGTAGGAGTGAGAAAAACATCACGGGGTGGTGCGCATTGTATGGGTGTGTGTTACATTACATTCACTAGAAGGAGTGAGAAAAACATCACGGGGTGGTGTGAATCGGAGGGTCTGAATTAGGATAGGAAGTGAGTGGCAATGTAGGATGGAGAAAAGCTCCGCGGGGTGGTCAGCATGGGGAGGTCAGGGAAAATGCAGTGGCAATGTAGGATAGGTTTCTGAAAAACATCGCGGGGTGGTGCGCATTTTATGGGTGTGTGTTACATTAGATTCACTAGTAGGAGTGAGAAAAACATCACGGGGTGGTGCGCATTGTATGGGTGTGTGTTACATTACATTCACTAGTAGGAGTGAGAAAAACATCACGGGGTGGTGCGCATTGTATGGGTGTGTGTTACATTACATTCACTAGTAGGAGTGAGAAAAACATCACGGGGTGGTGCGCATTGTATGGGTGTGTGTTACATTACATTCACTAGTAGGAGTGAGAAAAACATCATGCGGTGGTGCGCATTGTATGGGTGTGTGTTACATTACATTCACTACTAGGAGTGAGAAAAACATCAAGGGGTGGTGTGAATCGGAGGGTCTGAATTAGGATAGGCAGTGAGTGGCAATGTAGGATGGAGAAAAGCACCGCGGGGTGGTCAGCATGGGGAGGTCAGGGAACATGGAGTGGCAATGTAGGATAGGTTTCTGAAAAACATCACGGGGTGGTGCGCATTGTATGGGTGTGTGTTACATTACATTCACTATTAGGAGTGAGAAAAACATCACGGGGTGGTGCGCATTGTATGGGTGTGTGTTACATTACATTCACTAGTAGCAGTGAGAAAAACATCACGGGGTGGTGCGCATTGTATGTGTGTGTGTTACATTACATACACTAGTAGGAGTGAGAAAAACATCACGGGGTGGTGCGCATTGTATGGGTGTGTGTTACATTACATTCACTAGTAGGAGTGAGAAAAACATCACGGGGTGGTGCGCATTGTATGGGTGTGTTTTACATTAGATTCACTAGTAGGAGTGAGAAAACCATCACGGGGCGGTGCGCATTGTATGGGTGTGTGTTACATTAGATTGACTAGTAGGAGTGAGAAAAACATCACGGGGCGGTGCGCATTGTATGGGTGTTTGTTACATTACATTGACTAGTAGGAGTGAGAAAAACATCACGGGGCGGTTCGCATTGTATGGGTGTGTGTTACATTACATTGACTAGTAGGAGTGAGAAAAACATCACGGGGTGGTGCGCATTGTATGGGTGTGTGTTACATTACATTCACTAGTAGGAGTGAGAAAAACATCACGGGGTGGTGCGCATTGTATGGGTGTGTGTTACATTACATTGACTAGTAGGAGTGAGAAAAACATCACGGGGTGGTGCGCATTGTATGGGTGTGTGTTACATTACATTGACTAGTAGGAGTGAGAAAAACATCACGGGGTGGTGCGCATTGTATGGGTGTGTGTTACATTACATTCACTAGTAGGAGTGAGAAAAACATCACGGGGTGGTGCGCATTGTATGGGTGTGTGTTACATTAGATTCACTAGTAGGAGTGAGAAAAACATCACGGGGTGGTGCGCATTGTATGGGTGTGTGTTACATTAGATTCACTAGTAGGAGTGAGAAAAACATCACGGGGTGGTGCGCATTGTATGGGTGTGTGTTACATTACATTCACTAGTAGGAGTGAGAAAAACATCACGGGGTGGTGCGCATTGTATGGGTGTGTGTTACATTACATTCACTAGTAGGAGTGAGAAAAACATCACGGGGTGGTGCGCATTGTATGGGTGTGTGTTACATTACATTCACTAGTAGGATTGAGAAAAACATCACGGGGTGGTGCGCATTGTATGGGTGTGTGTTACATTACATTCACTAGTAGGAGTGAGAAAAACATCATGCGGTGGTGCGCATTGTATGGGTGTGTGTTACATTACATTGACTAGTAGGAGTGAGAAAAACATCACGGGGTAGTGCGCATTGTATGGGTGTGTGTTACATTACATTCACTAGTAGGAGTGAGAAAAACATCACGGGGTGGTGCGCATTGTATGGGTGTGTGTTACATTACATTCACTAGTAGGAGTGATAAAAATATCACGGGGTGGTGGGAATCGGAGGGTCTGAATTAGGATAGGCAGTGAGTGGCAATGTAGGATGGAGAAAAGCACCGCGGGGTGGTCAGCATGGGGAGGTCAGGGAACATGCAGGGGCAATGTAGGATAGGTTTATGAAAAACATCGCGGGGTGGTGGGCATTGTATGGGTTTGTGTTACATTAGATTCACTAGTAGGAGTGATAAAAACATCACGGGGTGGTGCGCATTGTATGGGTGTGTGTTACATTACATTCACTATTAAGAGTGAGAAACACATCACGGGGTGGTGCGCATTGTATGGGTGTGTTTTACATTACATTCACTAGTAGGAGTGAGAAAAACATCACGGGGTGGTGCGCATTGTATGGGTGTGTGTTACATTACATTCACTAGTAGGAGGGAGAAAAACATCACGGGGTGGTGTGCATTGTATGGGTGTGTGTTACATTACATTCACTACTAGGAGTGAGAAAAACATCACGGGGTGGTGTGAATCGGAGTGTCTGAATTAGGATAGGCAGTGAGTGGCAATGTAGGATGGAGAAAAGCACCGCGGGGTGGTCAGTATGGTGAGGTCAGGGAACATGCAGTGGCAATGTAGGATAGGTTTCTGAAAAACATCGCGGGGTGGTGCGCATTGTATGGGTGTGTGTTACATTAGATTCACTAGTAGGAGTGAGAAAAACATCAAGGGGTGGTGCGCATTGTATGGGTGTGTGTTACATTACATTCACTAGTAGGAGTGAGAAAAACATCACGGGGTGGTGCGCATTTTATGGGTGTGTGTTACATTACATTCACTAGTAGGAGTGAGAAAAACATCACGGGGTGCTGTGCATTGTATGGGTGTGTGTTACATTAGATTCACTAGTAGGAGTAAGAAAAACATCACAGGGTGGTGCATATTGTATGGGTGTGTGTTACATTATTCACTAGTAGGAGTGAGAAAAACATCACGGGGTGGTGCGCATTGTATGGGTGTGTGTTACATTACATTGACTAGTAGGAATGAGAAAAACATCACGGGGTGGTGCGCATTGTATGGCTGTGTGTTACATTACATTCACTAATAGGAGTGAGAAAAACATCACGGGGTGGTGCTCATTGTGTGGGTGTGTGTTACATTACATTGACTAGTAGGAGTGAGAAAAACATCACGGGGTAGTGCGCATTGTATGGGTGTGTGTTACATTACATTCACTAGTAGGAGTGAGAAAAACATCACGGGGTGGTGCGCATTGTATGGGTGTGTGTTACATTACATTCACTAGTAAGAGTGAGAAACACATCACGGGGTGGTGCGCATTGTATGGGTGTGTGTTACATTACATTCACTAGTAGGAGTGAGAAAAACATCACGGGGTGGTGCGCATTGTATGGGTGTGTGTTACATTACATTCACTAGTAGGAGTGAGAAAAACATCACGGGGTGGTGCGCATTGTATGGGTGTGTGTTACATTAGATTCACTAGTAGGAGTGAGAAAAACATCACGGGGTGGTGCGCATTGTATGGGTGTGTGTTACATTACATTCACTAGTAGGAGTGAGAAAAACATCACGGCGTGGTGCGCATTGTATGGGTGTGTGTTACATTACATTCACTAGTAAGAGTGAGAAAAACATCACGGGGTGGTGCGCATTGTATGGGTGTGTGTTACATTACATTCACTAGTAGGAGTGAGAAAAACATCACGGGGTGGTGCGCATTGTATGGGTGTGTGTTACATTACATTCACTAGTAGGAGTGAGAAAAAGATCACGGGGTGGTACGCATTGTATGGGTATGTGTTACATTACATTCACTAGTAGGAGTGAGAAAAACATCACGGGGTGGTGCGCATTGTGTGGGTGTGTGTTACATTACATTCACTAGTAGGCATGAGAAAAACGCCACAGGGTGGTGCGCATTGTATGGGTGGGTGTTACATTGCATTCACTAGTAGGAGTGAGAAAGACATCACGGGGTGGTGTGAATCGGAGGCTCTGAATTAGTATAGGCAGTGAGTGGCAATGTAGGATGGAGAAAAGCACCGCGTGGTGGTCAGCATGGGAAGGTCAGGGAACATGCAGTGGCAATGTAGGATAGGTTTCTGAAAAACATCGCGGGGTGGGGCGCATTGTATGGGTGTGTGTTACATTAGATTCACTAGTAGGAGTGAGAAAAACATCACGGGGTGGTGCGCATTGTATGGGTGTGTGTTACATTACATTCACTAGTAGGAGTGAGAAAAACATCACGGGGTGGTGCGCATTGTATGGGTGTGTGTTACATTACATTCACTAGTAGGAGTGAGAAAAACATCACGGGGTGGTGCGCATTGTATGGGTGTGTGATACATTACATTCACTAGTAGGAGTGAGAAAAACATCACGGGGTGGTGCGCATTGTATGGGTGTGTGTTACATTACATTCACTAGTAAGAGTGAGAAACACATCACGGGGTAGTGCGCATTGTATGGGTGTGTGTTACATTACATTCACTAGTAGGAGTGAGAAAAACATCACGGGGTGGTGCGCATTGTATGGGTGTGTGTTACATTACATTCACTAGTAGGAGTGAGAAAAACATCACGGGGTGGTGCGCATTGTATGGGTGTGTGTTACATTAGATTCACTAGTAGGAGTGAGAAAAACATCACGGGGTGGTGCGCATTGTATGGGTGTGTGTTACATTACATTCACTAGTAGGAGTGAGAAAAACATCACGGGGTGGTGCGCATTGTATGGGTGTGTGTTACATTACATTCACTAGTAGGAGTGAGAAAAACATCACGGGGTGGTGCGCATTGTATGGGTGTGTGTTACATTACATTCACTAGTAGGAGTGAGAAAAACATTACGGGGTGGTACGCATTGTATTGGTATGTGTTACATTACATTCACTAGTAGGAGTGAGAAAAACATCACCGGGTGGTGCGCATTGTGTTGGTGTGTGTTACATTACATTCACTAGTAGGCGTGAGAAAAACGTCACAGGGTGGTGCGCATTGTATGGGTGTGTGTTACATTGCATTCACTAGTAGGAGTGAGAAAGACATCACGGGGTGGTGTGAATCGGAGGCTCTGAATTAGTATAGGCAGTGAGTGGCAATGTAGGATGGAGAAAAGCACCGCGTGGTGGTCAGCATGGGAAGGTCAGGGAACATGCAGTGGCAATGTAGGATAGGTCTCTGAAAAACATCGCGGGGTGGGGCGCATTGTATGGGTGTGTGTTACATTACATTCCCTAGTAGGAGTGAGAAAAACATCACGGGGCAGTGCCCATTGTATGGGTGTGTGTTACATTACATTCACTAGTAGCAGTGAGAAAAACATCACGGGGTGGTGCGCATTGTATGGGTGTGTGTTTCATTACATTCACTAGTAGGAGTGAGAAAAACATCACGGGGTGGTGTGCATTGTATGGGTGTGTGTTACATTACATTCACTACTAGGAGTGAGAAAAACATCACGGGGTGGTGTGAATCGGAGGGTCTGAATTAGGATAGGCAGTGAGTGGCAATGTAGGATGGAGAAAAGCACCGCGGGGTGGTCAGCATGGGGAGGTCAGGGAACATGCAGTGGCAATGTAGGATAGGTTTCTGAAAAACATCGCGGGGTGGTGGGCATTGTATGGGTGTGTGTTACATTAGATTCACTAGTAGGAGTGAGAAAAACATCACGGGGTGGTGCGCATTGTATGGGTGTGTGTTACATTACATTCACTAGTAGGAGTGAGAAAAACATCACGGGGTGGTGCGCATTGTATGGGTGTGTGTTACATTACATTCACTAGTAGGAGTGAGAAAAACATCACGGGGTGGTGCGCATTGTATGGGTGTGTGTTACATTACATTGACTAGTAGGAGTGAGAAAAACATCACGGGTTGGTGCGCATTGTATGGCTGTGTGTTACATTACATTCACTAATAGGAGTGAGAAAAACATCACGGGGTGGTGCTCATTGTATGGGTGTGTGTTACATTACATTGACTAGTAGGAGTGAGAAAAACATCACGGGGTAGTGCGCATTGTATGGGTGTGTGTTACATTACATTCACTAGTAGGAGTGAGAAAAACATCACGGGGTGTTGCGCATTGCATGGGTGTGTGTTACATTACATTCACTAGTAAGAGTGAGAAACACTTCACGGGGTGGTGCGCATTGTATGGGTGTGTGTTACATTACATTCACTAGTAGGAGTGAGAAAAACATCACGGGGTGGTGCGCATTGTATGGGTGTGTGTTACATTACATTCACTAGTAGGAGGGAGAAAAACATCACGGGGTGGTGTGCATTGTATGGGTGTGTGTTACATTACATTCTCTACTAGGAGTGAGAAAAACATCACGGGGTGGTGTGAATCAGAGTGTCTGAATTAGGATAGGCAGTGAGTGGCAATGTAGGATGGAGAAAAGCACCGCGGGGTGGTCAGCATGGGGAGGTCAGGGAACATGCAGTGGCAATATAGGATAGGTTTCTGAAAAACATCGCGGGGTGGTGCGCATTGTATGGGTGTGTGTTACATTAGATTCACTAGTAGGAGTGAGAAAAACATCAAGGGGTGGTGCGCATTGTATGGGTGTGTGTTACATTACATTCACTAGTAGGAGTGAGAAAAACATCACGGGGTGGTACGCATTGTATGGGTATGTGTTACATTACATTCACTAGTAGGAGTGAGAAAAACATCACGGGGTGGTGCGCATTGTGTGGGTGTGTGTTACATTACATTCACTAGTAGGAGTGAGAAAAACATCACGGGGTGGTGCGCATTGTATGGGTATGTGTTACATTACATTCACTAGTAGGAGTGAGAAAAACATCACGGCGTGGTGCGCATTGTGTGGGTGTGTGTTACATTACATTCACTAGTATGAGTGAGAAAAACGTCACGGGGTGGTGCGCATTGTATGGGTGTGTGTTACATTGCATTCACTAGTAGGAGTGAGAAAGACATCACGGGGTGGTGTGAATCGGAGGCTCTGAATTAGTATAGGCAGTGAGTGGCAATGTAGGATGGAGAAAAGCACCGCGGGGTGGTCAGCATGGGGATGTCAGGGAACATGCAGTGGCAATGTAGGATAGGTTTCTGAAAAACATCGCGGCGTGGTGCGCATTTTATGGGTGTGTGTTACATTAGATTCACTAGTAGGAGTGAGAAAAACATCACGGGGTGGTGCGCATTGTATGGGTGTGTGTTACATTACATTCACTAGTAGGAGTGAGAAAAACATCATGCGGTGGTGCGCATTGTATGGGTGTGTGTTACATTACATTCACTACTAGGAGTGAGAAAAACATCAAGGGGTGGTGTGAATCGGAGGGTCTGAATTAGGATAGGCAGTGAGTGGCAATGTAGGATGGAGAAAAGCACCGCGGGGTGGTCAGCATGGGGAGGTCAGGGAACATGCAGTGGCAATGTAGGATAGGTTTCTGAAAAACATCGCGGGGTGGTGCGCATTGTATGGGTGTGTGTTACATTACATTCACTGGTAGGAGTGAGAAAAACATCACGGGGTGGTGCACATTGTATGGGTTTGTGTTACATTACATTCACTAGTAGCAGTGAGAAAAACATCACGGGGTGGTGCGCATTGTATGTGTGTGTGTTACATTACATACACTAGTAGGAGTGAGAAAAACATCAAGGGGTGGTGCGCATTGTATGGGTGTGTGTTACATTACATTCACTAGTAGGAGTGAGAAAAACATCACGGGGTGGTGCGCATTGTATGGGTGTGTTTTACATTAGATTCACTAGTAGGAGTGAGAAAACCATCACGGGGCGGTGCGCATTGTATGGGTGTGTGTTACATTAGATACACTAGTAGGAGTGAGAAAAACATCACGGGGCGGTGCGCATTGTATGGGTGTGTGTTACATTACATTGACTAGTAGGAGTGAGAAAAACATCACGGGGCGGTTCGCATTGTATGGGTGTGTGTTACATTACATTGACTAGTAGGAGTGAGAAAAACATCACGGGGTGGTGCGCATTGTATGGGTGTGTGTTACATTACATTCACTAGTAGGAGTGAGAAAAACATCTCGGGGTGGTGCGCATTGTATGGGTGTGTGTTACATTACATTGACTAGTAGGAGTGAGAAAAACATCACGGGGTGGTGCGCATTGTATGGGTGTGTGTTACATTACATTGACTAGTAGGAGTGAGAAAAACATCACGGGGTGGTGCGCATTGTATGGGTGTGTGTTACATTACATTCACTAGTAGGAGTGAGAAAAACATCACGGGGTGGTGCGCATTGTATGGGTGTGTGTTACATTAGATTCACTAGTAGGAGTGAGAAAAACATCACGGGGTGGTGCGCATTTTATGGGTGTGTGTTACATTAGATTCACTAGTAGGAGTGAGAAAAACATCACGGGGTGGTGCGCATTGTATGGGTGTGTGTTACATTACATTCACTAGTAGGAGTGAGAAAAACATCACGGGGTGGTGCGCATTGTATGGGTGTGTGTTACATTACATTCACTAGTAGGAGTGAGAAAAACATCACGGGGTTGTGCGCATTGTATGGGTGTGTGTTACATTACATTCACTAGTAGGAGTGAGAAAAACATCACGGGGTGGTGCGCATTGTATGGGTGTGTGTTACATTACATTCACTAGTAGGAGTGAGAAAAACATCATGCGGTGGTGCGCATTATATGGGTGTGTGTTACATTACATTCACTACTAGGAGTGAGAACAACATCACGGGGTGGTGCGCATTGTATGGGTGTGTGTTACATTACATTCACTAGTAGGAGTGAGAAAAACATCACGGGGTGGTGCGCATTGTATGGGTGTGTGTTACATTACATTCACTAGTAGGAGTGAGAAAAACATCACGAGGTGGTGCGCATTGTATGGGTGTGTGTTACATTACATTCACTAGTAGGAGTGAGAAAAACATCACGGGGTGGTGTGAATCGGAGGGTCTGAATTAGGATAGGAAGTGAGTGGCAATGTAGGATGGAGAAAAGCTCCGCGGGGTGGTCAGCATGGGGAGGTCAGGGAACATGCAGTGGCAATGTAGGATAGGTTTCTGAAAAACATCGCGGGGTGGTGCGCATTTTATGGGTGTGTGTTACATTAGATTCACTAGTAGGAGTGAGAAAAACATCACGGGGTGGTGCGCATTGTATGGGTGTGTGTTACATTACATTCACTAGTAGGAGTGAGAAAAACATCACGGGGTGGTGCGCATTGTATGGGTGTGTGTTACATTACATTCACTAGTAGGAGTGAGAAAAACATCATGCGGTGGTGCGCATTGTATGGGTGTGTGTTACATTACATTCACTACTAGGAGTGAAAAACATCAAGGGGTGGTGTGAATCGGAGGGTCTGAATTAGGATAGGCAGTGAGTGGCAATGTAGGATGGAGAAAAGCACCGCGGGGTGGTCAGCATGGGGAGGTCAGGGAACATGCAGTGGCAATGTAGGATAGGTTTCTGAAAAACATCACGGGGTGGTGCGCATTGTATGGGTGTGTGTTACATTACATTCACTAGTAGGAGTGAGAAAAACATCACGGGGTGGTGCGCATTGTATGGGTGTGTGTTACATTACATTCACTAGTAGCAGTGAGAAAAACATCACGGGGTGGTGCGCATTGTATGTGTGTGTGTTACATTACATACACTAGTAGGAGTGAGAAAAACATCACGGGGTGGTGCGCATTGTATGGGTGTGTGTTACATTACATTCACTAGTAGGAGTGAGAAAAACATCACGGTGTGGTGCGCTTTGTATGGGTGTGTTTTACATTAGATTCACTAGTAGGAGTGAGAAAACCATCACGGGGCGGTGCGCATTGTATGGGTGTGTGTTACATTAGATTCACTAGTAGGAGTGAGAAAAACATCACGGGGCGGTGCGCATTGTATGGGTGTGTGTTACATTACATTGACTAGTAGGAGTGAGAAAAACATCACGGGGCGGTTCGCATTGTATGGGTGTGTGTTACATTACATTGACTAGTAGGAGTGAGAAAAACATCACGGGGTGGTGCGCATTGTATGGGTGTGTGTTACATTACATTCACTAGTAGGAGTGAGAAAAACATCTCGGGGTGGTGCGCATTGTATGGGTGTGTGTTACATTACATTGACTAGTAGGAGTGAGAAAAACATCACGGGGCGGTTCGCATTGTATGGGTGTGTGTTACATTAGATTCACTAGTAGGAGTGAGAAAAACATCACGGGGCGGTGCGAATTGTATGGGTGTGTGTTACATTACATTGACTAGTAGGAGTGAGAAAAACATCTCGGGGTGGTGCGCATTGTATGGGTGTGTGTTACATTACATTGACTAGTAGGAGTGAGAAAAACATCACGGGGTGGTGCGCATTGTATGGGTGTGTGTTACATTACATTCACTAGTAGGAGTGAGAAAAACATCACGGGGTGGTGCGCATTGTATGGGTGTGTGTTACATTAGATTCACTAGTAAGAGTGAGAAAAACATCACGGGGTGGTGCGCATTGTATGTGTGTGTTACATTAGATTCACTAGTAGGAGTGAGAAAAACATCACGGGGTGGTGCGCATTGTATGGGTGTGTGTTACATTACATTCACTAGTAGGAGTGAGAAAAACATCACGGGGTGGTGCGCATTGTATGGGTGTGTGTTACATTACATTCACTAGTAGGAGTGAGAAAAACATCACGGGGTGGTGTGAATCGGAGGGTCTGAATTAGGATAGGAAGTGAGTGGCAATGTAGGATGGAGAAAAGCTCCGCGGGGTGGTCAGCATGGGGAGGTCAGGGAACATGCAGTGGCAATGTAGGATAGGTTTCTGAAAAACATCGCGGTGTGGTGCGCATTTTATGGGTGTGTGTTACATTAGATTCACTAGTAGGAGTGAGAAAAACATCACGGGGTGGTGCGCATTGTATGGGTGTGTGTTACATTACATTCACTAGTAGGAGTGAGAAAAACATCACGGGGTGGTGCGCATTGTATGGGTGTGTGTTACATTACATTCACTAGTAGGAGTGAGAAAAACATCATGCGGTGGTGCGCATTGTATGGGTGTGTGTTACATTACATTCACTACTAGGAGTGAAAAACATCAAGGGGTGGTGTGAATCGGAGGGTCTGAATTAGGATAGGCAGTGAGTGGCAATGTAGGATGGAGAAAAGCACCGCGGGGTGGTCAGCATGGGGAGGTCAGGGAACATGCAGTGGCAATGTAGGATAGGTTTCTGAAAAACATCACGGGGTGGTGCGCATTGTATGGGTGTGTGTTACATTACATTCACTAGTAGGAGTGAGAAAAACATCACGGGGTGGTGCGCATTGTATGGGTGTGTGTTACATTACATTCACTAGTAGCAGTGAGAAAAACATCACGGGGTGGTGCGCATTGTATGTGTGTGTGTTACATTACATACACTAGTAGGAGTGAGAAAAACATCACGGGGTGGTGCGCATTGTATGGGTGTGTGTTACATTACATTCACTAGTAGGAGTGAGAAAAACATCACGGTGTGGTGCGCTTTGTATGGGTGTGTTTTACATTAGATTCACTAGTAGGAGTGAGAAAACCATCACGGGGCGGTGCGCATTGTATGGGTGTGTGTTACATTAGATTCACTAGTAGGAGTGAGAAAAACATCACGGGGCGGTGCGCATTGTATGGGTGTGTGTTACATTACATTGACTAGTAGGAGTGAGAAAAACATCACGGGGCGGTTCGCATTGTATGGGTGTGTGTTACATTACATTGACTAGTAGGAGTGAGAAAAACATCACGGGGTGGTGCGCATTGTATGGGTGTGTGTTACATTACATTCACTAGTAGGAGTGAGAAAAACATCTCGGGGTGGTGCGCATTGTATGGGTGTGTGTTACATTAGATTCACTAGTAGGAGTGAGAAAAACATCACGGGGCGGTGCGAATTGTATGGGTGTGTGTTACATTACATTGACTAGTAGGAGTGAGAAAAACATCTCGGGGTGGTGCGCATTGTATGGGTGTGTGTTACATTACATTGACTAGTAGGAGTGAGAAAAACATCACGGGGTGGTGCGCATTGTATGGGTGTGTGTTACATTACATTCACTAGTAGGAGTGAGAAAAACATCACGGGGTGGTGCGCATTGTATGGGTGTGTGTTACATTAGATTCACTAGTAAGAGTGAGAAAAACATCACGGGGTGGTGCGCATTGTATGTGTGTGTTACATTAGATTCACTAGTAGGAGTGAGAAAAACATCACGGGGTGGTGCGCATTGTATGGGTGTGTGTTACATTACATTCACTAGTAGGAGTGAGAAAAACATCACGGGGTGGTGCGCATTGTATGGGTGTGTGTTACATTACATTCACTAGTAGGAGTGAGAAAAACATCACGGGGTGGTGTGAATCGGAGGGTCTGAATTAGGATAGGAAGTGAGTGGCAATGTAGGATGGAGAAAAGCTCCGCGGGGTGGTCAGCATGGGGAGGTCAGGGAACACGCAGTGGCAATGTAGGATAGGTTTCTGAAAAACATCGCGGGGTGGTGCGCATTTTATGGGTGTGTGTTACATTAGATTCACTAGTAGGAGTGAGAAAAACATCACGGGGTGGTGCGCATTGTATGGGTGTGTGTTACATTACATTCACTAGTAGGAGTGAGAAAAACATCACGGGGTGGTGCGCATTGTATGGGTGTGTGTTACATTACATTCACTATAGGAGTGAGAAAAACATCACGGGGTGGTGCGCATTGTATGGGTGTGTGTTACATTACATTCACTAGTAGGAGTGAGAAAAACATCATGCGGTGGTGCGCATTGTATGGGTGTGTGTTACATTACATTCACTACTAGGAGTGAGAAAAACATCAAGGGGTGGTGTGAATCGGAGGGTCTGAATTAGGATAGGCAGTGAGTGGCAATGTAGGATGGAGAAAAGCACCGCGGGGTGGTCAGCATGGGGAGGTCAGGAAACATGCAGTGGCAATGTAGGATAGGTTTCTGAAAAACATCACGGGGTGGTGCGCATTTTATGGGTGTGTGTTACATTACATTCACTAGTAGGAGTGAGAAAAACATCACGGGGTGGTGCGCATTGTATGGGTGTGTGTTACATTACATTCACTAGTAGCAGTGAGAAAAACATCACGGGGTGGTGCGCATTGTATGTGTGTGTGTTACATTACATACACTAGTAGGAGTGAGAAAAACATCACGGGTGGTGCGCATTGTATGGGTGTGTGTTACATTACATTCACTAGTAGGAGTGAGAAAAACATCACGGGGTGGTGCGCATTGTATGGGTGTGTTTTACATTAGATTCACTAGTAGGAGTGAGAAAACCATCACGGGGCGGTGCGCATTGTATGGGTGTGTGTTACATTAGATTCACTAGTAGGAGTGAGAAAAACATCACGGGGCGGTGCGCATTGTATGGGTGTGTGTTACATTACATTGACTAGTAGGAGTGAGAAAAACATCACGGGGCGGTTCGCATTGTATGGGTGTGTGTTACATTACATTGACTAGTAGGAGTGAGAAAAACATCACGGGGCGGTGCGCATTGTATGGGTGTGTGTTACATTACATTCACTAGTAGGAGTGAGAAAAACATCACGGGGTGGTGCGCATTGTATGGGTGTGTGTTACATTACATTGACTAGTAGGAGTGAGAAAAACATCACGGGGTGGTGCGCATTGTATGGGTGTGTGTTACATTACATTGACTAGTAGGAGTGAGAAAAACATCACGGGGTGGTGCGCATTGTATGGGTGTATGTTACATTACATTCACTAGTAGGAGTGAGAAAAACATCACGGGGTGGTTCGCATTGTATGGGTGTGTGTTACATTAGATTCACTAGTAGGAGTGAGAAAAACATCACGGAGTGGTGCGCATTGTATGGGTGTGTGTTACATTACATTCAGTAGTAGGAGTGAGAAAAACATCACGGGGTGGTGCGCATTGTATGGGTGTGTGTTACATTACATTCACTAGTAGGAGTGAGAAAAACATCACGGGGTGGTGCGCATTGTATGGGTGTGTGTTACATTACATTCACTAGTAGGAGTGAGAAAAAAATCACGGGGTGGTGCGCATTGTATGGGTGTGTGTTACATTACATTCACTAGTAGGAGTGAGAAAAACATCACGGGGTGGTGCGCATTGTATGGGTGTGTGTTACATTACATTCACTAGTAGGAGTGAGAAAAACATCATGCGGTGGTGCGCATTATATGGGTGTGTGTTACATTACATTCACTACTAGGAGTGAGAAAAACATCACGGGGTGGTGCGCATTGTATGGGTGTGTGTTACATTACATTCACTAGTAGGAGTGAGAAAAACATCACGGGGTGGTGCGCATTGTATGGGTGTGTGTTACATTACATTCACTAGTAGGAGTGAGAAAAACATCACGGGGTGGTGCGCATTGTATGGGTGTGTGTTACATTACATTCACTAGTAGGAGTGAGAAAAACATCACGGGGTGGTGTGAATCGGAGGGTCTGAATTAGGATAGGAAGTGAGTGGCAATGTAGGATGGAGAAAAGCTCCGCGGGGTGGTCAGCATGGGGAGGTCAGGGAACATGCAGTGGCAATGTAGGATAGGTTTCTGAAAAACATCGCGGGGTGGTGCGCATTTTATGGGTGTGTGTTACATTAGATTCACTAGTAGGAGTGAGAAAAACATCACGGGGTGGTGCGCATTGTATGGGTGTGTGTTACATTACATTCACTAGTAGGAGTGAGAAAAACATCACGGGGTGGTGCGCATTGTATGGGTGTGTGTTACATTACATTCACTAGTAGGAGTGAGAAAAACATCACGGGGTGGTGCGCATTGTATGGGTGTGTGTTACATTACATTCACTAGTAGGAGTGAGAAAAACATCATGCGGTGGTGCGCATTGTATGGGTGTGTGTTACATTACATTCACTACTAGGAGTGAGAAAAACATCAAGGGGTGGTGTGAATCGGAGGGTCTGAATTAGGATAGGCAGTGAGTGGCAATGTAGGATGGAGAAAAGCACCGCGGGGTGGTCAGCATGGGGAGGTCAGGGAACATGGAGTGGCAATGTAGGATAGGTTTCTGAAAAACATCACGGGGTGGTGCGCATTGTATGGGTGTGTGTTACATTACATTCACTATTAGGAGTGAGAAAAACATCACGGGGTGGTGCGCATTGTATGGGTGTGTGTTACATTACATTCACTAGTAGCAGTGAGAAAAACATCACGGGGTGGTGCGCATTGTATGTGTGTGTGTTACATTACATACACTAGTAGGAGTGAGAAAAACATCACGGGGTGGTGCGCATTGTATGGGTGTGTGTTACATTACATTCACTAGTAGGAGTGAGAAAAACATCACGGGGTGGTGCGCATTGTATGGGTGTGTTTTACATTAGATTCACTAGTAGGAGTGAGAAAACCATCACGGGGCGGTGCGCATTGTATGGGTGTGTGTTACATTAGATTGACTAGTAGGAGTGAGAAAAACATCACGGGGCGGTGCGCATTGTATGGGTGTTTGTTACATTACATTGACTAGTAGGAGTGAGAAAAACATCACGGGGCGGTTCGCATTGTATGGGTGTGTGTTACATTACATTGACTAGTAGGAGTGAGAAAAACATCACGGGGTGGTGCGCATTGTATGGGTGTGTGTTACATTACATTCACTAGTAGGAGTGAGAAAAACATCACGGGGTGGTGCGCATTGTATGGGTGTGTGTTACATTACATTGACTAGTAGGAGTGAGAAAAACATCACGGGGTGGTGCGCATTGTATGGGTGTGTGTTACATTACATTGACTAGTAGGAGTGAGAAAAACATCACGGGGTGGTGCGCATTGTATGGGTGTGTGTTACATTACATTCACTAGTAGGAGTGAGAAAAACATCACGGGGTGGTGCGCATTGTATGGGTGTGTGTTACATTAGATTCACTAGTAGGAGTGAGAAAAACATCACGGGGTGGTGCGCATTGTATGGGTGTGTGTTACATTAGATTCACTAGTAGGAGTGAGAAAAACATCACGGGGTGGTGCGCATTGTATGGGTGTGTGTTACATTACATTCACTAGTAGGAGTGAGAAAAACATCACGGGGTGGTGCGCATTGTATGGGTGTGTGTTACATTACATTCACTAGTAGGAGTGAGAAAAACATCACGGGGTGGTGCGCATTGTATGGGTGTGTGTTACATTACATTCACTAGTAGGATTGAGAAAAACATCACGGGGTGGTGCGCATTGTATGGGTGTGTGTTACATTACATTCACTAGTAGGAGTGAGAAAAACATCATGCGGTGGTGCGCATTGTATGGGTGTGTGTTACATTACATTCACTACTAGGAGTGAGAAAAACATCACGGGGTGGTGTGCGTTGTATGGGTGTGTGTTACATTACATTCACTAGTAGGAGTGAGAAAAACATCACGGTGTGGTGCGCTTTGTATGGGTGTGTTTTACATTAGATTCACTAGTAGGAGTGAGAAAACCATCACGGGGCGGTGCGCATTGTATGGGTGTGTGTTACATTAGATTCACTAGTAGGAGTGAGAAAAACATCACGGGGCGGTGCGCACTGTATGGGTGTGTGTTACATTACATTGACTAGTAGGAGTGAGAAAAACATCACGGGGCGGTTCGCATTGTATGGGTGTGTGTTACATTACATTGACTAGTAGGAGTGAGAAAAACATCACGGGGTGGTGCGCATTGTATGGGTGTGTGTTACATTACATTCACTAGTAGGAGTGAGAAAAACATCTCGGGGTGGTGCGCATTGTATGGGTGTGTGTTACATTACATTGACTAGTAGGAGTGAGAAAAACATCACGGGGCGGTTCGCATTGTATGGGTGTGTGTTACATTAGATTCACTAGTAGGAGTGAGAAAAACATCACGGGGCGGTGCGAATTGTATGGGTGTGTGTTACATTACATTGACTAGTAGGAGTGAGAAAAACATCTCGGGGTGGTGCGCATTGTATGGGTGTGTGTTACATTACATTGACTAGTAGGAGTGAGAAAAACATCACGGGGTGGTGCGCATTGTATGGGTGTGTGTTACATTACATTCACTAGTAGGAGTGAGAAAAACATCACGGGGTGGTGCGCATTGTATGGGTGTGTGTTACATTAGATTCACTAGTAAGAGTGAGAAAAACATCACGGGGTGGTGCGCATTGTATGTGTGTGTTACATTAGATTCACTAGTAGGAGTGAGAAAAACATCACGGGGTGGTGCGCATTGTATGGGTGTGTGTTACATTACATTCACTAGTAGGAGTGAGAAAAACATCACGGGGTGGTGCGCATTGTATGGGTGTGTGTTACATTACATTCACTAGTAGGAGTGAGAAAAACATCACGGGGTGGTGCGCATTGTATGGGTGTGTGTTACATTACATTCACTAGTAGGAGTGAGAAAAACATCACGGGGTGGTGTGAATCGGAGAGTCTGAATTAGGATAGGAAGTGAGTGGCAATGTAGGATGGAGAAAAGCTCCGCGGGGTGGTCAGCATGGGGAGGTCAGGGAACACGCAGTGGCAATGTAGGATAGGTTTCTGAAAAACATCGCGGGGTGGTGCGCATTTTATGGGTGTGTGTTACATTAGATTCACTAGTAGGAGTGAGAAAAACATCACGGGGTGGTGCGCATTGTATGGGTGTGTGTTACATTACATTCACTAGTAGGAGTGAGAAAAACATCACGGGGTGGTGCGCATTGTATGGGTGTGTGTTACATTACATTCACTATAGGAGTGAGAAAAACATCACGGGGTGGTGCGCATTGTATGGGTGTGTGTTACATTACATTCACTAGTAGGAGTGAGAAAAACATCATGCGGTGGTGCGCATTGTATGGGTGTGTGTTACATTACATTCACTACTAGGAGTGAGAAAAACATCAAGGGGTGGTGTGAATCGGAGGGTCTGAATTAGGATAGGCAGTGAGTGGCAATGTAGGATGGAGAAAAGCACCGCGGGGTGGTCAGCATGGGGAGGTCAGGGAACATGCAGTGGCAATGTAGGATAGGTTTCTGAAAAACATCACGGGGTGGTGCGCATTTTATGGGTGTGTGTTACATTACATTCACTAGTAGGAGTGAGAAAAACATCACGGGGTGGTGCGCATTGTATGGGTGTGTGTTACATTACATTCACTAGTAGCAGTGAGAAAAACATCACGGGGTGGTGCGCATTGTATGTGTGTGTGTTACATTACATACACTAGTAGGAGTGAGAAAAACATCACGGGTGGTGCGCATTGTATGGGTGTGTGTTACATTACATTCACTAGTAGGAGTGAGAAAAACATCACGGGGTGGTGCGCATTGTATGGGTGTGTTTTACATTAGATTCACTAGTAGGAGTGAGAAAACCATCACGGGGCGGTGCGCATTGTATGGGTGTGTGTTACATTAGATTCACTAGTAGGAGTGAGAAAAACATCACGGGGCGGTGCGCATTGTATGGGTGTGTGTTACATTACATTGACTAGTAGGAGTGAGAAAAACATCACGGGGCGGTTCGCATTGTATGGGTGTGTGTTACATTACATTGACTAGTAGGAGTGAGAAAAACATCACGGGGCGGTGCGCATTGTATGGGTGTGTGTTACATTACATTCACTAGTAGGAGTGAGAAAAACATCTCGGGGTGGTGCGCATTGTATGGGTGTGTGTTACATTACATTGACTAGTAGGAGTGAGAAAAACATCACGGGGTGGTGCGCATTGTATGGGTGTGTGTTACATTACATTGACTAGTAGGAGTGAGAAAAACATCACGGGGTGGTGCGCATTGTATGGGTGTATGTTACATTACATTCACTAGTAGGAGTGAGAAAAACATCACGGGGTGGTTCGCATTGTATGGGTGTGTGTTACATTAGATTCACTAGTAGGAGTGAGAAAAACATCACGGGGTGGTGCGCATTGTATGGGTGTGTGTTACATTACATTCAGTAGTAGGAGTGAGAAAAACATCACGGGGTGGTGCGCATTGTATGGGTGTGTGTTACATTACATTCACTAGTAGGAGTGAGAAAAACATCACGGGGTGGTGCGCATTGTATGGGTGTGTGTTACATTACATTCACTAGTAGGAGTGAGAAAAACATCACGGGGTGGTGCGCATTGTATGGGTGTGTGTTACATTACATTCACTAGTAGGAGTGAGAAAAACATCACGGGGTGGTGCGCATTGTATGGGTGTTTGTTACATTACATTCACTAGTAGGAGTGAGAAAAACATCATGCGGTGGTGCGCATTATATGGGTGTGTGTTACATTACATTCACTACTAGGAGTGAGAAAAACATCACGGGGTGGTGCGCATTGTATGGGTGTGTGTTACATTACATTCACTAGTAGGAGTGAGAAAAACATCACGGGGTGGTGCGCATTGTATGGGTGTGTGTTACATTACATTCACTAGTAGGAGTGAGAAAAACATCACGGGGTGGTGCGCATTGTATGGGTGTGTGTTACATTACATTCACTAGTAGGAGTGAGAAAAACATCACGGGGTGGTGTGAATCGGAGGGTCTGAATTAGGATAGGAAGTGAGTGGCAATGTAGGATGGAGAAAAGCTCCGCGGGGTGGTCAGCATGGGGAGGTCAGGGAACATGCAGTGGCAATGTAGGATAGGTTTCTGAAAAACATCGCGGGGTGGTGCGCATTTTATGGGTGTGTGTTACATTAGATTCACTAGTAGGAGTGAGAAAAACATCACGGGGTGGTGCGCATTGTATGGGTGTGTGTTACATTACATTCACTAGTAGGAGTGAGAAAAACATCATGCGGTGGTGCGCATTGTATGGGTGTGTGTTACATTACATTCACTACTAGGAGTGAGAAAAACATCAAGGGGTGGTGTGAATCGGAGGGTCTGAATTAGGATAGGCAGTGAGTGGCAATGTAGGATGGAGAAAAGCACCGCGGGGTGGTCAGCATGGGGAGGTCAGGGAACATGGAGTGGCAATGTAGGATAGGTTTCTGAAAAACATCACGGGGTGGTGCGCATTGTATGGGTGTGTGTTACATTACATTCACTATTAGGAGTGAGAAAAACATCACGGGGTGGTGCGCATTGTATGGGTGTGTGTTACATTACATTCACTAGTAGCAGTGAGAAAAACATCACGGGGTGGTGCGCATTGTATGTGTGTGTGTTACATTACATACACTAGTAGGAGTGAGAAAAACATCACGGGGTGGTGCGCATTGTATGGGTGTGTGTTACATTACATTCACTAGTAGGAGTGAGAAAAACATCACGGGGTGGTGCGCATTGTATGGGTGTGTTTTACATTAGATTCACTAGTAGGAGTGAGAAAACCATCACGGGGCGGTGCGCATTGTATGGGTGTGTGTTACATTAGATTGACTAGTAGGAGTGAGAAAAACATCACGGGGCGGTGCGCATTGTATGGGTGTTTGTTACATTACATTGACTAGTAGGAGTGAGAAAAACATCACGGGGCGGTTCGCATTGTATGGGTGTGTGTTACATTACATTCACTAGTAGGAGTGAGAAAAACATCACGGGGTGGTGCGCATTGTATGGGTGTGTGTTACATTACATTCACTAGTAGGAGTGAGAAAAACATCACGGGGTGGTGCGCATTGTATGGGTGTGTGTTACATTACATTGACTAGTAGGAGTGAGAAAAACATCACGGGGTGGTGCGCATTGTATGGGTGTGTGTTACATTACATTGACTAGTAGGAGTGAGAAAAACATCACGGGGTGGTGCGCATTGTATGGGTGTGTGTTACATTACATTCACTAGTAGGAGTGAGAAAAACATCACGGGGTGGTGCGCATTGTATGGGTGTGTGTTACATTAGATTCACTAGTAGGAGTGAGAAAAACATCACGGGGTGGTGCGCATTGTATGGGTGTGTGTTACATTAGATTCACTAGTAGGAGTGAGAAAAACATCACGGTGTGGTGCGCATTGTATGGGTGTGTGTTACATTACATTCACTAGTAGGAGTGAGAAAAACATCACGGGGTGGTGCGCATTGTATGGGTGTGTGTTACATTACATTCACTAGTAGGAGTGAGAAAAACATCACGGGGTGGTGCGCATTGTATGGGTGTGTGTTACATTACATTCACTAGTAGGATTGAGAAAAACATCACGGGGTGGTGCGCATTGTATTGGTGTGTGTTACATTACATTCACTAGTAGGAGTGAGAAAAACATCATGCGGTGGTGCGCATTGTATGGGTGTGTGTTACATTACATTCACTACTAGGAGTGAGAAAAACATCACGGGGTGGTGTGCGTTGTATGGGTGTGTGTTACATTACATTCACTAGTAGGAGTGAGAAAAACATCACGGGGTGGTGTGAATCGGAGGGTCTGAATTAGGATAGGCAGTGAGTGGTAATGTAGGATGGAGAAAAGCACCGCGGGGTGGTCAGCATGGTGTGGTCAGCGAACATGCAGTGTCAATGTAGGATAGGTTTCTGAAAAACATCGCTGGGTGGTGCGCATTGTATGGGTGTGTGTTACATTACATTCACTAGTAGGATTGAGAAAAACATCACGGGGTGGTGCGCATTGTATGGGTGTGTGTTACATTACATTCACTAGTAGGAGTGAGAAAAACATCACGGGGTGGTGCGCATTGTATGGGTGTGTGTTACATTACATTCACTAGTAGGAGTGAGAAAAACATCACGGGGTGGTGCGCATTGTATCGGTGTGTGTTACATTACATTCACTAGTAGGAGTGAGAAAAACATCACGGGGTGGTGCGCATTGTATCGGTGTGTGTTACATTACATTCACTAGTAGGAGTGCGAAAAACATCACGGGGTGGTGTGAATCGGAGGGTCTGAATTAGGATAGGCAGTGAGTGGCAATGTAGGATAGAGAAAAGCACCGCGGGGTGGTCAGCATGGGGAGGTCAGGGAACATGCAGTGGCAATGTAGGAAAGGTTTCTGAAAAACATCGCGGGGTGGTGCGCATTGTATGGGTGTGTGTTACATTACATTCACTAGTAGGAGTGAGAAAAACATCACGGGGTGGTGCGCATTGTATGGGTGTGTGTTACATTACATTCACTAGTAGGAGTGAGAAAAACATCACGGGGTGGTGCGCATTGTATGGGTGTGTGTTACATTACATTCACTAGTAGGAGTGAGAAAAACATCACGGGGTGGTGCGCATTGTATGGGTGTGTGTTACATTACATTCACTAGTAGGAGTGAGAAAAACATCACGGGGTGGTGTGAATCTGAGGGTCTGAATTAGGATAGGCAGTGAGTGGCAATATAGGATGGAGAAACGCACCGCGGGGTGGTCATCATGGGGAGGTCACGGAACATGCAGTGGCAATGTAGGAAAGGTTTCTGAAAAACATCGCGGGGTGGTGCGCATTGTATGGGTGTGTGTTACATTACATTCACTAGTAGGAGTGAGAAAAACATCACGGGGTGGTGCGCATTGTATGGGTGTGTGTTACATTACATTCACTAGTAGGAGTGAGAAAAACATCTCGTGGTGGTGCGCATTGTATGGGTGTGTGTTACATTACATTGACTAGTAGGAGTGAGAAAAACATCACGGGGTGGTGCGCATTGTATGGGTGTGTGTTACATTACATTGACTAGTAGGAGTGAGAAAAACATCACGGGGTGGTGCGCATTGTATGGGTGTGTGTTACATTACATTCACTAGTAGGAGTGAGAAAAACATCACGGGGTGGTGCGCATTGTATGGGTGTGTGTTACATTAGATTCACTAGTAGGAGTGAGAAAAACATCACGGGGTGGTGCGCATTGTATGGGTGTGTGTTACATTAGATTCACTAGTAGGAGTGAGAAAAACATCACGGGGTGGTGCGCATTGTATGGGTGTGTGTTACATTACATTCACTAGTAGGAGTGACAAAAACATCACGGGGTGGTGCGCATTGTATGGGTGTGTGTTACATTACATTCACTAGTAGGAGTGAGAAAAACATCACGGGGTTGTGCGCATTGTATGGGTGTGTGTTACATTACATTCACTAGTAGGAGTGAGAAAAACATCACGGGGTGGTGCGCATTGTATGGGTGTGTGTTACATTACATTCACTAGTAGGAGTGAGAAAAACATCATGCGGTGGTGCGCATTATATGGGTGTGTGTTACATTACATTCACTACTAGGAGTGAGAAAAACATCACGGGGTGGTGCGCATTGTATGGGTGTGTATTACATTACATTCACTAGTAGGAGTGAGAAAAACATCACGGGGTGGTGCGCATTGTATGGGTGTGTGTTACATTACATTCACTAGTAGGAGTGAGAAAAACATCACGAGGTGGTGCGCATTGTATGGGTGTGTGTTACATTACATTCACTAGTAGGAGTGAGAAAAACATCACGGGGTGGTGTGAATCGGAGGGTCTGAATTAGGATAGGAAGTGAGTGGCAATGTAGGATGGAGAAAAGCTCCGCGGGGTGGTCAGCATGGGGAGGTCAGGGAACATGCAGTGGCAATGTAGGATAGGTTTCTGAAAAACATCGCGGGGTGGTGCGCATTTTATGGGTGTGTGTTACATTAGATTCACTAGTAGGAGTGAGAAAAACATCACGGGGTGGTGCGCATTGTATGGGTGTGTGTTACATTACATTCACTAGTAGGAGTGAGAAAAACATCACGGGGTGGTGCGCATTGTATGGGTGTGTGTTACATTACATTCACTAGTAGGAGTGAGAAAAACATCATGCGGTGGTGCGCATTGTATGGGTGTGTGTTACATTACATTCACTACTAGGAGTGAGAAAAACATCAAGGGGTGGTGTGAATCGGAGGGTCTGAATTAGGATAGGCAGTGAGTGGCAATGTAGGATGGAGAAAAGCACCGCGGGGTGGTCAGCATGGGGAGGTCAGGGAACATGCAGTGGCAATGTAGGATAGGTTTCTGAAAAACATCACGGGGTGGTGCGCATTGTATGGGTGTGTGTTACATTACATTCACTAGTAGGAGTGAGAAAAACATCACGGGGTGGTGCGCATTGTATGGGTGTGTGTTACATTACATTCACTAGTAGCAGTGAGAAAAACATCACGGGGTGGTGCGCATTGTATGTGTGTGTGTTACATTACATACACAAGTAGGAGTGAGAAAAACATCACGGGGTGGTGCGCATTGTATGGGTGTGTGTTACATTACATTCACTAGTAGGAGTGAGAAAAACATCACGGTGTGGTGCGCTTTGTATGGGTGTGTTTTATATTAGATTCACTAGTAGGAGTGAGAAAACCATCACGGGCGGTGCGCATTGTATGGGTGTGTGTTACATTAGATTCACTAGTAGGAGTGAGAAAAACATCACGGGGCGGTGCGCATTGTATGGGTGTGTGTTACATTACATTGACTAGTAGGAGTGAGAAAAACATCACGGGGCGGTTCGCATTGTATGGGTGTGTGTTACATTACATTGACTAGTAGGAGTCAGAAAAACATCACGGGGTGGTGCGCATTGTATGGGTGTGTGTTACATTACATTCACTAGTAGGAGTGAGAAAAACATCTCGGGGTGGTGCGCATTGTATGGGTGTGTGTTACATTACATTGACTAGTAGGAGTGAGAAAAACATCACGGGGCGGTTCGCATTGTATGGGTGTGTGTTACATTAGATTCACTAGTAGGAGTGAGAAAAACATCACGGGGCGGTGCGAATTGTATGGGTGTGTGTTACATTACATTGACTAGTAGGAGTGAGAAAAACATCTCGGGGTGGTGCGCATTGTATGGGTGTGTGTTACATTACATTGACTAGTAGGAGTGAGAAAAACATCACGGGGTGGTGCGCATTGTATGGGTGTGTGTTACATTACATTCACTAGTAGGAGTGAGAAAAACATCACGGGGTGGTGCGCATTGTATGGGTGTGTGTTACATTAGATTCACTAGTAAGAGTGAGAAAAACATCACGGGGTGGTGCGCATTGTATGTGTGTGTTACATTAGATTCACTAGTAGGAGTGAGAAAAACATCACGGGGTGGTGCGCATTGTATGGGTGTGTGTTACATTACATTCACTAGTAGGAGTGAGAAAAACATCACGGGGTGGTGCGCATTGTATGGGTGTGTGTTACATTACATTCACTAGTAGGAGTGAGAAAAACATCACGGGGTGGTGCGCATTGTATGTGTGTGTGTTACATTACATTCACTAGTAGGAGTGAGAAAAGCATCACGGGGTGGTGTGAATCGGAGGGTCTGAATCAGGATAGGAAGTGAGTGGCAATGTAGGATGGAGAAAAGCTCCGCGGGGTGGTCAGCATGGGGAGGTCAGGGAACACGCAGTGGCAATGTAGGATAGGTTTCTGAAAAACATCGCGGGGTGGTGCGCATTTTATGGGTGTGTGTTACATTAGATTCACTAGTAGGAGTGAGAAAAACATCACGGGGTGGTGCGCATTGTATGGGTGTGTGTTACATTACATTCACTAGTAGGAGTGAGAAAAACATCACGGGGTGGTGCGCATTGTATGGGTGTGTGTTACATTACATTCACTATAGGAGTGAGAAAAACATCACGGGGTGGTGCGCATTGTATGGGTGTGTGTTACATTACATTCACTAGTAGGAGTGAGAAAAACATCATGCGGTGGTGCGCATTGTATGGGTGTGTGTTACATTACATTCACTACTAGGAGTGAGAAAAACATCAAGGGGTGGTGTGAATCGGAGGGTCTGAATTAGGATAGGCAGTGAGTGGCAATGTAGGATGGAGAAAAGCACCGCGGGGTGGTCAGCATGGGGAGGTCAGGGAACATGCAGTGGCAATGTAGGATAGGTTTCTGAAAAACATCACGGGGTGGTGCGCATTGTATGGGTGTGTGTTACATTACATTCACTAGTAGGAGTGAGAAAAACATCACGGGGTGGTGCGCATTGTATGGGAGTGTGTTACATTACATTCACTAGTAGCAGTGAGAAAAACATCACGGGGTGGTGCGCATTGTATGTGTGTGTGTTACATTACATACACTAGTAGGAGTGAGAAAAACATCACGGGTGGTGCGCATTGTATGGGTGTGTGTTACATTACATTCACTAGTAGGAGTGAGAAAAACATCACGGGGTGGTGCGCATTGTATGGGTGTGTTTTACATTAGATTCACTAGTAGGAGTGAGAAAACCATCACGGGGCGGTGCGCATTGTATGGGTGTGTGTTACATTAGATTCACTAGTAGGAGTGAGAAAAACATCACGGGGCGGTGCGCATTGTATGGGTGTGTGTTACATTACATTGACTAGTAGGAGTGAGAAAAACATCACGGGGCGGTTCGCATTGTATGGGTGTGTGTTACATTACATTGACTAGTAGGAGTGAGAAAAACATCTCGGGGCGGTGCGCATTGTATGGGTGTGTGTTACATTACATTGACTAGTAGGAGTGAGAAAAACATCACGGGGTGGTGCGCATTGTATGGGTGTGTGTTACATTACATTGACTAGTAGGAGTGAGAAAAACATCACGGGGTGGTGCGCATTGTATGGGTGTATGTTACATTACATTCACTAGTAGGAGTGAGAAAAACATCACGGGGTGGTTCGCATTGTATGGGTGTGTGTTACATTAGATTCACTAGTAGGAGTGAGAAAAACATCACGGGGTGGTGCGCATTGTATGGGTGTGTGTTACATTACATTCAGTAGTAGGAGTGAGAAAAACATCACGGGGTGGTGCGCATTGTATGGGTGTGTGTTACATTACATTCACTAGTAGGAGTGAGAAAAACATCACGGGGTGGTGCGCATTGTATGGGTGTGTGTTACATTACATTCACTAGTAGGAGCGAGAAAAAAATCACGGGGTGGTGCGCATTGTATGGGTGTGTGTTACATTACATTCACTAGTAGGAGTGAGAAAAACATCACGGGGTGGTGCGCATTGTATGGGTGTGTGTTACATTACATTCACTAGTAGGAGTGAGAAAAACATCATGCGGTGGTGCGCATTATATGGGTGTGTGTTACATTACATTCACTACTAGGAGTGAGAAAAACATCACGGGGTGGTGCGCATTGTATGGGTGTGTGTTACATTACATTCACTAGTAGGAGTGAGAAAAACATCACGGGGTGGTGTGCATTGTATGGGTGTGTGTTACATTACATTCACTAGTAGGAGTGAGAAAAACATCACGGGGTGGTGTGCATTGTATGGGTGTGTGTTACATTACATTCACTAGTAGGAGTGAGAAAAACATCACGGGGTGGTGCGCATTGTATGGGTGTGTGTTACATTACATTCACTAGTAGGAGTGAGAAAAACATCACGGGGTGGTGTGAATCGGAGGGTCTGAATTAGGATAGGAAGTGAGTGGCAATGTAGGATGGAGAAAAGCTCCGCGGGGTGGTCAGCATGGGGAGGTCAGGGAACATGCAGTGGCAATGTAGGATAGGTTTCTGAAAAACATCGCGGGGTGGTGCGCATTTTATGGGTGTGTGTTACATTAGATTCACTAGTAGGAGTGAGAAAAACATCAAGGGGTGGTGTGAATCGGAGGGTCTGAATTAGGATAGGCAGTGAGTGGCAATGTAGGATGGAGAAAAGCACCGCGGGGTGGTCAGCATGGGGAGGTCAGGGAACATGCAGTGGCAATGTAGGATAGGTTTCTGAAAAACATCGCGGGGTGGTGCGCATTGTATGGGTGTGTGTTACATTACATTCACTGGTAGGAGTGAGAAAAACATCACGGGGTGGTGCACATTGTATGGGTTTGTGTTACATTACATTCACTAGTAGCAGTGAGAAAAACATCACGGGGTGGTGCGCATTGTATGTGTGTGTGTTACATTACATTCACTAGTAGGAGTGAGAAAAACATCACGGGGTGGTGCGCATTGTATGGGTGTGTTTTACATTAGATTCACTAGTAGGAGTGAGAAAACCATCACGGGGCGGTGCGCATTGTATGGGTGTGTGTTACATTAGATACACTAGTAGGAGTGAGAAAAACATCACGGGGCGGTGCGCATTGTATGGGTGTGTGTTACATTACATTGACTAGTAGGAGTGAGAAAAACATCACGGGGCGGTTCGCATTGTATGGGTGTGTGTTACATTACATTGACTAGTAGGAGTGAGAAAAACATCACGGGGTGGTGCGCATTGTATGGGTGTGTGTTACATTACATTCACTAGTAGGAGTGAGAAAAACATCTCGGGGTGGTGCGCATTGTATGGGTGTGTGTTACATTACATTGACTAGTAGGAGTGAGAAAAACATCACGGGGTGGTGCGCATTGTATGGGTGTGTGTTACATTACATTGACTAGTAGGAGTGAGAAAAACATCACGGGGTGGTGCGCATTGTATGGGTGTGTGTTACATTACATTCACTAGTAGGAGTGAGAAAAACATCACGGGGTGGTGCGCATTGTATGGGTGTGTGTTACATTACATTCACTAGTAGGAGTGAGAAAAACATCACGGGGTGGTGCGCATTGTATGGGTGTGTGTTACATTAGATTCACTAGTAGGAGTGAGAAAAACATCACGGGGTGGTGCGCATTGTATGGGTGTGTGTTACATTACATTCACTAGTAGGAGTGAGAAAAACATCACGGGGTGGTGCGCATTGTATGGGTGTGTGTTACATTACATTCACTAGTAGGAGTGAGAAAAACATCACGGGGTTGTGCGCATTGTATGGGTGTGTGTTACATTACATTCACTAGTAGGAGTGAGAAAAACATCACGGGGTGGTGCGCATTGTATGGGTGTGTGTTACATTACATTCACTAGTAGGAGTGAGAAAAACATCATGCGGTGGTGCGCATTATATGGGTGTGTGTTACATTACATTCACTACTAGGAGTGAGAAAAACATCACGGGGTGGTGCGCATTGTATGGGTGTGTGTTACATTACATTCACTAGTAGGAGTGAGAAAAACATCACGGGGTGGTGCGCATTGTATGGGTGTGTGTTACATTACATTCACTAGTAGGAGTGAGAAAAACATCACGAGGTGGTGCGCATTGTATGGGTGTGTGTTACATTACATTCACTAGTAGGAGTGAGAAAAACATCACGGGGTGGTGTGAATCGGAGGGTCTGAATTAGGATAGGCAGTGAGTGGCAATGTAGGATGGAGAAAAGCACCGCGGGGTGGTCAGCATGGGGAGGTCAGGGAACATGCAGTGGCAATGTAGGAAAGGTTTCTGAAAAACATCGCGGGGTCGTGCGCATTGTATGGGTGTGTGTTACATTACATTCACTAGTAGGAGTGAGAAAAACATCATGCGGTGGTGCGCATTGTATGGGTGTGTGTTACATTACATTCACTACTAGGAGTGAGAAAAACATCACGGGGTGGTGTGCGTTGTATGGGTGTGTGTTACATTACATTCACTAGTAGGAGTGAGAAAAACATCACGGGGTGGTGTGAATCGGAGGGTCTGAATTAGGATAGGCAGTGAGTGGTAATGTAGGATGGAGAAAAGCACCGCGGGGTTGTCAGCATGGTGTGGTCAGCGAACATGCAGTGTCAATGTAGGATAGGTTTCTGAAAAACATCGCTGGGTGGTGCGCATTGTATGGGTGTGTGTTACATTACATTCACTAGTAGGATTGAGAAAAACATCACGGGGTGGTGCGCATTGTATGGGTGTGTGTTACATTACATTCACTAGTAGGAGTGAGAAAAACATCACGGGGTGGTGCGCATTGTATGGGTGTGTGTTACATTACATTCACTAGTAGGAGTGAGAAAAACATCACGGGGTGGTGCGCATTGTATCGGTGTGTGTTACATTACATTCACTAGTAGGAGTGAGAAAAACATCACGGGGTGGTGCGCATTGTATCGGTGTGTGTTACATTACATTCACTAGTAGGAGTGAGAAAAACATCACGGGGTGGTGTGAATCGGAGGGTCTGAATTAGGATAGGCAGTGAGTGGCAATGTAGGATGGAGAAAAGCACCGCGGGGTGGTCAGCATGGGGAGGTCAGGGAACATGCATTGGCAATGTAGGAAAGGTTTCTGAAAAACATCGCGGGGTGGTGCGCATTGTATGGGTGTGTGTTACATTACATTCACTAGTAGGAGTGAGAAAAACATCACGGGGTGGTGCGCATTGTATGGGTGTGTGTTACATTACATTCACTAGTAGGAGTGAGAAAAACATCACGGGGTGGTGCGCATTGTATGGGTGTGTGTTACATTACATTCACTAGTAGGAGTGAGAAAAACATCACGGGGTGGTGCGCATTGTATGGGTGTGTGTTACATTACATTCACTAGTAGGAGTGAGAAAAACATCACGGGGTGGTGTGAATCTGAGGGTCTGAATTAGGATAGGCAGTGAGTGGCAATATAGGATGGAGAAAAGCACCGCGGGGTGGTCATCATGGGGAGGTCACGGAACATGCAGTGGCAATGTAGGAAAGGTTTCTGAAAAACATCGCGGGGTGGTGCGCATTGTATGGGTGTGTGTTACATTACATTCACTAGTAGGAGTGAGAAAAACATCACGGGGTGGTGCGCATTGTATGGGTGTGTGTTACATTACATTTACTAGTAGGAGTGAGAAAAACATCACGGGGTGGTGCGCATTGTATGGGTGTGTGTTACATTACATTCACTAGTAGGAGTGAGAAAAACATCACGGGGTGGTGCGCATTGTATGGGTGTGTGTTACATTAGATTCACTAGTAGGAGTGAGAAAAACATCACGGTGTGGTGCGCATTGTATGGGTGTGTGTTACATTACATTCACTAGTAGGAGTGAGAAAAACATCACGGGGTGGTGCGCATTGTATGGGTGTGTGTTACATTACATTCACTAGTAGGAGTGAGAAAAACATCACGGGGTGGTGCGCATTGTATGGGTGTGTGTTACATTACATTCACTAGTAGGAGTGAGAAAAACATCACGGGGTGGTGCGCATTGTATGGGTGTGTGTTACATTACATTCACTAGTACGAGTGAGAAAAACATCACGGGGTGGTGCGCATTTTATGGGTGTGTGTTACATTACATTCACTAGTAGGAGTGAGAAAAGCATCACGGGGTGGTGTGCGTTGTATGGGTATGTGTTACATTACATTCACTAGTAGGAGTGAGAAAAACATCACGGGGTGGTGCGCGTTGTATCGGTGTGTGTTACATTACATTCACTATTAGGAGTGAGAAAAACATCACGGGGTGGTGCGCATTGTATGGGTGTGTGTTACATTACATTCACTAGTAGGAGTGAGAAAAACATCACGGGGTGGTGCGCATTGTATGGGTGTGTGTTACATTGCATTCACTAGTAGGAGTGAGAAAAACATCACGGGGTGGTGCGCATTGTATGGGTGTGTGTTACATTACATTCACTAGTAGGAGTGAGAAAAACATCACGGGGTGGTGCGCATTGTATGGGTGTGTGTTACATTACATTCACTAGTAGGAGTGAGAAAAACATCACGGGGTGGTGTGCGTTGTATCGGTGTGTGTTACATTACATTCACTATTAGGAGTGAGAAAAACATCACGGGGTGGTGCGCATTGTATGGGTGTGTGTTACATTACATTCACTAGTAGGAGTGAGAAAAACATCACGGGGTGGTGCGCATTGTATGGGTGAGTGTTACATTACATTCACTAGTAGGAGTGAGAAAAACATCGCGGGGTGGTGTGCATTGTATGGGTGTGTGTTACATTACATTCACTAGTAGGAGTGAGAAAAACATCACGGGGTGCTGCGCATTGTATGGGCGTGTGTTACATTACATTCACTAGTAGGAGTGAGAAAAACATCACGGGTGGTGTGAATTGCAGGGTCTGAATTACGATAGGCAGTGAGTGGTAATGTAGGATGGAGAAAAGCACCGCGGGGTGGTCAGCATGGGGAGGTCAGCGAACATGCAGTGGCAATGTAGGATAGGTTTCTGAAAAACATCGCTGGGTGGTGCGCATTGTATGCGTGTGTGTTACATTACATTCACTAGTAGGATTGAGAAAAACATCACGGGGTGGTGCGCATTGTATGGGTGTGTGTTACATTACATTCACTAGTACGAGTGAGAAAAGCATCACGGGGTGTTGCGCATTGTATGGGTGTGTGTTACATTACATTCACTAGTAGGAGTGAGAAAAACATCACGGGGTGGTGCGCATTGTATGGGTGTGTGTTACATTACATTCACTAGTAGGAGTGAGAAAAACATCACGGGGTGGTGCGCATTGTATCGGTGTGTGTTACATTACATTCACTAGTAGGAGTGAGAAAAACATCACGGGGTGGTGTGAATCGGAGGGTCTGAATTAGGATAGGCAGTGAGTGGCAATGTAGGATGGAGAAAAGCACCGCGGGGTGGTCAGCATGGGGAGGTCAGGGAACATGCAGTGGCAATGTAGGAAAGGTTTCTGAAAAACATCGCGGGGTGGTGCGCATTGTATGGGTGTGTGTTACATTACATTCACTAGTAGGAGTGAGAAAAACATCACGGGGTGGTGCGCATTGTATGGGTGTGTGTTACATTACATTCACTAGTAGGAGTGAGAAAAACATCACGGGGTGGTGCGCATTGTATGGGTGTGTGTTACATTACATTCACTAGTAGGAGTGAGAAAAACATCACGGGGTGGTGCGCATTGTATGGGTGTGTGTTACATTACATTCACTAGCAGGAGTGAGAAAAACATCACGGGGTGGCGTGAATCGGAGGGTCTGAATTAGGAAAGGCAGTGAGTGGCAATATAGGATGGAGAAAAGCACCGCGGGGTGGTCATCATGGGGAGGTCACGGAACATGCAGTGGCAATGTAGGAAAGGTTTCTGAAAAACATCGCGGGGTGGTGCGCATTGTATGGGTGTGTGTTACATTACATTCACTAGTAAGAGTGAGAAAAACATCACAGGGTGGTGCGCATTGTATGGGTGTGTGTTACATTACATTTACTAGTAGGAGTGAGAAAAACATCATGGGGATGTGGGAATCGGAGGGTCTGAGTTAGGATAGGCAGTGAGTGGCAATGTAGGATGGAGAAAAGCACCGCGGGGTGATCAGCATGGGGAGGTCAGGGAACATGCAGTGGCAATGTAGGATAGGTTTCTGAAAAACATTGCGGGTTGGTGCGCATTGTATGGGTGTGTGTTACATTACATTCACTAGTAGGAGTGAGAAAAACATCACGGGGTGGTGTGAATCGGAGGGTCTGAATTAGGATAGGCAGTGAGTGGCAATGTAGGATGGAGAAAAGCACCGCGGGGTGGTCAGCATGGGGAGGTCAGGAAACATGCAGTGGCAATGTAGGATAGGTTTCTGAAAAACATCACGGGGTGGTGCGCATTGTATGGGTGTGTGTTACATTACATTCACTAGTAGGAGTGAGAAAAACATCACGGGGTGGTGCGCATTTTATGGGTGTGTGTTACATTACATTCACTAGTAGGAGTGAGAAAAACATCACGGGGTGGTGCGCATTGTATGGGTGTGTGTTACATTACATTCACTAGTAGGTGTGAGGAAAACATCACGGGGTGGTGCGCATTGTATGGGTGTGTGTTACATTACATTCACTAGTAGGAGTGAGAAAAACATCACGGGGTGGTGTGCATTGTATGGGTGTTTGTTACATTACATTCACTAGTAGGAGTGAGAAAAACATCACGGGGTGGTGTGAATCGGAGGGTCTGAATTAGGATAGGCAGTGAGTGGCAATGTAGGATGGAGAAAAGCACCGCGGGGCGGTCAGCATGGGGAGGTCAGGGAACATGCAGTGGAAATGTAGGATATGTTTCTGAAAAACATCGAGGGGTGGTGCGCATATATGGGTGTGTGTTACATTACATTCACTAGTAGGAGTGAGAAAAACATCACGGGGTGGTGCACATTGTATGGGTGTGTGTTACATTACATTCACTAGTAGGAGTGAGAAAAACATCACGGGGTGGTGTGAATCGGAGGGTCTGAATGAGGATAGGCAGTGAGTGGCAATGTAGGATGCAGAAAAGCACCGCGGGGTGGTCAGCATGGGGAGGTCAGGGAACATGCAGTGGCAATGTAGGATAGGTTTCTGAAAACATCACGGGGTGGTGCGCATTGTATGGGTGTGTGTTACATTACATTCCCTAGTAGGAGTGAGAAAAACATCACGGGGTGGTGCGCATTGTATGGGTGTGTGTTACATTACATTCACTAGTAGGAGTGAGAAAAACATCACGGGGTGGTGCGCATTGTATGGGTGTGTGTTACATTACATTCACTAGTAGGAGTGAGAAAAACATCACGGGGTGGTGCGCATTGTATGGGTGTGTGTTACATTACATTCACTAGTAGGAGTGAGAAAAACATCACGGGGTGGTGCGCATTGTATTGGTGTGTGTTACATTACATTCACTAGTAGGAGTGAGAAAAACATCACGGGGTGGTGCATATTGTATGGGTGTGTGTTACATTACATTCACTAGTAGGAGTGAGAAAAACATCACGGGGTGGTGCGCATTGTATGGGTGTGTGTTACATTACATTCACTAGTAGGAGTGAGAAAAACATCACGGGGTGGTGTGAATCGGAGGGTCTGAATGAGGATAGGCAATGAGTGGCAATGTATGATGGAGAAAAGCAGCGCGGGGTGGTCAGCATGGGGAGGTCAGGGAACATGCAGTGGCAATGTAGGATAGGTTTCTGAAAAACATCGCGGGGTGGTGCGCATTGTATGGGTGTGTGTTACATTACATTCACTAGTAGGAGTGAGAAAAACATCACGGGATGGTGCGCATTGTATGGGTGTGTGTTACATTACATTCACTAGTAGGTGTGAGAAAAACATCACGGGGTGGTGCGCATTGTATGGGTGTGTGTTACATTACATTCACTAGTAGGAGTGAGAAAAACATGACGGGGTGGTGCGCATTGTACGGGTGTGTGTTACATTACATTCACTAGTAGGAGTGAGAAAAACATCACGGGGTGGTGCGCATTGTATGGGTGTGTGTTACATTACATTCACTAGTAGGAGTGAGAAAAACATCACGGGGTGGTGTGAATCGGAGGGTCTGAATTAGGATAGGCAGTGAGAGGCAATGTAGGATGGAGAAAAGCACCGCGGGGTTGTCAGCATGGGGAGGTCAGTGAACATGCAGTGGCAATGTAGGAGAGGTTTCTGAAAAACATCACGGGGTGGTGCGCATTGTATGGGTGTGTGTTACATTACATTCACTACTAGGAGTGAGAAAAACATCACGGGGTGGTGCGCATTGTATGGGTGTGTGTTACATTACATTCACTAGTAGGAGTGAGAAAAACATCACGGGGTGGTGCGCATTGTATGGGTGTGTGTTACATTACATGCACTAGTAGGAGTGAGAAAAACATCACGGGGTGGTGCGCATTGTATGGGTGTGTGTTACATTACATTCACCAGTAGGAGTGAGAAAAACATCACGGGGTGGTGCGCATTGTATGGGTGTGTGTTACATTACATTCACTAGTAGGAGTGAGAAAAACATCACGGGGTTGTGCGCATTGTATCGGTGTGTGTTACATTACATTCACTAGTAGGAGTGAGAAAAACATCACGGGGTGGTGTGAATCGGAGGGTCTGAATTAGGATAGGCAGTGAGTGGCAATGTAGGATGGAGAAAAGCACCGCGGGGTTTTCAGCATGGGGAGGTCAGGGAACATGCAGTGGCAATGTAGGAAAGGTTTCTGAAAAACATCGCGGGGTGGTGCGCATTGTATGGGTGTGTGTTACATTACATTCACTAGTAGGAGTGAGAAAAACATCACGGGGTGGTGCGCATTGTATGGGTGTGTGTTACATTACATTCACTAGTAGGAGTGAGAAAAACATCACGGGGTGGTGCGCATTGTATGGGTGTGTGTTACATTACATTCACTAGTAGGAGTGAGAAAAACATCACGGGGTGGTGCGCATTGTATGGGTGTGTGTTACATTACATTCACTAGTAGGAGTGAGAAAAACATCACGGGGTGGTGTGAATCGGAGGGTCTGAATTAGGATAGGCAGTGAGTGGCAATATAGGATGGAGAAAAGCACCGCGGGGTGGTCATCATGGGGAGGTCACGGAACATGCAGTGGCAATGTAGGAAAGGTTTCTGAAAAACATCGCGGGGTGGTGCGCATTGTATGGGTGTGTGTTACATTACATTCACTAGTAGGAGTGAGAAAAACATCACGGGGTGGTGCGCATTGTATGGGTGTGTGTTACATTACATTTACTAGTAGGAGTGAGAAAAACATCATGGGGATGTGGGAATCGGAGGGTCTGAGTTAGGATAGGCAGTGAGTGGCAATGTAGGATGGAGAAAAGCACCGCGGGGTGATCAGCATGGGGAGGTCAGGGAACATGCAGTGGCAATGTAGGATAGGTTTCTGAAAAACATCGCGGGGTGGTGCGCATTGTATGGGTGTGTGTTACATTACATTCACTAGTAGGAGTGAGAAAAACATCACGGGGTGGTGTGAATCGGAGGGTCTGAATTAGGATAGGCAGTGAGTGGCAATGTAGGATGGAGAAAAGCACCGCGGGGTGGTCAGCATGGGGAGGTCAGGGAACATGCAGTGGCAATGTAGGATAGGTTTCTGAAAAACATCATGGGGTGGTGCGCATTGTATGGGTGTGTGTTACATTACATTCACTAGTAGGAGTGAGAAAAACATCACGGGGTGGTGCGCATTTTATGGGTGTGTGTTACATTACATTCACTAGTAGGAGTGAGAAAAACATCACGGGGTGGTGCGCATTTTATGGGTGTGTGTTACATTACATTCACTAGTAGGTGTGAGGAAAACATCACGGGGTTGTGCGCATTTTATGGGTGTGTGTTACATTTCATTCACTAGTAGGAGTGAGAAAAACATCACGGGGTGGTGTGCATTGTATGGGTGTGTGTTACATTACATTCACTAGTAGGAGTGAGAAAAACATGACGGGGTGGTGTGAATCGGAGGGTCTGAATGAGGATAGGCAGTGAGTGGCAATGTAGGATGGAGAAAAGCACCGCGGGGCGGTCAGCATGGGGAGGTCAGGGAACATGCAGTGGAAATGTAGGATAGGTTTCTGAAAAACATCGAGGGGTGGTGCGCATTATATGGGTGTGTGTTACATTACATTCACTAGTAGGAGTGAGAAAAATATCACGGGGTGGTGCACATTGTATGGGTGTGTGTTACATTACATTCACTAGTAGGAGTGAGAAAAACATCACGGGGTGGTGTGAATCGGAGGGTCTGAATGAGGATAGGCAGTGAGTGGCAATGTAGGATGCAGAAAAGCACCGCGGGGTGGTCAGCATGGGGAGGTCAGGGAACATGCAGTGGCAATGTAGGATAGGTTTCTGAAAAACATCACGGGGTGGTGCGCATTGTATGGGTGTGTGTTACATTACATTCCCTAGTAGGAGTGAGAAAAACATCACGGGGTGGTGCGCATTGTATGGGTGTGTGTTACATTACATTCACTAGTAGGAGTGAGGAAAACATCACGGGGTGGTGCGCATTGTATGGGTGTGTGTTACATTACATTCACTAGTAGGAGTGAGAAAAACATCACGGGGTGGTGCGCATTGTATGGGTGTGTGTTACATTACATTCACTAGTAGGAGTGAGAAAAACATCACGGGGTGGTGCGCATTGTATTGGTGTGTGTTACATTACATTCACTAGTAGGAGTGAGAAAAACATCACGGGGTGGTGCATATTGTATGGGTGTGTGTTACATTACACTCACTAGTAGGAGTGAGAAAAACATCACGGGGTGGTGTGCATTGTATGGGTGTGTGTTACATTACATTCACTAGTAGGAGTGAGGAAAACATCACGGGGTGGTGCGCATTGTATGGGTGTGTGTTACATTACATTCACTAGTAGGAGTGAGAAAAACATCACGGGGTGGTGCGCATTGTATGGGTGTGTGTTACATTACATTCACTAGTAGGAGTGAGAAAAACATCACGGGGTGGTGCGCATTGTATGGGTGTGTGTTACATTACATTCACTAGTATGAGTGAGAAAAACATCACGGGGTGGTGCGCATTGTACGGGTGTGTGTTACATTACATTCACCAGTAGGAGTGAGAAAAACATCACGGGGTGGTGCGCATTGTATGGGTGTGTGTTACATTACATTCACTAGTAGGAGTGAGAAAAACATCACGGGGTGGTGCGCATTGTATGGGTGTGTGTTACATTACAGTCACTAGTAGGTGTGAGAAAAACATCACGGGGTGGTGCGCATTGTATGGGTGTGTGTTACATTACATTCACTAGTAGGAGTGAGAAAAACATGACGGGGTGGTGCGCATTGTACGGGTGTGTGTTACATTACATTCACTAGTAGGAGTGAGAAAAACATCACGGGGTGGTGCGCATTGTATGGGTGTGTGTTACATTACATTCACTAGTAGGAGTGAGAAAAACATCACGGGGTGGTGTGAATCGGAGGGTCTGAATTAGGTTAGGCAGTGAGAGGCAATGTAGGATGGAGAAAAGCACCGCGGGGTTGTCAGCATGGGGAGGTCATGGAACATGCAGTGGCAATGTAGGAGAGGTTTCTGAAAAACATCACGGGGTGGTGCGCATTGTATGGGTGTGTGTTACATTACATTCACTACTAGGAGTGAGAAAAACATCACGGGGTGGTGCGCATTGTATGGGTGTGTGTTACATTACATTCATTAGTAGGAGTGAGAAAAACATCACGGGGTGGTGCGCATTGTATGTGTGTGTGTTACATTACATGCACTAGTAGGAGTGAGAAAAACATCACGGGGTGGTGCGCATTGTATGGGTGTGTGTTACATTACATTCACAAGTAGGAGTGAGAAAAACATCACGGGGTGGTGCGCATTGTATGGGTGTGTGTTACATTACATTCACTAGTAGGAGTGAGAAAAACATCACGGGGTGGTGCGCATTGTATGGGTGTGTGTTACATTACATTCACTAGTAGGAGTGAGAAAAACATCACGGGGTGGTGCGCATTGTATGGGTGTGTGTTACATTAGATTCACTAGTAGGAGTGAGAAAAACATCACGGGGTGGTGCGCATTGTATGGGTGTGTGTTACATTACATTCACTAGTAGGAGTGAGAAAAACATCACGGGGTGGTGCGCATTGTATGGGTGTGTGTTACATTACATTCACTAGTAGGAGTGAGAAAAACATCACGGGGTGGTGCGCATTGTATCGGTGTGTGTTACATTACATTCACTAGTAGGAGTCAGAAAAACATCACGGGGTGGTGTGAATCGGAGGGTCTGAATTAGGATAGGCAGTGAGTGGCAATGTAGGATGGAGAAAAGCACCGCGGGGTTTTCAGCATGGGGAGGTCAGGGAACATGCAGTGGCAATGTAGGAAAGGTTTCTGAAAAACATCGCGGGGTGGTGCGCATTGTATGGGTGTGTGTTACATTACATTCACTAGTAGGAGTGAGAAAAACATCACGGGGTGGTGCGCATTGTATGGGTGTGTGTTACATTACATTCACTAGTAGGAGTGAGAAAAACATCACGGGGTGGTGCGCATTGTATGGGTGTGTGTTACATTACATTCACTAGTAGGAGTGAGAAAAACATCACGGGGTGGTGCGCATTATATGGGTGTGTGTTACATTACATTCACTAGTAGGAGTGAGAAAAACATCACGGGGTGGTGTGAATCGAAGGGTCTGAATTAGGATAGGCAGTGAGTGGCAATATAGGATGGAGAAAAGCACCGCGGGGTGGTCATCATGGGGAGGTCACGGAACATGCAGTGGCAATGTAGGAAAGGTTTCTGAAAAACATCGCGGGGTGGTGCGCATTGTATGGGTGTGTGTTACATTACATTCACTAGTAGGAGTGAGAAAAACATCACGGGGTGGTGCGCATTGTATGGGTGTGTGTTACATTACATTTACTAGTAGGAGTGAGAAAAACATCATGGGGATGTGGGAATCGGAGGGTCTGAGTTAGGATAGGCAGTGAGTGGCAATGTAGGATGGAGAAAAGCACCGCGGGGTGATCAGCATGGGGAGGTCAGGGAACATGCAGTGGCAATGTAGGATAGGTTTCTGAAAAACATCGCGGGGTGGTGCGCATTGTATGGGTGTGTGTTACATTACATTCACTAGTAGGAGTGAGAAAAACATCACGGGGTGGTGTGAATCGGAGGGTCTGAATTAGGATAGGCAGTGAGTGGCAATGTAGGATGGAGAAAAGCACCGCGGGGTGGTCAGCATGGGGAGGTCAGGGAACATGCAGTGGGAATGTACGATAGGTTTCTGAAAAACATCCCGGGGTGGTGCGCATTGTATGGGTGTGTGTTACATTAGATTCACTAGTAGGAGTGAGAAAAACATCACGGGGTGGTGCGCATTTTATGGGTGTGTGTTACATTACATTCACTAGTAGGAGTGAGAAAAACATCACGGGGTGGTGCGCATTGTATGGGTGTGTGTTACATTACATTCACTAGTAGGTGTGAGGAAAACATCACGGGGTGGTGCGCATTGTATGGGTGTGTGTTACATTACATTCACTAGTAGGAGTGAGAAAAACATCACGGGGTGGTGTGCATTGTATGGGTGTTTGTTACATTACATTCACTAGTAGGAGTGAGAAAAACATCACGGGGTGGTGTGAATCGGAGGGTCTGAATTAGGATAGGCAGTGAGTGGCAATGTAGGATGGAGAAAAGCACCGCGGGGCGGTCAGCATGGGGAGGTCAGGGAACATGCAGTGGAAATGTAGGATAGGTTTCTGAAAAACATCGAGGGGTGGTGCGCATTATATGGGTGTGTGTTACATTACATTCACTAGTAGGAGTGAGAAAAACATCACGGGTTGGTGCACATTGTATGGGTGTGTGTTACATTACATTCACTAGTAGGAGTGAGAAAAACATCACGGGGTGGTGTGAATCGGAGGGTCTGAATGAGGATAGGCAGTGAGTGGCAATGTAGGATGCAGAAAAGCACCGCGGGGTGGTCAGCATGGGGAGGTCAGGGAACATGCAGTGGCAATGTAGGATAGGTTTCTGAAAAACATCACGGGGTGGTGCGCATTGTATGGGTGTGTGTTACATTACATTCCCTAGTAGGAGTGAGAAAAACATCACGGGGTGGTGCGCATTGTATGGGTGTGTGTTACATTACATTCACTAGTAGGAGTGAGAAAAACATCACGGGGTGGTGCGCATTGTATGGGTGTGTGTTACATTACATTCACTAGTAGGAGTGAGAAAAACATCACGGGGTGGTGCGCATTGTATGGGTGTGTGTTACATTACATTCACTAGTAGGAGTGAGAAAAACATCACGGGGTGGTGCGCATTGTATTGGTGTGTGTTACATTACATTCACTAGTAGGAGTGAGAAAAACATCACGGGGTGGTGCATATTGTATGGGTGTGTGTTACATTACATTCACTAGTAGGAGTGAGAAAAACATCACGGGGTGGTGCGTATTGTATGGGTGTGTGTTACATTACATTCACTAGTAGGAGTGAGAAAAACATCACGGGGTGGTGTGAATCGGAGGGTCTGAATTAGGATAGGCAATGAGTGGCAATGTAGGATGGATAAAAGCAGCGCGGGGTGGTCAGCATGGGGAGGTCAGGGAACATGCAGTGGCAATGTAGGATAGGTTTCTCAAAAACATCGCGGGGTGGTGCGCATTGTATGGGTGTGTGTTACATTACATTCACTAGTAGGAGTGAGAAAAACATCACGGGGTGGTGCGCATTGTATGGGTGTGTGTTACATTACATTCACTAGTAGGTGTGAGAAAAACATCACGGGGTGGTGCGCATTGTATGGGTGTGTGTTACATTACATTCACTAGTAGGAGTGAGCAAAACATGACGGGGTGGTGCGCATTGTACGGGTGTGTGTTACATTACATTCACTAGTAGGAGTGAGAAAAACATCACTGGGTGGTGCGCATTGTATGGGTGTGTGTTACATTACATTCACTAGTAGGAGTGAGAAAAACATCACGGGGTGGTGCGCATTGTATGGGTGTGTGTTACATTACATTGACTAGTAGGAGTGAGAAAAACATCACGGGGTGGTGCGCATTGTATGGGTGTGTGTTACATTACATGCACTAGTAGGAGTGAGAAAAACATCACGGGGTGGTGCGCATTGTATGGGTGTGTGTTACATTACATTCACAAGTAGGAGTGAGAAAAACATCACGGGGTGGTGCGCATTGTATGGGTGTGTGTTACATTACATTCACTAGTAGGAGTGAGAAAAACATCACGGGGTGGTGTGAATCGGAGGGTCTGAATTAGGATAGGCAGTGAGTGGCAATGTAGGATGGAGAAAAGCACCGCGGGGTGGTCAGCATGGGGAGGTCAGGGAACATGCAGTGGCAATGTAGGATAGGTTTCTGAAAAACATCACGGGGTGTTGCGCATTGTATGGGTGTGTGTTACATTACATTCACTAGTAGGAGTGAGAAAAACATCACGGGGTGGTGCGCATTTTATGGGTGTGTGTTACATTACATTCACTAGTAGGAGTGAGAAAACATCACGGGGTGGTGCGCATTGTATGGGTGTGTGTTACATTACATTCACTAGTAGGTGTGAGGAAAACATCACGGGGTGTTGCGCATTGTATGGGTGTGTGTTACATTACATTCACTAGTCGGAGTGAGAAAAACATCACGGGGTGGTGTGCATTGTATGGGTGTTTGTTACGTTACATTCACTAGTAGGAGTGAGAAAAACATCACGGGGTGGTGTGAATCGGAGGGTCTGAATTAGGATAGGCAGTGAGTGGCAATGTAGGATGGAGAAAAGCACCGCGGGGTTGTCAGCATGGGGAGGTCATGGAACATGCAGTGGCAATGTAGGAGAGGTTTCTGAAAAACATCACGTGGTGGTGCGCATTGTATGGGTGTGTGTTACATTACATTCACTACTAGGAGTGAGAAAAACATCACGGGGTGGTGCGCATTGTATGGGTGTGTGTTACATTACATTCATTAGTAGGAGTGAGAAAAACATCACGGGGTGGTGCGCATTGTATGGGTGTGTGTTACATTACATGCACTAGTAGGAGTGAGAAAAACATCACGGGGTGGTGCGCATTGTATGGGTGTGTGTTACATTACATTCACAAGTAGGAGTGAGAAAAACATCACGGGGTGGTGCGCATTGTATGGGTGTGTGTTACATTACATTCACTAGTAGGAGTGAGAAAAACATCACGGGGTGGTGCGCATTGTATGGGTGTGTGTTACATTACATTCACTAGTAGGAGTGAGAAAAACATCACGGGGTGGTGCGCATTGTATGGGTGTGTGTTACATTACATTCACTAGTAGGAGTGAGAAAAACATCACGGGGTGGTGCGCATTGTATGGGTGTGTGTTACATTACATTCACTAGTAGGAGTGAGAAAAACATCACGGGGTGGTGCGCATTGTATGGGTGTGTGTTACATTACATTCACTAGTAGGAGTGAGAAAAACATCACGGGGTGGTGCGCATTGTATCGGTGTGTGTTACATTACATTCACTAGTAGGAGTCAGAAAAACATCACAGGGTGGTGTGAATCGGAGGGTCTGAATTAGGATAGGCAGTGAGTGGCAATGTAGGATGGAGAAAAGCACCGCGGGGTTTTCAGCATGGGGAGGTCAGGGAACATGCAGTGGCAATGTAGGAAAGGTTTCTGAAAAACATCGCGGGGTGGTGCGCATAGTATGGGTGTGTGTTACATTACATTCACTAGTAGGAGTGAGAAAAACATCACGGGGTGGTGCGCATTGTATGGGTGTGTGTTACATTACATTCACTAGTAGGAGTGAGAAAAACATCACGGGGTGGTGCGCATTGTATGGGTGTGTGTTACATTACATTCACTAGTAGGAGTGAGAAAAACATCACGGGGTGGTGCGCGTTATATGGGTGTGTGTTACATTACATTCACTAGTAGGAGTGAGAAAAACATCACGGGGTGGTGTGAATCGAAGGGTCTGAATTAGGATAGGCAGTGAGTGGCAATATAGGATGGAGAAAAGCACCGCGGGGTGGTCATCATGGGGAGGTCACGGAACATGCAGTGGCAATGTAGGAAAGGTTTCTGAAAAACATCGCGGGGTGGTGCGCATTGTATGGGTGTGTGTTACATTACATTCACTAGTAGGAGTGAGAAAAACATCACGGGGTGGTGCGCATTGTATGGGTGTGTGTTACATTACATTCACTAGTAGGAGTGAGAAAAACATCACGGGGTGGTGCGCATTGTATGGGTGTGTGTTACATTACATTCACTAGTAGGTGTGAGGAAAACATCACGGGGTGGTGCGCATTGTATGGGTGTGTGTTACATTACATTCACTAGTAGGAGTGAGAAAAACATCACGGGGTGGTGTGCATTGTATGGGTGTTTGTTACATTACATTCACTAGTAGGAGTGAGAAAAACATCACGGGGTGGTGTGAATCGGAGGGTCTGAATTAGGATAGGCAGTGAGTGGCAATGTAGGATGGAGAAAAGCACCGCGGGGCGGTCAGCATGGGGAGGTCAGGGAACATGCAGTGGAAATGTAGGATAGGTTTCTGAAAAACATCGAGGGGTGGTGCGCATTATATGGGTGTGTGTTACATTACATTCACTAGTAGGAGTGAGAAAAACATCACGGGTTGGTGCACATTGTATGGGTGTGTGTTACATTACATTCACTAGTAGGAGTGAGAAAAACATCACGGGGTGGTGTGAATCGGAGGGTCTGAATGAGGATAGGCAGTGAGTGGCAATGTAGGATGCAGAAAAGCACCGCGGGGTGGTCAGCATGGGGAGGTCAGGGAACATGCAGTGGCAATGTAGGATAGGTTTCTGAAAAACATCACGGGGTGGTGCGCATTGTATGGGTGTGTGTTACATTACATTCCCTAGTAGGAGTGAGAAAAACATCACGGGGTGGTGCGCATTGTATGGGTGTGTGTTACATTACATTCACTAGTAGGAGTGAGAAAAACATCACGGGGTGGTGCGCATTGTATGGGTGTGTGTTACATTACATTCCCTAGTAGGAGTGAGAAAAACATCACGGGGTGGTGCGCATTGTATGGGTGTGTGTTACATTACATTCACTAGTAGGAGTGAGAAAAACATCACGGGGTGGTGCGCATTGTATGGGTGTGTGTTACATTACATTCACTAGTAGGAGTGAGAAAAACATCACGGGGTGGTGCGCATTGTATGGGTGTGTGTTACATTACATTCACTAGTAGGAGTGAGAAAAACATCACGGGGTGGTGCGCATTGTATGGGTGTGTGTTACATTACATTCACTAGTAGGAGTGAGAAAAACATCACGGGGTGGTGCGCATTGTATGGGTGTGTGTTACATTACATTCACTAGTAGGAGTGAGAAAAACATCACGGGGTGGTGCGCATTGTATTGGTGTGTGTTACATTACATTCACTAGTAGGAGTGAGAAAAACATCACGGGGTGGTGCATATTGTATGGGTGTGTGTTACATTACATTCACTAGTAGGAGTGAGAAAAACATCACGGGGTGGTGCGCATTGTATGGGTGTGTGTTATATTACATTCACTAGTAGGAGTGAGAAAAACATCACGGGGTGGTGTGAATCGGAGGGTCTGAATTAGGATAGGCAATGAGTGGCAATGTAGGATGGAGAAAAGCAGCGCGGGGTGGTCAGCATGGGGAGGTCAGGGAACATGCAGTGGCAATGTAGGATAGGTTTCTGAAAAACATCGCGGGGTGGTGCGCATTGTATGGGTGTGTGTTACATTACATTCACTAGTAGGAGTGAGAAAAACATCACGGGGTGGTGCGCATTGTATGGGTGTGTGTTACATTACATTCACTAGTAGGTGTGAGAAAAACATCACGGGGTGGTGCGCATTGTATGGGTGTGTGTTACATTACATTCACTAGTAGGAGTGAGCAAAACATGACGGGGTGGTGCGCATTGTACGGGTGTGTGTTACATTACATTCACTAGTAGGAGTGAGAAAAACATCACTGGGTGGTGCGCATTGTATGGGTGTGTGTTACATTACATTCACTAGTAGGAGTGAGAAAAACATCACGGGGTGGTGCGCATTGTATGGGTGTGTGTTACATTACATTGACTAGTAGGAGTGAGAAAAACATCACGGGGTGGTGCGCATTGTATGGGTGTGTGTTACATTACATGCACTAGTAGGAGTGAGAAAAACATCACGGGGTGGTGCGCATTGTATGGGTGTGTGTTACATTACATTCACAAGTAGGAGTGAGAAAAACATCACGGGGTGGTGCGCATTGTATGGGTGTGTGTTACATTACATTCACTAGTAGGAGTGAGAAAAACATCACGGGGTGGTGCGCATTGTATGGGTGTGTGTTACATTACATTCACTAGTAGGAGTGAGAAAAACATCACGGGGTGGTGCGCATTGTATGGGTGTGTGTTACATTAGATTCACTAGTAGGAGTGAGAAAAACATCACGGGGTGGTGCGCATTGTATGGGTGTGTGTTACATTACATTCACTAGTAGGAGTGAGAAAAACATCACGGGGTGGTGCGCATTGTATGGGTGTGTGTTACATTACATTCACTAGTAGGAGTGAGAAAAACATCACGGGGTGGTGTGAATCGGAGGGTCTGAATTAGGATAGGCAGTGAGTGGCAATGTAGGATGGAGAAAAGCACCGCGGGGCGGTCAGCATGGGGAGGTCAGGGAATGTTGGGAGCCGCAGCCCCGAGCCCGGTCGCCTCACTTGGCGGACGTGAGGCCTGTAGTAAAGAGTGAGGCCTGAGGTAGATTACCCCTCCCATCGAATATGCTAGTTTCCTGCTTACCGCGTAAACAACCCGCTCAACAATATAGTCTGCCTAGCAACTGATGATGTTAGCCAATCAGCTTGCCTTGCTTACTTTAACATGATTGGACACTGTATCCGTATATATACCGGTGCCACCCCTGGGAGGAAGTAGAAGCCAGGTAGAAGCCCGGAAGTAGAAGCCCAGAAGGAGCTGCGGAGAGCGGACCGATAGAGGCTTCGGGGCAGACTGAAGCACAAGAGGAGCCGCGGAGAGCGGACCAAAGGAGGCTTCAGCTGGGAGAACCCAGGGCAGGCTGTACGGAGAAGAAGAATAAAAAGAAAAGGTTGTCCACTACCAGACTATGTCGTGTGTCCTTCCTGCCGGCCGGGAGCGGACATCGACATTTGGAGGCCCGCCCGGGGACTGATCACCCCCGAGACGTGACAGTGGACAACGCTCCAGTACAGAGCTGCGAGACAGGTGAGTTGGGGATAAGCCTGGGCTCTGGGTGGCGCGCACCTACAGGGCTTTTAGACTCCCCTCAGGCTCACGCGTAAGTGGCGGATTTTTGGGCCTCACGCGGTGAGTAACATATTAAAAAATGGGAAACATGTTAGGTAGCGGCACTAAGAGCGAGGGTGGTTGTGGAGAAAGCTCTCAAGAGCTTACAAAAGTACGCAGGGTATCTGAGCAGGCCCAGTCAGGGAGCTCCCGAGAGGTGTCTGTCAAGGGGAACAAGGATGCTAAGGAGGAGGACGGGGCTCTAGCCTCGGAGTCGTCTGACTCCGAGGACGAGGGAAAGTTGAATGGCAGGGAGGCCAAAGAGACTAGCTGTCAGGAGCCTAAGTCGCTCCATAAGGAGTCGGGTCTGCGGAAGAGTAGAGAGCTCCTGAGTGCGCCCCGGCGCGAGAGGGAGGCGAAGCCTTCCGCCCCACCTTGGGGGCCGTTTCCGGAGGCGATCCCTCGCCGCGGGGCGGCCGCCCGGGAGCTCCCTTCCTCTTCGCCAGAACAGGAAGTGATGCACGGGCCCCCATTTTCCGCCCAATCACGGCCGCTGTCTTATGCTCCGCCGCCGGCAGGTCGGTATTTTCACAGGTGGCTTTGGCAGGGGAGACGCTTGTTTCATGAGGTACATCCACCACCTGGGATGGATAGTGACCCCTACGAGATATTTCCTGTACAAGTAGCTATGGGCCAGGGACGCAATGTATGGGAGCCTTTTGAGATAAAGCAGATTAGAGAACTTAAAAATGCAGTTACAACCTTTGGGCCGACTGCGCCTTACACCATTGCCATGCTGGAGAATCTGTCTTCTGGGCCCCTCACCCCCGCGGACTGGATTCAGCTGGCGGGGGCGTGTCTGCCCTCGGGTGGTTACCTGGATTGGCGAGCCTGGTATGCAGAGTCCTCTGCAGAGCAGGCTGAGAGAAACGCCAATCGGGGAGACCGGGGGTGGAACAAGAGAATGCTTGTGGGAGAGGGTCGGCGCGCTGATGGTCAGACTCGGTTCCCCGGCGCTCTCTGGCGGGGAGGAGATAGAGAGCCATCCGCTCCGCCCTGGAGCTCTTTTCTAAAAGCGGCTCCCCGCCGAGAGGCCGCCACAGGAAACCCTCCCTTCCCTCAGCCGGCACAGGAAGTGACGCCCCGTTTCACTCTGTCGCGACCGCAGTCTTATGACGTCGCGCCGCTGGGCAGACGGTATTTTCATGGGCGGCTACTCTGCCGAGCAGGCTGAGAAAAACGCCGGTCGAGGAAAAAGGGGGCTGGGGATTTAGCTCAGCGGCATAAGCGCCTGCCTTACAAGCAGGCAGTTGTTAGTTCGATCCCTGGTACCAATAAAAAAAAAAAAAAAAAAAAAAAAAAAAAAAAACGAAAAAGATAAAAATAAAAAATAAAAAACAAAAAGGGGGAGTAAACCCTCGAGGTTTGATCCCTGGTGATGTTTGGCAGATGGACATCACACATATACAGGAGTTTGGGACTCTTAAATATGTTCATGTTTCCACAGACACCTGTTCTCGCGTCATATTTGCAACAGCAGAAACAGGTGAAAAAGTGTCTAATGTGATCAATCATTGCCTGGCGGCTTGGGCCGCATGGGGCAAACCAAAGATATTAAAAACTGATAATGGACCAGCCTATATAGGCAAAGCTTTCAATGAGTTCTGCAAAATGATGGAGGTTCAATTAAAACATGGTATCCCATACAATCCCCAAGGTCAAGGAATCATTGAGAGGGCTCATAGAAGCCTCACAGAAATTTTACAAAAACAAAAAGGGGGAGTAGGCCAAGGCCTGGCCCCAAAGGCACGATTATCCATGGCACTATTCACACACAATTTTTTAAATTTAAATAATGATAATCGCTCCCCAGCTGTGGAGCACTGCAACCCTTCCCCCAACCATAAAGGGTGGGTGAAGTGGAAAGATGTCCTGACAGGACAATGGATGGGCCCGGATCCGGTAATCAGCTGGAACCGAGGCGCGGTTTGTGTTTTCCCACAGGAACCGGGACGAGAACCACTGTGGATACCGGAGAGACTGACACGGGCAACAAAGCCCTCGACTGAAGATCAGACCTGCCCTACTGGAGATCCATCACAGACCAACCAACAAGATGAATAGAAATAGCGGTAGCCCGAAATGGACAAAAAGATCCTCAGGCATATGCATGGCTTGCTCGATTGGCCCACGACCGAGTCTAGATATGGCGGGCATCCTTCATTCTCCTCCATAAGGTGACAATACACAGCAGGGTAGATGAGTCAATGACGGGTAAGAGCGTGCCTCCCCAGCACGACTCGACCTAAGCCAGGCCCTACCCCATCCTGCACGTAAGCCGCTGGACTGTTAGATGCTGCCCAGGTCTAAATTTCTCTCCGAGGGGATTTCTTTACGGAGAGGAAATGAGTGCAAGCTTGTGTGCATCCAGGTTCCGTCCAGTTTGTGCCTGGCCCTAGAAAAAGGACGAGGGCCTCAGGGCCTTGGCAGACCATGGGACGGCCGACCAGGGTCTAAGCCAAGGACCTACGGTGGGCCTACGCATAGGGCATAAGCCTCTGCACCCAGTCCAGGAAGGGCTACGATGCGCACATTTATAAAAAAAAAATAAAATAAAAAAGGGGGAGATGTTGGGAGCCGCAGCCCCGAGCCCGGTCGCCTCACTTGGCGGACGTGAGGCCTGTAGTAAAGAGTGAGGCCTGAGGTAGATTACCCCTCCCATCGAATATGCTAGTTTCCTGCTTACCGCGTAAACAACCCGCTCAACAATATAGTCTGCCTAGCAACTGATGATGTTAGCCAATCAGCTTGCCTTGCTTACTTTAACATGATTGGACACTGTATCCGTATATATACCGGTGCCACCCCTGGGAGGAAGTAGAAGCCAGGTAGAAGCCCGGAAGTAGAAGCCCAGAAGGAGCTGCGGAGAGCGGACCGATAGAGGCTTCGGGGCAGACTGAAGCACAAGAGGAGCCGCGGAGAGCGGACCAAAGGAGGCTTCAGCTGGGAGAACCCAGGGCAGGCTGTACGGAGAAGAAGAATAAAAAGAAAAGGTTGTCCACTACCAGACTATGTCGTGTGTCCTTCCTGCCGGCCGGGAGCGGACATCGACAAGGGAACATGCAGTGGAAATGTAGGATAGGTTTCTGAAAAACATCGAGGGGTGGTGCGCATTATATGGGTGTGTGTTACATTACATTCACTTGTAGGAGTGAGAAAAACATCACGGGGTGGTGCACATTGTATGGGTGTGTGTTACATTACATTCACTAGTAGGAGTGAGAAAAACATCACGGGGTGGTGTGAATCGGAGGGTCTGAATGAGCATAGGCAGTGAGTGGCAATGTAGGATGCAGAAAAGCACCGCGGGGTGGTCAGCATGGGGAGGTCAGGGAACATGCAGTGGCAATGTAGGATAGGTTTCTGAAAAACATCACGGGGTAGTGCGCATTGCATGGGTGTGTGTTACATTACATTCCCTAGTAGGAGTGAGAAAAACATCACGGGGTGGTGCGCATTGTATGGGTGTGTGTTACATTACATTAACTAGTAGGAGTGAGAAAAACATCACGGGGTGGTGCGCATTGTATGGGTGTGTGTTACATTACATTCACTAGTAGGAGTGAGAAAAACATCACGGGGTGGTGCGCATTGTATGGGTGTGTGTTACATTACATTCACTAGTAAGAGTGAGAAAAACATCACGGGGTGGTGCGCATTGTATTGGTGTGTGTTACATTACATTCACTAGTAGGAGTGAGAAAAACATCACGGGGTGGTGCATATTGTATGGGTGTGTGTTACATTACATTCACTAGTAGGAGTGAGAAAAACATCACGGGGTGGTGCGCATTGTATGGTTGTGTGTTACATTACATTCACTAGTAGGAGTGAGAAAAACATCACGGGGTGGTGTGAATCGGAGGGTCTGAATTAGGATAGGCAATGAGTGGCAATGTAGGATGGAGAAAAGCAGCGCGGGGTGGTCAGCATGGGGAGGTCAGGGAACATGCAGTGGCAATGTAGGATAGGTTTCTGAAAAACATCCCGGGGTGGTGCGCATTGTATGGGTGTGTGTTACATTACATTCACTAGTAGGAGTGAGAAAAACATCACGGGGTGGTGCGCATTGTATGGGTGTGTGTTACATTACATTCACTAGTAGGAGTGAGAAAAACATCACGGGGTGGTGCGCATTGTATGGGTGTGTGTTACATTACATTCACTAGTAGGAGTGAGAAAAACATCACGGGGTGGTGCGCATTGTACGGGTGTGTGTTACATTACATTCACCAGTAGGAGTGAGAAAAACATCACGGGGTGGTGCGCATTGTATGGGTGTGTGTTACATTACATTCACTAGTAGGAGTGAGAAAAACATCACGGGGTGGTGCGCATTGTATGGGTGTGTGTTATATTACAGTCACTAGTAGGTGTGAGAAAAACATCACGGGGTGGTGCGCATTGTATGGGTGTGTGTTACATTACATTCACTAGTAGGAGTGAGAAAAACATCACGGGGTGGTGCGCATTGTACGGGTGTGTGTTACATTACATTCACCAGTAGGAGTGAGAAAAACATCACGGTGTGGTGCGCATTGTATGGGTGTGTGTTACATTACATTCACTAGTAGGAGTGAGAAAAACATCACGGGGTGGTGTGAATCGGAGGGTCTGAATTAGGATAGGCAGTGAGAGGCAATGTAGGATGGAGAAAAGCACCGCGGGGTTGTCAGCATGGGGAGGTCAGGGAACATGCAGTGGCAATGTAGGAGAGGTTTCTGAAAAACATCACGGGGTGGTGCGCATTGTATAGGTGTGTGTTACATTACATTCACTACTAGGAGTGAGAAAAACATCACGGGGTGGTGCGCATTGTATGGGTGTGTGTTACATTACATTCACTAGTAGGAGTGAGAAAAACATCACGGGGTGGTGCGCATTGTATGGGTGTGTGTTACATTACATGCACTAGTAGGAGTGAGAAAAACATCACGGGGTGGTGCGCATTGTATGGGTGTGTGTTACATTACATTCACTACTAGGAGTGAGAAAAACATCACGGGGTGGTGCGCATTGTATGGGTGTGTGTTACATTACATTCACTAGTAGGAGTGAGAAAAACATCACGGGGTGGTGCGCATTGTATGGGTGTGTGTTACATTACATTCACTAGTAGGAGTGAGAAAAACATCACGGGGTGGTGCGCATTGTATGGGTGTGTGTTACATTAGATTCACTAGTTTGAGTGAGAAAAACATCACGGGGTGGTGCGCATTGTATGGGTGTGTGTTACATTACATTCACTAGTAGGAGTGAGAAAAACATCATGGGGTGGTGCGCATTGTATGGGTGTGGGTTACATTACATTCACTAGTAGGAGTGAGAAAAACATCACGGGGTTGTGGGATTCGGAGGGTCTCAATTAGGATAGGCAGTGAGTGGCAATGTAGGATGGAGAAAAGCACCGCGGGGTGGTCAGCATGGGGAGGTCAGGGAACATGCAGTGGCAATGTAGGACACGTTTCTGAAAAACATCGCGGGGTGGTGCGCATTGTATGGGTGTGTGTTACATTACATTCACTAGTAGGAGTGAGAAAAACATCACGGGGTGGTGCGCATTTTATGGGTGTGTGTTACATTACATTCACTAGTAGGAGTGAGAAAACATCACGGGGTGGTGCGCATTGTATGGGTGTGTGTTACATTACATTCACTAGTAGGTGTGAGGAAAACATCACGGGGTGTTGCGCATTGTATGGGTGTGTGTTACATTACATTCACTAGTCGGAGTGAGAAAAACATCACGGGGTGGTGTGCATTGTATGGGTGTTTGTTACATTACATTCACTAGTAGGAGTGAGAAAAACATCACGGGGTGGTGTGAATCGGAGGGTCTGAATTAGGATAGGCAGTGAGTGGCAATGTAGGATGGAGAAAAGCACCGCGGGGCGGTCAGCATGGGGAGGTCAGGGAACATGCAGTGGAAATGTAGGATAGGTTTCTGAAAAACATCGAGGGGTGGTGCGCATTATATGGGTGTGTGTTACATTACATTCACTTGTAGGAGTGAGAAAAACATCACGGGGTGGTGCACATTGTATGGGTGTGTGTTACATTACATTCACTAGTAGGAGTGAGAAAAACATCACGGGGTGGTGTGAATCGGAGGGTCTGAATGAGCATAGGCAGTGAGTGGAAATGTAGGATGCAGAAAAGCACCGCGGGGTGGTCAGCATGGGGAGGTCAGGGAACATGCAGTGGCAATGTAGGATAGGTTTCTGAAAAACATCACGGGGTAGTGCGCATTGCATGGGTGTGTTTTACATTACATTCCCTAGTAGGAGTGAGAAAAACATCACGGGGTGGTGCGCATTGTATGGGTGTGTGTTACATTACATTAACTAGTAGGAGTGAGAAAAACATCACGGGGTGGTGCGCATTGTATGGGTGTGTGTTACATTACATTCACTAGTAGGAGTGAGAAAAACATCACGGGGTGGTGCGCATTGTATGGGTGTGTGTTACATTACATTCACTAGTAAGAGTGAGAAAAACATCACGGGGTGGTGCGCATTGTATTGGTGTGTGTTACATTACATTCACTAGTAGGAGTGAGAAAAACATCACGGGGTGGTGCATATTGTATGGGTGTGTGTTACATTACATTCACTAGTAGGAGTGAGAAAAACATCACGGGGTGGTGCGCATTGTATGGTTGTGTGTTACATTACATTCACTAGTACGAGTGAGAAAAACATCACGGGGTGGTGTGAATCGGAGGGTCTGAATTAGGATAGGCAATGAGTGGCAATGTAGGATGGAGAAAAGCAGCGCGGGGTGGTCAGCATGGGGAGGTCAGGGAACATGCAGTGGCAATGTAGGATAGGTTTCTGAAAAACATCCCGGGGTGGTGCGCATTGTATGGGTGTGTGTTACATTACATTCACTAGTAGGAGTGAGAAAAACATCACGGGGTGGTGCGCATTGTATGGGTGTGTGTTACATTACATTCACTAGTAGGAGTGAGAAAAACATCACGGGGTGGTGCGCATTGTATGGGTGTGTGTTACATTACATTCACTAGTAGGAGTGAGAAAAACATCACGGGGTGGTGCGCATTGTACGGGTGTGTGTTACATTACATTCACCAGTAGGAGTGAGAAAAACATCACGGGGTGGTGCGCATTGTATGGGTGTGTGTTACATTACATTCACTAGTAGGAGTGAGAAAAACATCACGGGGTGGTGCGCATTGTATGGGTGTGTGTTATATTACAGTCACTAGTAGGTGTGAGAAAAACATCACGGGGTGGTGCGCATTGTATGGGTGTGTGTTACATTACATTCACTAGTAGGAGTGAGAAAAACATCACGGGGTGGTGCGCATTGTACGGGTGTGTGTTACATTACATTCACCAGTAGGAGTGAGAAAAACATCACGGTGTGGTGCGCATTGTATGGGTGTGTGTTACATTACATTCACTAGTAGGAGTGAGAAAAACATCACGGGGTGGTGTGAATCGGAGGGTCTGAATTAGGATAGGCAGTGAGAGGCAATGTAGGATGGAGAAAAGCACCGCGGGGTTGTCAGCATGGGGAGGTCAGGGAACATGCAGTGGCAATGTAGGAGAGGTTTCTGAAAAACATCACGGGGTGGTGCGCATTGTATAGGTGTGTGTTACATTACATTCACTACTAGGAGTGAGAAAAACATCACGGGGTGGTGCGCATTGTATGGGTGTGTGTTACATTACATTCACTAGTAGGAGTGAGAAAAACATCACGGGGTGGTGCGCATTGTATGGGTGTGTGTTACATTACATGCACTAGTAGGAGTGAGAAAAACATCACGGGGTGGTGCGCATTGTATGGGTGTGTGTTACATTACATTCACTACTAGGAGTGAGAAAAACATCACGGGGTGGTGCGCATTGTATGGGTGTGTGTTACATTACATTCACAAGTAGGAGTGAGAAAAACATCACGGGGTGGTGCGCATTGTATGGGTGTGTGTTACATTACATTCACTAGTAGGAGTGAGAAAAACATCACGGGGTGGTGCGCATTGTATGGGTGTGTGTTACATTAGATTCACTAGTTTGAGTGAGAAAAACATCACGGGGTGGTGCGCATTGTATGGGTGTGTGTTACATTACATTCACTAGTAGGAGTGAGAAAAACATCATGGGGTGGTGCGCATTGTATGGGTGTGGGTTACATTACATTCACTAGTAGGAGTGAGAAAAACATCACGGGGTTGTGGGATTCGGAGGGTCTCAATTAGGATAGGCAGTGAGTGGCAATGTAGGATGGAGAAAAGCACCGCGGGGTGGTCAGCATAGGGAGGTCAGGGAACATGCAGTGGCAATGTAGGACACGTTTCTGAAAAACATCGCGGGGTGGTGCGCATTGTATGGGTGTGTGTTACATTACATTCACTAGTAGGAATGAGAAAAACATCACGGGGTGGTGCGCATTGTATGGGTGTGTGTTACATTACATTCAATAGTAGGAGTGAGAAAAACATCACGGGGTGGTGGGCATTGTATGGGTGTGTGTTACATTACATTCACTAGTAGGAGTGAGAAAAACATCACGGGGTGGTGCGCATTGTATGGGTGTGTGTTACATTACATTCCCTAGTAGGAGTGAGAAAAACATCACGGGGTGGTGCGCATTGTATGGGTGTGTGTTACATTACATTCACTAGTAGGAGTGAGAAAAACATCACGGGGTGGTGTGCATTGTATGGGTGTTTGTTACATTACATTCACTAGTAGGAGTGAGAAAAACATCACGGGGTGGTGTGAATCGGAGGGTCTGAATTAGGATAGGCAGTGAGTGGCAATGTAGGATGGAGAAAAGCACCGCGGGGCGGTCAGCATGGGGAGGTCAGGGAACATGCAGTGGAAATGTAGGATAGGTTTCTGAAAAACATCGAGGGGTGGTGCGCATTATATGGGTGTTTGTTACATTACATTCACTAGTAGGAGTGAGAAAAACATCACGGGGTGGTGCACATTGTATGGGTGTGTGTTACATTACATTCACTAGTAGGAGTGAGAAAAACATCACGGGGTGGTGTGAATCGGAGGGTCTGAATGAGAATAGGCAGTGAGTGGCAATGTAGGATGCAGAAAAGCACCGCGGGGTGGTCAGCATGGGGAGGTCAGGGAACATGCAGTGGCAATGTAGGATAGGTTTCTGAAAAACATCACGGGGTGGTGCGCATTGTATGGGTGTGTGTTACATTACATTCCCTAGTAGGAGTGAGAAAAACATCACGGGGTGGTGCGCATTGTATGGGTGTGTGTTACATTACATTCACTAGTAGGAGTGAGAAAAACATCACGGGGTGGTGCGCATTGTATGGGTGTGTGTTACATTACATTCACTAGTAGGAGTGAGAAAAACATCACGGGGTGGTGCGCATTGTATGGGTGTGTGTTACATTACATTCACTAGTAGGAGTGAGAAAAACATCATGGGGTGGTGCGCATTGTATTGGTGTGTGTTACATTACATTCACTAGTAGGAGTGAGAAAAACATCACGGGGTGGTGCATACTGTATGGGTGTGTGTTACATTACATTCACTAGTAGGAGTGAGAAAAACATCACGGGGTGGTGCGCATTGTATGGGTGTGTGTTACATTACATTCACTAGTAGGAGTGAGAAAAACATCACGGGGTGGTGTGAATCGGAGGGTCTGAATTAGGATAGGCAATGAGTGGCAATGTAGGATGGGGAAAAGCAGCGCGGGGTGGTCAGCATGGGGAGGTCAGGGAACATGCAGTGGCAATGTAGGACACGTTTCTGAAAAACATCGCGGGGTGGTGCGCATTGTATGGGTGTGTGTTACATTACATTCACTAGTAGGAGTGAGAAAAACATCACGGGGTGGTGCGCATTGTATGGGTGTGTCTTACATTACATTCACTAGTAGGAGTGAGAAAAACATCACGGGGTGGTGCGCATTGTATGGGTGTGTGTTACATTACATTCACTAGTAGGAGTGAGAAAAACATCACGGGGTGGTGCGCATTGTATGGGTGTGTGTTACATTACATTCACTAGTAGGAGTGAGAAAAACATCACGGGGTGGTGCGCATTGTACGGGTGTGTGTTACATTACATTCACTAGTAGTGAGAAAAACATCACGGGGTGGTGCGCATTGTATTGGTGTGTGTTACATTACATTCACTAGTAGGAGTGAGAAAAACATCACGGGGTGGTGCGCATTGTATGGGTGTGTGTTACATTACATTCACTAGTAGGAGTGAGAAAAACATCACGGGGTGGTGCGCATTGTATGGGTGTGTGTTACATTACATTCACTACTAGGAGTGAGAAAAACATCACGGGGTGGTGTGCATTGTATGGGAGTGTGTTACATTACATTCACTAGTAGGAGTGAGAAAAACATCACGGGGTGGTGCACATTGTATGGGTGTGTGTTACATTACATTCACTAGTAGGAGTGAGAAAAACATCACGGGGTGGTGCGCATTGTATGGGTGTGTGTTACATTAGATTCACTAGTTTGAGTGAGAAAAACATCACGGGGTGGTGCGCATTGTATGGGTGTGTGTTACATTACATTCACTAGTAGGAGTGAGAAAAACATCATGGTTTGGTGCGCATGGTATGGGTGTGGGTTACATTACATTCACTAGTAGGAGTGAGAAAAACATCACGGGGTTGTGGGATTCGGAGGGTCTCAATTAGGATAGGCAGTGAGTGGCAATGTAGGATGGAGAAAAGCACCGCGGGGTGGTCAGCATAGGGAGGTCAGGGAACATGCAGTGGCAATTTAGGACACGTTTCTGAAAAACATCGCGGGGTGGTGCGCATTGTATGGGTGTGTGTTACATTAGATTCATTAGTAGGAGTGAGAAAAACATCACGGGGTGGTGCGCATTGTATGGGTGTGTGTTACATTACATTCACTAGTAGCAGTGAGAAAAACATCACGGGGTGGTGCGCATTGTATGGGTGTGTGTTACATTACATTCACTAGTAGGAGTGAGAAAAACATCGTGGGGTGGTGCTCATTGTATGGGTGTGTGTTACATTACATTGACTAGTAGGAGTGAGAAAAACATCACGGGGTGGTGTGCACTGTATGGGTGTGTGTTACATTACATGCACTAGTAGGAGTGAGAAAAACATCATGTGGTGGTGCGCACTGTATGGGTGTGTGTTACATTAGATTCACTAGTAGGAATGAGAAAAACATCACGGGGTGGTGCGCATTGTATGGGTGTGTGTTACATTACATTCAATAGTAGGAGTGAGAAAAACATCACGGGGTGGTGGGCATTGTATGGGTGTGTGTTACATTACATTCACTAGTAGGAGTGAGAAAAACATCACGGGGTGGTGCGCATTGTATGGGTGTGTGTTACATTACATTCACTAGTAGGAGTGAGAAAAACATCACGGGGTGGTTCGCATTCTATGGGTGTGTGTTACATTACATTCACTAGTAGGAGTGAGAAAAACATCACGGGGTGGTGCGCATTGTATGGCTGTGTGTTACATTACATTCACTAGTAGGAGTGAGAAAAACATCACGGGGTGGTGCGCATTGTATGGGTGTGTGTTACATTACATGCACTAGTAGGAGTGAGAAAAACATCACGGGGTGGTGCGCATTGTATGGGTGTGTGTTACATTACATTCACTACTAGGAGTGAGAAAAACATCACGGGGTGGTGCGCATTGTATGGGTGTGTGTTACATTACATTCACTAGTAGGAGTGAGAAAAACATCACGGGGTGGTGCGCATTGTATGGGTGTGTGTTACATTACATTCACTAGTAGGAGTGAGAAAAACATCACGGGGTGGTGCGCATTGTATGGGTGTGTGTTACATTAGATTCACTAGTTTGAGTGAGAAAAACATCACGGGGTGGTGCGCATTGTATGGGTGTGTGTTACATTACATTCACTAGTAGGAGTGAGAAAAACATCATGGGGTGGTGCGCATTGTATGGGTGTGGGTTACATTACATTCACTAGTAGGAGTGAGAAAAACATCACGGGGTTGTGGGATTCGGAGGGTCTCAATTAGGATAGGCAGTGAGTGGCAATGTAGGATGGAGAAAAGCACCGCGGGGTGGTCAGCATGGGGAGGTCAGGGAACATGCAGTGGCAATGTAGGACACGTTTCTGAAAAACATCGCGGGGTGGTGCGCATTGTATGGGTGTGTGTTACATTACATTCACTAGTAGGAGTGAGAAAAACATCACGGGGTGGTGCGCATTTTATGGGTGTGTGTTACATTACATTCACTAGTAGGAGTGAGAAAACATCACGGGGTGGTGCGCATTGTATGGGTGTGTGTTACATTACATTCACTAGTAGGTGTGAGGAAAACATCACGGGGTGTTGCGCATTGTATGGGTGTGTGTTACATTACATTCACTAGTCGGAGTGAGAAAAACATCACGGGGTGGTGTGCATTGTATGGGTGTTTGTTACATTACATTCACTAGTAGGAGTGAGAAAAACATCACGGGGTGGTGTGAATCGGAGGGTCTGAATTAGGATAGGCAGTGAGTGGCAATGTAGGATGGAGAAAAGCACCGCGGGGCGGTCAGCATGGGGAGGTCAGGGAACATGCAGTGGAAATGTAGGATAGGTTTCTGAAAAACATCGAGGGGTGGTGCGCATTATATGGGTGTGTGTTACATTACATTCACTTGTAGGAGTGAGAAAAACATCACGGGGTGGTGCACATTGTATGGGTGTGTGTTACATTACATTCACTAGTAGGAGTGAGAAAAACATCACGGGGTGGTGTGAATCGGAGGGTCTGAATGAGCATAGGCAGTGAGTGGCAATGTAGGATGCAGAAAAGCACCGCGGGGTGGTCAGCATGGGGAGGTCAGGGAACATGCAGTGGCAATGTAGGATAGGTTTCTGAAAAACATCACGGGGTAGTGCGCATTGCATGGGTGTGTGTTACATTACATTCCCTAGTAGGAGTGAGAAAAACATCACGGGGTGGTGCGCATTGTATGGGTGTGTGTTACATTACATTAACTAGTAGGAGTGAGAAAAACATCACGGGGTGGTGCGCATTGTATGGGTGTGTGTTACATTACATTCACTAGTAGGAGTGAGAAAAACATCACGGGGTGGTGCGCATTGTATGGGTGTGTGTTACATTACATTCACTAGTAAGAGTGAGAAAAACATCACGGGGTGGTGCGCATTGTATTGGTGTGTGTCACATTACATTCACTAGTAGGAGTGAGAAAAACATCACGGGGTGGTGCATATTGTATGGGTGTGTGTTACATTACATTCACTAGTAGGAGTGAGAAAAACATCACGGGGTGGTGCGCATTGTATGGTTGTGTGTTACATTACATTCACTAGTAGGAGTGAGAAAAACATCACGGGGTGGTGTGAATCGGAGGGTCTGAATTAGGATAGGCAATGAGTGGCAATGTAGGATGGAGAAAAGCAGCGCGGGGTGGTCAGCATGGGGAGGTCAGGGAACATGCAGTGGCAATGTAGGATAGGTTTCTGAAAAACATCCCGGGGTGGTGCGCATTGTATGGGTGTGTGTTACATTACATTCACTAGTAGGAGTGAGAAAAACATCACGGGGTGGTGCGCATTGTATGGGTGTGTGTTACATTACATTCACTAGTAGGAGTGAGAAAAACATCACGGGGTGGTGCGCATTGTATGGGTGTGTGTTACATTACATTCACTAGTAGGAGTGAGAAAAACATCACGGGGTGGTGCGCATTGTACGGGTGTGTGTTACATTACATTCACCAGTAGGAGTGAGAAAAACATCACGGGGTGGTGCGCATTGTATGGGTGTGTGTTACATTACATTCACTAGTAGGAGTGAGAAAAACATCACGGGGTGGTGCGCATTGTATGGGTGTGTGTTATATTACAGTCACTAGTAGGTGTGAGAAAAACATCACGGGGTGGTGCGCATTGTATGGGTGTGTGTTACATTACATTCACTAGTAGGAGTGAGAAAAACATCACGGGGTGGTGCGCATTGTACGGGTGTGTGTTACATTACATTCACCAGTAGGAGTGAGAAAAACATCACGGTGTGGTGCGCATTGTATGGGTGTGTGTTACATTACATTCACTAGTAGGAGTGAGAAAAACATCACGGGGTGGTGTGAATCGGAGGGTCTGAATTAGGATAGGCAGTGAGAGGCAATGTAGGATGGAGAAAAGCACCGCGGGGTTGTCAGCATGGGGAGGTCAGGGAACATGCAGTGGCAATGTAGGAGAGGTTTCTGAAAAACATCACGGGGTGGTGCGCATTGTATAGGTGTGTGTTACATTACATTCACTACTAGGAGTGAGAAAAACATCACGGGGTGGTGCGCATTGTATGGGTGTGTGTTACATTACATTCACTAGTAGGAGTGAGAAAAACATCACGGGGTGGTGCGCATTGTATGGGTGTGTGTTACATTACATGCACTAGTAGGAGTGAGAAAAACATCACGGGGTGGTGCGCATTGTATGGGTGTGTGTTACATTACATTCACTACTAGGAGTGAGAAAAACATCACGGGGTGGTGCGCATTGTATGGGTGTGTGTTACATTACATTCACTAGTAGGAGTGAGAAAAACATCACGGGGTGGTGCGCATTGTATGGGTGTGTGTTACATTACATTCACTAGTAGGAGTGAGAAAAACATCACGGGGTGGTGCGCATTGTATGGGTGTGTGTTACATTAGATTCACTAGTTTGAGTGAGAAAAACATCACGGGGTGGTGCGCATTGTATGGGTGTGTGTTACATTACATTCACTAGTAGGAGTGAGAAAAACATCATGGGGTGGTGCGCATTGTATGGGTGTGGGTTACATTACATTCACTAGTAGGAGTGAGAAAAACATCACGGGGTTGTGGGATTCGGAGGGTCTCAATTAGGATAGGCAGTGAGTGGCAATGTAGGATGGAGACAAGCACCGCGGGGTGGTCAGCATAGGGAGGTCAGGGAACATGCAGTGGCAATGTAGGACACGTTTCTGAAAAACATCGCGGGGTGGTGCGCATTGTATGGGTGTGTGTTACATTACATTCACTAGTAGGAATGAGAAAAACATCACGGGGTGGTGCGCATTGTATGGGTGTGTGTTACATTACATTCAATAGTAGGAGTGAGAAAAACATCACGGGGTGGTGGGCATTGTATGGGTGTGTGTTACATTACATTCACTAGTAGGAGTGAGAAAAACATCACGGGGTGGTGCGCATTGTATGGGTGTGTGTTACATTACATTCCCTAGTAGGAGTGAGAAAAACATCACGGGGTGGTGCGCATTGTATGGGTGTGTGTTACATTACATTCACTAGTAGGAGTGAGAAAAACATCACGGGGTGGTGTGCATTGTATGGGTGTTTGTTACATTACATTCACTAGTAGGAGTGAGAAAAACATCACGGGGTGGTGTGAATCGGAGGGTCTGAATTAGGATAGGCAGTGAGTGGCAATGTAGGATGGAGAAAAGCACCGCGGGGCGGTCAGCATGGGGAGGTCAGGGAACATGCAGTGGAAATGTAGGATAGGTTTCTGAAAAACATCGAGGGGTGGTGCGCATTATATGTGTGTGTGTTACATTACATTCACTAGTAGGAGTGAGAAAAACATCACGGGGTGGTGCACATTGTATGGGTGTGTGTTACATTACATTCACTAGTAGGAGTGAGAAAAACATCACGGGGTGGTGTGAATCGGAGGGTCTGAATGAGAATAGGCAGTGAGTGGCAATGTAGGATGCAGAAAAGCACCGCGGGGTGGTCAGCATGGGGAGGTCAGGGAACATGCAGTGGCAATGTAGGATAGGTTTCTGAAAAACATCACGGGGTGGTGCGCATTGTATGGGTGTGTGTTACATTACATTCCCTAGTAGGAGTGAGAAAAACATCACGGGGTGGTGCGCATTGTATGGGTGTGTGTTACATTACATTCACTAGTAGGAGTGAGAAAAACATCACGGGGTGGTGCGCATTGTATGGGTGTGTGTTACATTACATTCACTAGTAGGAGTGAGAAAAACATCACGGGGTGGTGCGCATTGTATGGGTGTGTGTTACATTACATTCACTAGTAGGAGTGAGAAAAACATCACGGGGTGGTGCGCATTGTATTGGTGTGTGTTACATTACATTCACTAGTAGGAGTGAGAAAAACATCACGGGGTGGTGCATACTGTATGGGTGTGTGTTACATTACATTCACTAGTAGGAGTGAGAAAAACATCACGGGGTGGTGCGCATTGTATGGGTGTGTGTTACATTACATTCACTAGTAGGAGTGAGAAAAACATCACGGGGTGGTGTGAATCGGAGGGTCTGAATTAGGATAGGCAATGAGTGGCAATGTAGGATGGAGAAAAGCAGCACGGGGTGGTCAGCATGGGGAGGTCAGGGAACATGCAGTGGCAATGTAGGACACGTTTCTGAAAAACATCGCGGGGTGGTGCGCATTGTATGGGTGTGTGTTACATTACATTCACTAGTAGGAGTGAGAAAAACATCACGGGGTGGTGCGCATTGTATGGGTGTGTCTTACATTACATTCAATAGTAGGAGTGAGAAAAACATCACGGGGTGGTGCGCATTGTATGGGTGTGTGTTACATTACATTCACTAGTAGGAGTGAGAAAAACATCACGGGGTGGTGCGCATTGTATGGGTGTGTGTTACATTACATTCACTAGTAGGAGTGAGAAAAACATCACGGGGTGGTGCGCATTGTACGGGTGTGTGTTACATTACATTCACTAGTAGTGAGAAAAACATCACGGGGTGGTGCGCATTGTACGGGTGTGTGTTACATTACATTCACTAGTAGGAGTGAGAAAAACATCACGGGGTGGTGCGCATTGTATGGGTGTGTGTTACATTACATTCACTAGTAGGAGTGAGAAAAACATCACGGGGTGGTGCGCATTGTATGGGTGTGTGTTACATTACATTCACTACTAGGAGTGAGAAAAACATCACGGGGTGGTGTGCATTGTATGGGAGTGTGTTACATTACATTCACTAGTAGGAGTGAGAAAAACATCACGGGGTGGTGCACATTGTATGGGTGTGTGTTACATTACATTCACTAGTAGGAGTGAGAAAAACATCACGGGGTGGTGCGCATTGTATGGGTGTGTGTTACATTAGATTCACTAGTTTGAGTGAGAAAAACATCACGGGGTGGTGCGCATTGTATGGGTGTGTGTTACATTACATTCACTAGTAGGAGTGAGAAAAACATCATGGTTTGGTGCGCATGGTATGGGTGTGGGTTACATTACATTCACTAGTAGGAGTGAGAAAAACATCACGGGGTTGTGGGATTCGGAGGGTCTCAATTAGGATAGGCAGTGAGTGGCAATGTAGGATGGAGAAAAGCACCGCGGGGTGGTCAGCATAGGGAGGTCAGGGAACATGCAGTGGCAAATTAGGACACGTTTCTGAAAAACATCGCGGGGTGGTGCGCATTGTATGGGTGTGTGTTACATTAGATTCATTAGTAGGAGTGAGAAAAACATCACGGGGTGGTGCGCATTGTATGGGTGTGTGTTACATTACATTCACTAGTAGCAGTGAGAAAAACATCACGGGGTGGTGCGCATTGTATGGGTGTGTGTTACATTACATTCACTAGTAGGAGTGAGAAAAACATCGTGGGGTGGTGCTCATTGTATGGGTGTGTGTTACATTACATTGACTAGTAGGAGTGAGAAAAACATCACGGGGTGGTGCGCACTGTATGGGTGTGTGTTACATTACATGCACTAGTAGGAGTGAGAAAAACATCATGTGGTGGTGCGCACTGTATGGGTGTGTGTTACATTAGATTCACTAGTAGGAATGAGAAAAACATCACGGGGTGGTGCGCATTGTATGGGTGTGTGTTACATTACATTCAATAGTAGGAGTGAGAAAAACATCACGGGGTGGTGGGCATTGTATGGGTGTGTGTTACATTACATTCACTAGTAGGAGTGAGAAAAACATCACGGGGTGGTGCGCATTGTATGGGTGTGTGTTACATTACATTCACTAGTAGGAGTGAGAAAAACATCACGGGGTGGTTCGTATTCTATGGGTGTGTGTTACATTACATTCACTAGTAGGAGTGAGAAAAACATCACGGGGTGGTGCGCATTGTATGGCTGTGTGTTACATTACATTCACTAGTAGGAGTGAGAAAAACATCACGGGGTGGTGCGCATTGTATGGGTGTGTGTTACATTACATTCACTAGTAGGACTTAGAAAAATATCATGGGGTGGTGCGCATTGTATGGATGTGTGTTACATTACATTCACTAGTAGGAGTGAGAAAAACATCACGGGGTGGTGCGCATTGTATGGGTGTGTGCTACATTACATTCACTAGTAGGAGTGAGAAAAACATCGCGGGGTGGTGCGCATTGTATGGGTGTGTGTTATATTACATTCACTAGTAGGAGTGAGAAAAACATCACGGGGTGGTGCGCATTGTATGGGTGTGTGTTACATTACATTCACTAGTAGGAGTGAGAAAAACATCACGGGGTGGTGTGAATCGGAGTGTCTGAATTAGGATAGGCAGTGAGTGGCAATTTGGATGGAGAAAAGCACCGCGGGGTTGTCAGCATGGGGAGGTCAGGGAACATGCAGTGGCAATATAGGATAGGTTTCTGAAAAACATCATGGGGTGGTGCGCATTGAATGGGTGTGTGTTACATTACATTCACTAGTAGGAGTGAGAAAAACATCACGGGCTTGTGCGCATTTTATGGGTGTGTGTTACATTACATTCACTAGTAGGAGTGAGAAAACATCACGGGGTGGTGCGCATTGTATGGGTGTGTGTTACATTACATTCACTAGTAGGTGTGAGGAAAACATCACGGGGTGGTGCGCATTGTATGGGTGTGTGTTACATTACATTCACTAGTAGGAGTGAGAAAAACATCACGGGGTGGTGTGCATTGTATGGGTGTTTGTTACATTACATTCACTAGTAGGAGTGAGAAAAACATCACGGGGTGGTGTGAATCGGAGGGTCTGAATTAGGATAGGCAGTGAGTGGCAATGTAGGATGGAGAAAAGCACCGCGGGGCGGTCAGCATGGGGAGGTCAGGGAACATGCAGTGGAAATGTAGGATAGGTTTCTGAAAAACATCGAGGGGTGGTGCGCATTATATGGGTGTGTGTTACATTACATTCACTATAGGAGTGAGAAAAACATCACAGGGTGGTGCACATTGTATGGGTGTGTGTTACATTACATTCACTAGTAGGAGTGAGAAAAACATCACGCGGTGGTGTGAATCGGAGGGTCTGAATGAGGATAGGCAGTGAGTGGCAATGTAGGATGCAGAAAAGCACCGCGGGGTGGTCATAATGGGGAGGTCAGGGAACATGCAGTGGCAATGTAGGATAGGTTTCTGAAAAACATCACGGGGTGGTGCGCATTGTATGGGTGTGTGTTACATTACATTCCCTAGTAGGAGTGAGAAAAACATCACGGGGTGGTGCACATTGTATGGGTGTGTGTTACATTACATTCACTAGTAGGAGTGAGAAAAACATCACAGGGTGGTGCGCATTGTATGGGTGTGTGTTACATTACATTCACTAGTAGGAGTGAGAAAAACATCACGGGGTGGTGTGAATCGGAGGGTCTGAATTAGGATAGGCAGTGAGAGGCAATGTAGGATGGAGAAAAGCACCGCGGGGTTGTCAGCATGGGGAGGTCAGGGAACATGCAGTGGCAATGTAGGAGAGGTTTCTGAAAAACATCACGGGGTGGTGCGCATTGTATAGGTGTGTGTTACATTACATTCACTACTAGGAGTGAGAAAAACATCACGGGGTGGTGCACATTGTATGGGTGTGTGTTACATTACATTCACTAGTAGGAGTGAGAAAAACATCACGGGGTGGTGCGCATTGTATGGGTGTGTGTTACATTACATTCACTAGTAGGAGTGAGAAAAACATCACGGGGTGGTGTGAATCGGAGGGTCTGAATTAGGATAGGCAGTGAGAGGCAATGTAGGATGGAGAAAAGCACCGCGGGGTTGTCAGCATGGGGAGGTCAGGGAACATGCAGTGGCAATGTAGGAGAGGTTTCTGAAAAACATCACGGGGTGGTGCGCATTGTATAGGTGTGTGTTACATTACATTCACTACTAGGAGTGATAAAAACATCACGGGGTGGTGCGCATCGTATGGGTGTGTGTTACATTACATTCACTAGTAGGAGTGAGAGAAACATCACGGGGTGGTGCGCATTGTATGGGTGTGTGTTACATTACATGCACTAGTAGGAGTGAGAAAAACATCACGGGGTGGTGCGCATTGTATGGGTGTGTGTTACATTACATTCACTACTAGGAGTGAGAAAAACATCACGGGGTGGTGCGCATTGTATGGGTGTGTGTTACATTACATTCACTAGTAGGAGTGAGAAAAACATCACGGGGTGGTGCGCATTGTATGGGTGTGTGTTACATTACATTCACTAGTAGGAGTGAGAAAAACATCACGGGGTGGTGCGCATTGTATGGGTGTGTGTTACATTAGATTCACTAGTTTGAGTGAGAAAAACATCACGGGGTGGTGCGCATTGTATGGGTGTGTGTTACATTACATTCACTAGTAGGAGTGAGAAAAACATCATGGGGTGGTGCGCATTGTATGGGTGTGGGTTACATTACATTCACTTGTAGGAGTGAGAAAATCATCACGGGGTTGTGGGATTCGGAGGGTCTCAATTAGGATAGGCAGTGAGTGGCAATGTAGGATGGAGAAAAGCACCGCGGGGTGGTCAGCATAGGGAGGCCAGGGAACATGCAGTCGCAATGTAGGACACGTTTCTGAAAAACATCGCGGGGTGGTGCGCATTGTATGGGTGTGTGTTACATTACATTCACTAGTAGGAATGAGAAAAACATCACGGGGTGGTGCGCATTGTATGGGTGTGTGTTACATTACATTCAATAGTAGGAGTGAGAAAAACATCACGGGGTGGTGGGCATTGTATGGGTGTGTGTTACATTACATTCACTAGTAGGAGTGAGAAAAACATCACGGGGTGGTGCGCATTGTATGGGTGCGTGTTACATTACATTCACTAGTAGGAGTGAGAAAAACATCACGGGGTGGTTCGCATTGTATGGGTGCGTGTTACATTACATTCACTAGTAGGAGTGAGAAAAACATCACGGGGTGGTGCGCATTGTATGGGTGTGTGTTACATTACATTCACTAGTAGGACTTAGAAAAATATCATGGGGTGGTGCGCATTGTATGGATGTGTGTTACATTACATTCACTAGTAGGAGTGAGAAAAACATCACGGGGTGGTGCGCATTGTATGGGTGTGTGTTACATTACATTCACTAGTAGGAGTGAGAAAAACATCACGGGGTGGTGCGCATTGTATGGGTGTGTGTTATATTACATTCACTAGTAGGAGTGAGAAAAACATCACGGGGTGGTGCGCATTGTATGGGTGTGTGTTACATTACATTCACTAGTAGGAGTGAGAAAAACATCACGGGGTGGTGTGAATCAGAGGGTCTGAATTAGGATAGGCAGTGAGTGGCAATGTAGGATGGAGAAAAGCACCGCGGGGTGGTCAGCATGGGGAGGTCAGGGAACATGCAGTGGCAATGTAGGATAGGTTTCTGAAAAACATCACGGGGTGGTGCGCATTGTATGGGTGTGTGTTACATTACATTCACTAGTAGGAGTGAGAAAAACATCACGGGGTGGTGCGCATTGTATGGGTGTGTGTTACATTACATTCACTAGTAGGAGTGAGAAAATCATCACGGGGTGGTGCGCATTGTATGGGTGTGTGTTACATTACATTCACTATTAGGAGTGAGAAAAACATCACGGGGTGGTCCGCATTGTATGGGTGTGTGTTACATTACATTCACTAGTAGGAGTGAGAAAAACATCACGGGGTGGTGCGCATTGTATGGGTGTGTGTTACATTACATTCACTAGTAGGAGTGAGAAAAACATCACGGGGTGGTGTGAATCGGAGGGTCTGAATGAGGATAGGCAGTGAGTGGCAATGTAGGATACAGAAAAGCACCGCGGGGTGGTCAGCATGGGGAGGTCAGGGAACATGCAGTGGCAATGTAGGATAGGTTTCTGAAAAACATCACGGGGTGGTGCGCATTGTATGGGTGTGTGTTACATTAGATTCACTAGTAGGAGTGAGAAAAACATCACGGGGTGGTGCGCATTGTATGGGTGTGTGTTACATTACATTCACTAGTAGCAGTGAGAAAAACATCACGGGGTGGTGCGCATTGTATGGGTGTGTGTTACATTACATTCACTAGTAGGAGTGAGAAAAACATCGTGGGGTGGTGCTCATTGTATGGGTGTGTGTTACATTACATTGACTAGTAGGAGTGAGAAAAACATCACGGGGTGGTGCGCACTGTATGGGTGTGTGTTACATTACATGCACTAGTAGGAGTGAGAAAAACATCATGTGGTGGTGCGCACTGTATGGGTGTGTGTTACATTAGATTCACTAGTAGGAATGAGAAAAACATCACGGGGTGGTGCGCATTGTATGGGTGTGTGTTACATTACATTCAATAGTAGGAGTGAGAAAAACATCACGGGGTGGTGGGCATTGTATGGGTGTGTGTTACATTACATTCACTAGTAGGAGTGAGAAAAACATCACGGAGTGGTGCGCATTGTATGGGTGTGTGTTACATTACATTCACTAGTAGGAGTGAGAAAAACATCACGGGGTGGTTCGCATTCTATGGGTGTGTGTTACATTACATTCACTAGTAGGAGTGAGAAAAACATCACGGGGTGGTGCGCATTGTATGGCTGTGTGTTACATTACATTCACTAGTAGGAGTGAGAAAAACATCACGGGGTGGTGCGCATTGTATGGGTGTGTGTTACATTACATTCACTAGTAGGACTTAGAAAAATATCATGGGGTGGTGCGCATTGTATGGATGTGTGTTACATTACATTCACTAGTAGGAGTGAGAAAAACATCACGGGGTGGTGCGCATTGTATGGGTGTGTGCTACATTACATTCACTAGTAGGAGTGAGAAAAACATCGCGGGGTGGTGCGCATTGTATGGGTGTGTGTTATATTACATTCACTAGTAGGAGTGAGAAAAACATCACGGGGTGGTGCGCATTGTATGGGTGTGTGTTACATTACATTCACTAGTAGGAGTGAGAAAAACATCACGGGGTGGTGTGAATCGGAGTGTCTGAATTAGGATAGGCAGTGAGTGGCAATGTAGGATGGAGAAAAGCACCGCGGGGTGGTCAGCATGGGGAGGTCAGGGAACATGCAGTGGCAATGTAGGATAGGTTTCTGAAAAACATCATGGGGTGGTGCGCATTGAATGGGTGTGTGTTACATTACATTCACTAGTAGGAGTGAGAAAAACATCACGGGGTTGTGCGCATTTTATGGGTGTGTGTTACATTACATTCACTAGTAGGAGTGAGAAAACATCACGGGGTGGTGCGCATTGTATGGGTGTGTGTTACATTACATTCACTAGTAGGTGTGAGGAAAACATCACGGGGTGGTGCGCATTGTATGGGTGTGTGTTACATTACATTCACTAGTAGGAGTGAGAAAAACATCACGGGGTGGTGTGCATTGTATGGGTGTTTGTTACATTACATTCACTAGTAGGAGTGAGAAAAACATCACGGGGTGGTGTGAATCGGAGGGTCTGAATTAGGATAGGCAGTGAGTGGCAATGTAGGATGGAGAAAAGCACCGCGGGGCGGTCAGCATGGGGAGGTCAGGGAACATGCAGTGGAAATGTAGGATAGGTTTCTGAAAAACATCGAGGGGTGGTGCGCATTATATGGGTGTGTGTTACATTACATTCACTAGTAGGAGTGAGAAAAACATCACAGGGTGGTGCACATTGTATGGGTGTGTGTTACATTACATTCACTAGTAGGAGTGAGAAAAACATCACGCGGTGGTGTGAATCGGAGGGTCTGAATGAGGATAGGCAGTGAGTGGCAATGTAGGATGCAGAAAAGCACCGCGGGGTGGTCATAATGGGGAGGTCAGGGAACATGCAGTGGCAATGTAGGATAGGTTTCTGAAAAACATCACGGGGTGGTGCGCATTGTATGGGTGTGTGTTACATTACATTCCCTAGTAGGAGTGAGAAAAACATCACGGGGTGGTGCACATTGTATGGGTGTGTGTTACATTACATTCACTAGTAGGAGTGAGAAAAACATCACGGGGTTGTGCGCATTGTATGGGTGTGTGTTACATTACATTCACTAGTAGGAGTGAGAAAAACATCAGGGGGTGGTGCGCATTGTATGGGTGTGTGTTACATTACATTCACTAGTAGGAGTGAGAAAAACATCACGGGGTGGTGCGCATTGTACGGGTGTGTGTTACATTACATTCACTAGTAGGAGTGAGAAAAACATCACGGGGTGGTGCGCATTGTATGGGTGTGTGTTACATTACATTCACTAGTAGGAGTGAGAAAAACATCACGGGGTGGTGTGAATCGGAGGGTCTGAATTAGGATAGGCAGTGAGAGGCAATGTAGGATGGAGAAAAGCACCGCGGGGTTGTCAGCATGGGGAGGTCAGGGAACATGCAGTGGCAATGTAGGAGAGGTTTCTGAAAAACATCACGGGGTGGTGCGCATTGTATAGGTGTGTGTTACATTACATTCACTACTAGGAGTGAGAAAAACATCACGGGGTGGTGCGCATCGTATGGGTGTGTGTTACATTACATTCACTAGTAGGAGTGAGAGAAACATCACGGGGTGGTGCGCATTGTATGGGTGTGTGTTACATTACATGCACTAGTAGGAGTGAGAAAAACATCACGGGGTGGTGCGCATTGTATGGGTGTGTGTTACATTACATTCACTAGTAGGAGTGAGAAAAACATCACGGGGTGGTGCGCATTGTATGGGTGTGTGTTACATTACATTCACTAGTAGGAGTGAGAAAAACATCACGGGGTGGTGCGCATTGTATGGGTGTGTGTTACATTACATTCACTAGTAGGAGTGAGAAAAACATCACGGGGTGGTGCGCATTGTATGGGTGTGTGTTACATTAGATTCACTAGTTTGAGTGAGAAAAACATCACGGGGTGGTGCGCATTGTATGGGTGTGTGTTACATTACATTCACTAGTAGGAGTGAGAAAAACATCATGGGGTGGTGCGCATTGTATGGGTGTGGGTTACATTACATTCACTAGTAGGAGTGAGAAAAACATCACGGGGTTGTGGAATTCGGAGGGTCTCAATTAGGATAGGCAGTGAGTGGCAATGTAGGATGGAGAAAAGCACCGCGGGGTGGTCAGCATAGGGAGGCCAGGGAACATGCAGTCGCAATGTAGGACACGTTTCTGAAAAACATCGCGGGGTGGTGCGCATTGTATGGGTGTGTGTTACATTACATTCACTAGTAGGAATGAGAAAAACATCACGGGGTGGTGCGCATTGTATGGGTGTGTGTTACATTACATTCAATAGTAGGAGTGAGAAAAACATCACGGGGTGGTGGGCATTGTATGGGTGTGTGTTACATTACATTCACTAGTAGGAGTGAGAAAAACATCACGGGGTGGTGCGCATTGTATGGGTGCGTGTTACATTACATTCACTAGTAGGAGTGAGAAAAACATCACGGGGTGGTTCGCATTGTATGGGTGCGTGTTACATTACATTCACTAGTAGGAGTGAGAAAAACATCACGGGGTGGTGCGCATTGTATGGGTGTGTGTTACATTACATTCACTAGTAGGACTTAGAAAAATATCATGGGGTGGTGCGCATTGTATGGATGTGTGTTACATTACATTCACTAGTAGGAGTGAGAAAAACATCACGGGGTGGTGCGCATTGTATGGGTGTGTGTTACATTACATTCACTAGTAGGAGTGAGAAAAACATCACGGGGTGGTGCGCATTGTATGGGTGTGTGTTATATTACATTCACTAGTAGGAGTGAGAAAAACATCACGGGGTGGTGCGCATTGTATGGGTGTGTGTTACATTACATTCACTAGTAGGAGTGAGAAAAACATCACGGGGTGGTGTGAATCAGAGGGTCTGAATTAGGATAGGCAGTGAGTGGCAATGTAGGATGGAGAAAAGCACCGCGGGGTGGTCAGCATGGGGAGGTCAGGGAACATGCAGTGGCAATGTAGGATAGGTTTCTGAAAAACATCACGGGGTGGTGCGCATTGTATGGGTGTGTGTTACATTACATTCACTAGTAGGAGTGAGAAAAACATCACGGGGTGGTGCGCATTGTATGGGTGTGTGTTACATTACATTCACTAGTAGGAGTGAGAAAATCATCACGGGGTGGTGCGCATTGTATGGGTGTGTGTTACATTACATTCACTATTAGGAGTGAGAAAAACATCACGGGGTGGTGCGCATTGTATGGGTGTGTGTTACATTACATTCACTAGTAGGAGTGAGAAAAACATCACGGGGTGGTGCGCATTGTATGGGTGTGTGTTACATTACATTCACTAGTAGGAGTGAGAAAAACATCACGGGGTGGTGTGAATCGGAGGGTCTGAATGAGGATAGGCAGTGAGTGGCAATGTAGGATGCAGAAAAGCACCGCGGGGTGGTCAGCATGGGGAGGTCAGGGAACATGCAGTGGCAATGTAGGATAGGTTTCTGAAAAACATCACGGGGTGGTGCGCATTGTATGGGTGTGTGTTACATTATATTCCCTAGTAGGAGTGAGAAAAACATCACGGGGTGGTGCTCATTGTATGGGTGTGTGTTACATTACATTCACTAGTAGGAGTGAGAAAAACATCACGGGGTGGTGCGCATTGTATGGGTGTGTGTTACATTACATTCACTAGTAGGAGTGAGAAAAACATCATGGGGTGGTGCGCATTGTATGGGTGTGTGTTACATTACATTCACTAGTAGGAGTGAGAAAAACATCACGGGGTGGTGCGCATTGTATGTGTGTGTTACATTACATTCACTAGTAGGAGTGAGAAAAACATCACGGGGTGGTGCACATTGTATTGGTGTGTGTTACCTTACATTCACTAGTAGGAGTGAGAAAAACATCACGGGGTGGTGCATATTGTATGGGTGTGTGTTATATTACATTCACTAGTAGGAGTGAGAAAAACATCACGGGGTGGTGCGCATTGTATGGGTGTGTGTTACATTACATTCACTAGTAGGAGTGAGAAAAACATCACGGGGTGGTGTGAATCGGAGGGTCTGAATTAGGATAGGCAATGAGTGGCAATGTAGGATGGAGAAAAGCAGCGCGGGGTGGTCAGCATGGGGAGGTCAGGGAACATGCAGTGGCAATGTAGGATAGGTTTCTGAAAAACATCGCGGGGTGGTGCGCATTGTATGGGTGTGTGTTACATTACATTCACTAGTAGGAGTGAGAAAAACATCACGGGTGGTGCGCATTGTATGGGTGTGTGTTACATTACATTCACTAGTAGGAGTGAGAAAAACATCACGGGGTGGTGCGCATTGTATGGGTGTGTGTTACATTACATTCACTAGTAGGAGTGAGAAAAACATCACGGGGTGGTGCGCATTGTACGGGTGTGTGTTACATTACATTCACTAGTAGGAGTGAGAAAAACATCACGGGGTGGTGCGCATTGTATGGGTGTGTGTTACATTACATTCACTAGTAGGAGTGAGAAAAACATCACGGGGTGGTGTGAATCGGAGGGTCTGAATTAGGATAGGCAGTGAGAGGCAATGTAGGATGGAGAAAAGCACCGCGGGGTTGTCAGCATGGGGAGGTCAGGGAACATGCAGTGGCAATGTAGGAGAGGTTTCTGAAAAACATCACGGGGTGGTTCGCATTGTATAGGTGTGTGTTACATTACATTCACTACTAGGAGTGAGAACAACATCACGGGGTGGTGCGCATTGTATGGGTGTGTGTTACATTACATTCACTAGTAGGAGTGAGAAAAACATCACGGGGTGGTGCGCATTGTATGGGTGTGTGTTACATTACATGCACTAGTAGGAGTGAGAAAAACATCACGGGGTGGTGCGCATTGTATGGGTGTGTGTTACATTACATTCACTACTAGGAGTGAGAAAAACATCACGGGGTGGTGCGCATTGTATGGGTGTGTGTTACATTACATTCACTAGTAGGAGTGAGAAAAACATCACGGGGTGGTGTGCATTGTATGGGTGTGTGTTACATTACATTCACTAGTAGGAGTGAGAAAAACATCACGGGGTGGTGTGCATTGTATGGGTGTGTGTTACATTAGATTCACTAGTTTGAGTGAGAAAAACATCACGGGGTGGTGCGCATTGTATGGGTGTGTGTTACATTACATTCACTAGTAGGAATGAGAAAAACATCACGGGGTGGTGCGCATTGTATGGGTGTGTGTTACATTACATTCAATAGTAGGAGTGAGAAAAACATCACGGGGTGGTGGGCATTGTGTGGGTGTGTGTTACATTACATTCACTAGTAGGAGTGAGAAAAACATCACGGGGTGGTGCGCATTGTATGGGTGTGTGTTACATTACATTCACTAGTAGGAGTGAGAAAAACATCACGGGGTGGTGCGCATTGTATGGGTGTGTGTTACATTACATTCACTAGTAGGAGTGAGAAAAACATCACGGGGTGGTGCGCATTGTATGGGTGTGTGTTATATTACATTCACTAGTAGGAGTGAGAAAAACATCACGGGGTGGTGCGCATTGTATGGGTGTGTGTTACATTACATTCACTAGTAGGAGTGAGAAAAACATCACGGGGTGGTGTGAATCGGAGGGTCTGAATTAGGATAGGCAGTGAGTGGCAATGTAGGATGGACAAAAGCACCGGGGGGTGGTCAGCATGGGGAGGTCAGGGAACATGCAGTGGCAATGTAGGATAGGTTTCTGAAAAACATCACGGGGTGGTGCGCATTGTATGGGTGTGTGTTACATTACATTCACTAGTAGGAGTGAGAAAAACATCCCGGGGTGGTGCGCATTGTATGGGTGTGTGTTACATTACATTCACTAGTAGGAGAGAGAAAAACATCACGGGGTGGTGTGAATCGGAGGGTCTGAATTAGGATAGGCAGTGAGTGGCAATGTAGGATGGAGAAAAGCACCGCGGGGCGGTCAGCATGGGGAGGTCAGGGAACATGCATTGGAAATGTAGGATAGGTTTCTGAAAAACATCGAGGGGTGGTGCGCATTATATGGGTGTGTGTTACATTACATTCACTAGTAGGAGTGAGAAAAACATCACAGGGTGGTGCACATTGTATGGGTGTGTGTTACATTACATTCACTAGTAGGAGTGAGAAAAACATCACGCGGTGGTGTGAATCGGAGGGTCTGAATTAGGATAGGCAGTGAGTGGCAATGTAGGATGCAGAAAAGCACCGCGGGGTGGTCATAATGGGGAGGTCAGGGAACATGCAGTGGCAATGTAGGATAGGTTTCTGAAAAACATCACGGGGTGGTGCGCATTGTATGGGTGTGTGTTACATTACATTCCCTAGTTGGAGTGAGAAAACATCACGGGGTGGTGCGCATTGTATGGGTGTGTGTTACATTACATTCACTAGTAGGAGTGAGAAAAACATCATGGTGTGGTGCGCATTGTATGGGTGTGTGTTACATTACATTCACTATTAGGAGTGAGAAAAACATCACGGGGTGGTGCGCATTGTATGGGTGTGTGTTACATTACATTCACTAGTAGGAGTGAGAAAAACATCACGGGGTGGTGCGCATTGTATTGGTGTGTGTTACATTACATTCACTAGTAGGAGTGAGAAAAACATCACGGGGTGGTGCATATTGTATGGGTGTGTGTTACATTACATTCACTAGTAGGAGTGAGAAAAACATCACGGGGTGGTGCGCATTGTATGGGTGTGTGTTACATTACATTCACTAGTAGGAGTGAGAAAAACATCACGGGGTGGTGTGAATCGGAGGGTCTGAATTAGGATAGGCAATGAGTGGCAATGTAGGATGGAGAAAAGCAGCGCGGGGTGGTCAGCATGGGGAGGTCAGGAACATGCAGTGGCAATGTAGGATAGGTTTCTGAAAAACATCGCGGGGTGGTGCGCATTGTATGGGTGTGTGTTACATTACATTCACTAGTAGGAGTGAGAAAAACATCACGGGGTGGTGCGCATTGTATGGGTGTGTGTTACATTACATTCACTAGTAGGAGTGAGAAAAACATCACGGGGTGGTGCGCATTGTATGGGTGTGTGTTACATTACATTCACTAGTAGGAGTGAGAAAAACATCACGGGGTGGTGCGCATTGTACGGGTGTGTGTTACATTACATTCACTAGTAGGAGTGAGAAAAACATCACGGGGTGGTGCGCATTGTATGGGTGTGTGTTACATTACATTCACTATTAGGAGTGAGAAAAACATCACGGGGTGGTGTGAATCGGAGGGTCTGAATTAGGATAGGCAGTGAGAGGCAATGTAGGATGGAGAAAAGCACCGCGGGGTTGTCAGCATGGGGAGGTCAGGGAACATGCAGTGGCAATGTAGGAGAGGTTTCTGAAAAACATCACGGGGTGGTGCGCATTGTATGGGTGTGTGTTACATTACATTCACTACTAGGAGTGAGAAAAACATCACGGGGTGGTGCGCATTGTATGGGTGTGTGTTACATTACATTCACTAGTAGGAGTGAGAAAAACATCACGGGGTGGTGCGCATTGTATGGGTGTGTGTTACATTACATGCACTAGTAGGAGTGAGAAAAACATCACGGGGTGGTGCGCATTGTATGAGTGTGTGTTACATTAGATTCACTAGTAGGAGTGAGAAAAACATCACGGGGTGGTGCGCATTGTATGGGTGTGTGTTACATTACATTCACTAGTAGGAGTGAGAAAAACATCATGGGGTGGTGCGCATTGTATGGGTGTGGGTTACATTACATTCACTAGTAGGAGTGAGAAAAACATCACGGGGTTGTGGAATTCGGAGGGTCTGAATTACGATAGGCAGTGAGTGGCAATGTAGGATGGAGAAAACACCGCGGAGTGGTCAGCATAGGGAGGTCAGGGAACATGCAGTGGCAATGTAGGACACGTTTCTGAAAAACATCACGGGGTGGTGCGCATTGTATGGGTGTGTGTTACATTACATTCACTAGTAGGAATGAGAAAAACATCACGGGGTGGTGCGCATTGTATGGGTGTGTATTACATTACATTCAATAGTAGGAGTGAGAAAAACATCACGGTGTGGTGCGCATTGTATGGGTGTGTGTTACATTACATTCACTAGTAGGAGTGAGAAAAACATCACGGGGTGGTGTGCATTGTATGGGTGTGTGTTACATTACATTCACTAGTAGGAGTGAGAAAAACATCACGGGGTGGTTCGCATTGTATGGGTGTGTGTTACATTACATTCACTAGTAGGAGTGAGAAAAACATCACGGGGTGGTGCGCATTGTATGGGTGTGTGTTACATTACATTCACTAGTAGGAGTGAGAAAAACATCACGGGGTGGTGCGCATTGTATGGGTGTGTGTTACATTACATTCACTAGTAGGACTTAGAAAAATATCATGGGGTGGTGCGCATTGCATGGATGTGTGTTACATTACATTCACTAGTAGGAGTGAGAAAAACATCACGGGGTGGTGCGCATTGTATGGGTGTGTGTTACATTACATTCACTAGTAGGAGTGAGAAAAACATCACGGGGTGGTGCGCATTGTATGGGTGTGTGTTATATTACATTCACTATTAGGAGTGAGAAAAACATCACGGGGTGGTGCACATTGTATGGGTGTGTGTTACATTACATTCACTAGTAGGAGTGAGAAAAACATCACGGGGTGGTGCGCATTGTATGGGTGTGTGTTACATTACATTCACTAGTAGGAGTGAGAAAAACATCACGGGGTGGTTCGCATTGTATGGGTGTGTGTTACATTACATTCACTAGTAGGAGTGAGAAAAACATCACGGGGTGGTGCGCATTGTATGGGTGTGTGTTACATTACATTCACTAGTAGGAATGAGAAAAACATCACGGGGTGGTGCGCATTGTATGGGTGTGTGTTACATTACATTCACTAGTAGGAGTGAGAAAATCATCACGGGGTGATGCGCATTGTATGGGTGTGTGTTACATTACATTCACTAGTAGAAGTGAGAAAAACATCACCGGGTGGTGCGCATTGTATGGGTGTGTGTTACATTACATTCACTAGTAGGAGTGAGAAAAACATCACGGGGTGGTTCGCATTGTATGGGTGTGTGTTACATTACATTCACTAGTAGGAGTGAGAAAAACATCACGGGGTGGTGCGCATTGTATGGCTGTGTGTTACATTACATTCACTAGTAGGAGTGAGAAAAACATCACGGGGTGGTGCCCATTGTATGGGTGTGTGTTACATTACATTCACGAGTAGGACTTAGAAAAATATCATGGGGTGGTGCGCATTGTATGGATGTGAGTTACATTACATTCAGTAGTAGGAGTGAGAAAAACATCACGGGGTGGTCCGCATTGTATGGGTGTGTGTTACATTACATTCACTAGTAGGAGTGAGAAAAACATCACGGGGTGGTGCGCATTGTATGGGTGTGTGTTACATTACATTCACTAGTAGGAGTGAGAAAAACATCACGGGGTGGTGCGCATTGTATGGGTGTGTGTTACATTACATTCACTAGTAGGAGTGAGAAAAACATCACGGGGTGGTGCGCATTGTATGGGTGTGTGTAACATTACATTCACTAGTAGGAGTGAGAAAAACATCACTGGGTGGTTCGCATTGTATGGGTGTGTGTTACATTACATTCACTAGTAGGAGTGAGAAAAACATCACGGGGTGGTGCGCATTGTATGGCTGTGTGTTACATTACATTCACTAGTAGGAGTGAGAAAAACATCACGGGGTGGTGTGAATCGGAGGGTCTGAATTAGGATAGGCAGTGAGTTGCAATGTAGGATGGAGAAAAGCATCGCGGGGTGGTCAGCATGGGGAGGTCAGGGAACATGCAGTGGCAATGTAGGATAGGTTTCTGAAAAACATCGCGGGGTGGTGCGCATTGTATGGGTGTGTGTTACATTACATTCACTAGTAGGAGTGAGAAAAACATCACGGGGTGGTGCGCATTGTATGGGTGTGTGTTACATTACATTCACTAGTAGGAGTGAGAAAAACATCACGGGGTGGTGCGCATTGTATGGGTGTGTGTTACATTACATTCACTAGTAGGAGTGAGAAAAACATCACGGGGTGGTGCGCATTGTATGGGTGTGTGTTACATTACATTCACTAGTAGGAGTGAGAAAAACATCATGGGTGGTGCGCATTGTATGGGTGTGTGTTACGTTACATTCACTAGTAGGAGTGATAAAAACATCACGGGGTGGTGGGAATCGGAGGGTCTGAATTAGGATAGGCAGTGAGTGGCAATGTAGGATGGAGAAAAGCACCGCGGTGTGGTCAGCATGGGGAGGTCAGGGAACATGCAGTGGCAATGTAGGATAGGTTTCTGAAAAACATCACGGGGTGGTGCGCATTTTATGGGTGTTTGTTACATTACATTCACTAGTAGGAGTGAGAAAAACATCACGGTGTGGTGCGCATTGTATGGGTGTGTGTTACATTACATTCACTAGTAGGAGTGAGAAAAACATCACGGGGTGGTGCGCATTGTATGGGTGTGTGTTACATTACATTCACTAGTAGGAGTGAGAAAAACATCACGGGGTGGTGCGCATTGTATGGGTGTGTGTTACATTACATTCACTAGTAGGAGTGAGAAAACCATCACGGGGTGGTGTGCATTGTATGGGTGTGTGTTACATTACATTCACTAGTAGGAGTGAGAAAAACATCACGGGGTGGTAGGAATCGGAAGGTCTGAATTAGGATAGGTAGTGAGTGGCAATGTAGGATGGAGAAAAGCACCGCTGGTGGTCAGCATGGGGAGGATAGGGAACATTCAGTGTTAATGTAGGATAGGTTTCTGAAAAACATCGCGGGGTAGTGCGCATTGTATGGGTGTGTGTTACGTTACATTCACTAGTAGGAGTGAGAAAAACATCACGGGGTGGGGCACATTGTATGGGTGTGTGTTACATTACATTCACTAGTAGGAGTGAGAAAACCATCACGGGGTGATGTGAATCGGAGGGTCTGAATTAAGATAGGCAGTGAGTGGCAATGTAGGAAGGAGAAAAGCACCGCGGGGTGGTCAGCATGGGGAGGTCAGGGAACATGCAGTGGCAATGTAGGATACGTTTCTGAAAAACATCACGGGGTGGTGCGCATTGTATGGGTGTGTGTTACATTACATTAACTAGTAGGAGTGAGAAAAACATCACGGGGTGGTGCGCATTGTATGGGTGTGTGTTACATTACATTCACTAGTAGGAGTGAGAAACACATCACGGTGTGGTGCGCATTGTATGGGTGTGTGTTACATTACATTCACTAGTAGGAGTGAGAAAAACATCACGGGGTGGTGTGAATCGGAGGGTCTGAATTAGCATAGGCAGTGAGTGGCAATGTAGGATGGAGAAAAGCACCGAGTTGTGGTCAGCATGGGGAGGTCAGGGAACATGCAGTGGCAATGTAGGATAGGTTTCTGAAATACATCTCGGGGTGGTGCGCATTGTATGGGTGTATTTTACATTACATTCACTAGTAGGAGTGAGAAAAACTTCACGGCGTGGTGCGCATTGTATGGGTGTGTGTTACATTACATTCACTAGTAGGAGTGAGAAAAATATCTCGGGGTGGTGCGCATTGTATGGGTGTGTGTTACATTACATTCACTAGTAGGAGTGAGAAAAACATCACGTGGTGGTGCGCATTGTATGGGTGTGTGTTACATTACATTCACTAGTAGGAGTGAGGAAAACATCACGGGGTGGTGCGCATTGTATGGCTGTGTGTTACATTACATTCACTAGTAGGAGTGAGAAAAACATCACGGGGTGGTGTGAATCGGAGGGTCTGAATTTGGATAGGCAGTGAGTGGTAATGTAGGATGGAGAAAAGCAACGCAGGGTGGTCAGCATGGGGAGGTCAGGGAACATGCAGTGGCAATGTAGGATAGCTTTCTGAAAAACATCACGGGGTGGTGCGCATTGTATGGGTGTGTTTACATTACATTCACTAGTAGGAGTGAGAAAAACATCACGGGGTCGTGCGCATTGTATGGGTGTGTGTTACATTACATTCACTAGTAGAGTGAGAAAAACATCACGGGGTGGTGCGCATTGTATGGGTGTGTGTTACATTACATTCACTAGTAGGAGTGAGAAAAACATCACGGGGTGGTGCGCATTGTATGGGTGTGTGTTACATTACATTCACTAGTAGGAGTGATAAAAATATCACGGGGTGGTGGGAATCGGAGGGTCTGAATTAGGATAGGCAGTGAGTGGCAATGTAGGATGGAGAAAAGCACCGCGGGGTGGTCTGCATGGGGAGGTCAGGGAACATGCAGTGGCAATGTAGGATAGGTGTCTGAAAAAGATCGCGGGGTGGTGCGCATTGTATGGGTGTGTGTTACATTACATTCACTAGTAGGAGTGAGAAAAACATCACGGGGTGGTGCGCATTGTATGGGTGTGTGTTACATTCACTAGTAGGAGTGAGAAAAATATCACGGGGTGGTGCGCATTGTATGGGTGTGTGTTACATTACATTCACTAGTAGTAGTGAGAAAAACATCATGGGGTGGTGCGCATTGTATGGGTGTGTGTTACGTTACATTCACTAGTAGGAGTGATAAAAACATCACGGGGTGGTGCGCATTGTATGGGTGTGTGTTACATTACATTCACTAGTAGGAGTGAGAAAAACATCACGGGGTGGTGTGAATCGGAGGGTCTGAATTTGGATAGGCAGTGAGTGGCAATGTAGGATGGAGAAAAGCATCGCAGGGTGGTCAGCTTGGGGAGGTCAGGGAACATGCAGTGGCAATGTAGGATAGGTTTCTGAAAAACATCGCGGGGTGGGGCGCATTGTATGGGTGTGTGTTACATTACATTCACTAGTAGGAGTGAGAAAAACATCACGGGGTGGTGCGCATTGTATGGGTGTGTGTTACATTACATTCACTAGTAGGAGTGAGAAAAACATCACGGGGTGGTGCGCATTGTATGGGTGTGTGTTACATTACATTCACTAGTAGGAGTGAGAAAAACATCACGGGGTGGTGCGCATTGTATGGGTGTGTGTTACATTACATTCACTAGTAGGAGTGAGAAAAACATCACGGGGTGGTGGGAATCGGAGGGTCTGAATTAGGATAGGTAGTGAGTGGCAATGTAGGATGGAGAAAAGCACCGAGGGTGGTCAGCATTGGGAGGATAGGGAACATGCAGTGGCAATGTAGGATAGGTTTCTGAAAAACATCGCGGGGTGGTGCGCATTGTATGGGTGTGTGTTACATTACATTCACTAGTAGGAGTGAGAAAAACCTCACGGGGTGGTGCGCATTGTATGGGTGTGTGTTACATTACATTCACTAGTAGGAGTTAGAAAAACATCACGGGGTGGTGCGCATTGTATGGGTGTTTGTTACATTACATTCACTAGTAGGAGTGAGAAAAACATCACGGGGTGGTGCGCATTGTATGGGTGTGTGTTACATTACATTCACTAGTAGGAGTGATAAAAACATCACGGGGTGGTGGGAATCGGAGGGTCTGAATTACGATAGGCAGTGAGTGGCAATGTAGGATGGAGAAAAGCACCGAGGTGTGGTCAGCATGGGGAGGTCAGGGAACATGCAGTTGCAATGTAGGATAGGTTTCTGAAATACATCGCGGGGTGGTGCGCATTGTATGGGTGTGTTTTACATTACATTCACTAGTAGGAGTGAGAAAAACATCACGGCGTGGTGCACATTGTATGGGTGTGTGTTACATTACATTCACTAGTAGGAGTGAGAAAAATATCACGGGGTGGTGGGCATTGTATGGGTGTGTGTTACATTACATTCACTAGTAGGAGTGAGAAAAACATCACGGGGTGGTGGGAATCGGAGTGTCTGAATTAGGATAGGCAGTGAGTGGCAATGTAGGATGGAGAAAAGCACCACGGGGTGGTCAGCATGGGGAGGTCAGGGAACATGCAGTGGCAATGTAGGATAGGTTTCTGAAAAACATCGCGGGGTGGTGCGCATTGTATGGGTGTGTGTTACATTACATTCACTAGTAGGAGTGAGAAAAACATCACGGGGTGGTGCGCATTGTATGGGTGTGTGTTACATTACATTCACTAGTAGGAGTGAGAAAAATATCACGGGGTGGTGCGCTTGTATGGGTGTGTGTTACATTACATTCACTAGTAGGAGTGATAAAAACATCACGGGGTGGTGGGAATCGGAGGGGCTGAATTAGGATAGGCAGTGAGTGGCAATGTAGGATGGAGAAAAGCACCGCGGTGTGGTCAGCATGGGGAGGTCAGGGAACATGCAGTGGCAATGTAGGATAGGTTTCTGAAAAACATCACGGGGTGGTGCGCATTGTACGGGTGTGTGTTACATTACATTCACTAGTAGGAGTGAGAAAAACTACACGGGGTGGTGCGCATTGTATGGGTGTGTGTTATATTACATTCACTAGTAGGAGTGAGAAAACCATCACGGGGTGGTGTGCATTGTATGGGTGTGTGTTACATTACATTCACTAGTAGGAGTGAGAAAAACATCACGGGGTGGTAGGAATCGGAGGGTCTGAATTAGGATAGGTAGTGAGTGGCGATGTAGGATGGAGAAAAGCACCGCGGGTGGTCAGCATGGGGAGGATAGGGAACATGCAGTGTTAATGTAGGATAGGTTTCTGAAAAACATCGCGGGGTAGTGCGCATTGTATGGGTGTGTGTTACGTTACATTCACTAGTAGGAGTGAGAAAAACATCACGGGGTGGGGCACATTGTATGGGTGTGTGTTACATTACATTCACTAGTAGGAGTGAGAAAACCATCACGGGGTGATGTGAATCGGAGGGTCTGAATTAAGATAGGCAGTTAGTGGCAATGTAGGAAGGAGAAAAGCACCGCGGGGTGGTCAGCATGGGGAGGTCAGGGAACATGCAGTGGCAATGTAGGATAGGTTTCTGAAAAACATCACGGGGTGGTGCGCATTGTATGGGTGTGTGTTACATTACATTCACTAGTAGGAGTGAGAAAAACATCACGGGGTGGTGTGAATCGGAGGGTCTGAATTAGCATAGGCAGTGAGTGGCAATGTAGGATGGAGAAAAGCACCGAGTTTTGGTCAGCATGGGGAGGTCAGGGAACATGCAGTGGCAATGTAGGATAGGTTTCTGAAATACATCTCGGGGTGGTGCGCATTGTATGGGTGTGTTTTACATTACATTCACTAGTAGGAGTGAGAAAAACATCACGGCGTGGTTTGCATTGTATGGGTGTGTGTTACATTACATTCACTAGTAGGAGTGAGAAAAATATCACGGGGTGGTGCGCATTGTATGGGTGTGTGTTACATTACATTCACTAGTAGGAGTGAGAAAAACATCACGTGGTGGTGCGCATTGTATGGGTGTGTGTTACATTACATTCACTAGTAGGAGTGAGGAAAACATCACGGGGTGGTGCGCATTGTATGGCTGTGTGTTACATTACATTCACTAGTAGGAGTGAGAAAAACATCACGGGGTGGTGTGAATCGGAGGGTCTGAATTTGGATAGGCAGTGAGTGGTAATGTAGGATGGAGAAAAGCAACGCAGGGTGGTCAGCATGGGGAGGTCAGGGAACATGCAGTGGCAATGTAGGATAGCTTTCTGAAAAACATCACGGGGTGGTGCGCATTGTATGGGTGTGTTTACATTACATTCACTAGTAGGAGTGAGAAAAACATCACGGGGTCGTGCGCATTGTATGGGTGTGTGTTACATTACATTCACTAGTAGGAGTGAGAAAAACATCACGGGGTGGTGCGCATTGTATGGGTGTGTGTTACATTACATTCACTAGTAGGAGTGAGAAAAACATCACGGGGTGGTGCGCATTGTATGGGTGTGTGTTACATTACATTCACTAGTAGGAGTGATAAAAATATCACGGGGTGGTGGGAATCGGAGGGTCTGAATTAGGATAGGCAGTGAGTGGCAATGTAGGATGGAGAAAAGCACCGCGGGGTGGTCTGCATGGGGAGGTCAGGGAACATGCAGTGGCAATGTAGGATAGGTGTCTGAAAAAGATCGCGGGGTGGTGCGCATTGTATGGGTGTGTGTTACATTACATTCACTAGTAGGAGTGAGAAAAACATCACGGGGTGGTGCGCATTGTATGGGTGTGTGTTACATTCACTAGTAGGAGTGAGAAAAATATCACGGGGTGGTGCGCATTGTATGGGTGTGTGTTACATTACATTCACTAGTAGGAGTGAGAAAAACATCATGGGGTGGTGCGCATTGTATGGGTGTGTGTTACGTTACATTCACTAGTAGAAGTGATAAAAACATCACGGGGTGGTGCGCATTGTATGGGTGTGTGTTACATTACATTCACTAGTAGGAGTGAGAAAAACATCATGGGGTGGTGTGAATCGGAGGGTCTGAATTTGGATAGGCAGTGAGTGGCAATGTAGGATGGAGAAAAGCATCGCAGGGTGGTCAGCATAGGGAGGTCAGGGAACATGCAGTGGCAATGTAGGATAGGTTTGGAAAACATCGCGGGGTGGGGCGCATTGTATGGGTGTGTGTTACATTACATTCACTAGTAGGAGTGAGAAAAACATCACGGGGTGGTGCGCATTGTATGGGTGTGTGTTACACTACATTCACTAGTAGGAGTGAGAAAAACATCACGGGGTGGTGCGCATTGTATGGGTGTGTGTTACATTACATTCACTAGTAGGAGTGAGAAAAATATCACGGGGTGGTGCGCTTGTATGGGTGTGTGTTACATTACATTCACTAGTAGGAGTGATAAAAACATCACGGGGTGGTGGGAATCGGAGGGGCTGAATTAGGATAGGCAGTGAGTGGCAATGTAGGATGGAGAAAAGCACCGCGGTGTGGTCAGCATGGGGAGGTCAGGGAACATGCAGTGGCAATGTAGGATACGTTTCTGAAAAACATCACGGGGTGGTGCGCATTGTATGGGTGTGTGTTACATTACATTCACTAGTAGGAGTGAGAAAAACAACACGGGGTGGTGCGCATTGTATGGGTGTGTGTTATATTACATTCACTAGTAGGAGTGAGAAAACCATCACGGGGTGGTGTGCATTGTATGGGTGTGTGTTACATTACATTCACTAGTAGGAGTGAGAAAAACATCACGGGGTGGTAGGAATCGGAGGGTCTGAATTAGGATAGGTAGTGAGTGGCAATGTAGGATGGAGAAAAGCACCGCGGGTGGTCAGCATGGGGAGGATAGGGAACATGCAGTGTTAATGTAGGATAGGTTTCTGAAAAACATCGCGGGGTAGTGCGCATTGTATGGGTGTGTGTTACGTTACATTCACTAGTAGGAGTGAGAAAAACATCACGGGGTGGGGCACATTGTATGGGTGTGTGTTACATTACATTCACTAGTAGGAGTGAGAAAACCATCACGGGGTGATGTGAATCAGAGGGTCTGAATTAAGATAGGCAGTGAGTGGCAATGTAGGAAGGAGAAAAGCACCGCGGGGTGGTCAGCATGGGGAGGTCAGGGAACATGCAGTGGCAATGTAGGATAGGTTTCTGAAAAACATCACGGGGTGGTGCGCATTGTATGGGTGTGTGTTACATTACATTCACTAGTAGGAGTGAGAAAAACATCACGGGGTGGTGTGAATCGGAGGGTCTGAATTAGCATAGGCAGTGAGTGGCAATGTAGGATGGAGAAAAGCACCGAGTTTTGGTCAGCATGGGGAGGTCAGGGAACATGCAGTGGCAATGTAGGATAGGTTTCTGAAATACATCTCGGGGTGGTGTGCATTGTATGGGTGTGTTTTACATTACATTCACTAGTAGGAGTGAGAAAAACATCACGGCGTGGTTTGCATTGTATGGGTGTGTGTTACATTACATTCACTAGTAGGAGTGAGAAAAATATCACGGTGTGGTGCGCATTGTATGGGTGTGTGTTACATTACATTCACTAGTAGGAGTGAGAAAAACATCACGTGGTGGTGCGCATTGTATGGGTGTGTGTTACATTACATTCACTAGTAGGAGTGAGGAAAACATCACGGGGTGGTGCGCATTGTATGGCTGTGTGTTACATTACATTCACTAGTAGGAGTGAGAAAAACATCACGGGGTGGTGTGAATCGGAGGGTCTGAATTTGGATAGGCAGTGAGTGGTAATGTAGGATGGAGAAAAGCAACGCAGGGTGGTCAGCATGGGGAGGTCAGGGAACATCCAGTGGCAATGTAGGATAGCTTTCTGAAAAACATCACGGGGTGGTGCGCATTGTATGGGTGTGTTTACATTACATTCACTAGTAGGAGTGAGAAAAACATCACGGGGTCGTGCGCATTGTATGGGTGTGTGTTACATTACATTCACTAGTAGGAGTGAGAAAAACATCACGGGGTGGTGCGCATTGTATGGGTGTGTGTTACATTACATTCACTAGTAGGAGTGAGAAAAACATCACGGGGTGGTGCGCAATGTATGGGTGTGTGTTACATTACATTCACTAGTAGGAGTGATAAAAATATCACGGGGTGGTGGGAATCGGAGGGTCTGAATTAGGATAGGCAGTGAGTGGCAATGTAGGATGGAGAAAAGCACCGCGGGGTGGTCTGCATGGGGAGGTCAGGGAACATGCAGTGGCAATGTAGGATAGGTGTCTGAAAAAGATCGCGGGGTGGTGCGCATTGTATGGGTGTGTGTTACATTACATTCACTAGTAGGAGTGAGAAAAACATCACGGGGTGGTGCGCATTGTATGGGTGTGTGTTACATTCACTAGTAGGAGTGAGAAAAATATCACGGGGTGGTGCGCATTGTATGGGTGTGTGTTACATTACATTCACTAGTAGGAGTGAGAAAAACATCATGGGGTGGTGCGCATTGTATGGGTGTGTGTTACGTTACATTCACTAGTAGGAGTGATAAAAACATCACGGGGTGGTGCGCATTGTATGGGTGTGTGTTACATTACATTCACTAGTAGGAGTGAGAAAAACATCACGGGGTGGGGTGAATCGGAGGGTCTGAATTTGGATAGGCAGTGAGTGGCAATGTAGGATGGAGAAAAGCATCGCAGGGTGGTCAGCATGGGGAGGTCAGGGAACATGCAGTGGCAATGTAGGATAGGTTTTGAAAAACATCGCGGGGTGGGGCGCATTGTATGGGTGTGTGTTACATTACATTCACTAGTAGGAGTGAGAAAAACATCACGGGGTGGTGCGCATTGTATGGGTTTGTGTTACATTACATTCACTAGTAGGAGTGAGAAAAACATCATGGGGTGGTGCGCATTGTATGGGTGTGTGTTACGTTACATTCACTAGTAGGAGTGATAAAAACATCACGGGGTGGTGGGAATCGGAGGGTCTGAATTAGGATAGGCAGTGAGTGGCAATGTAGGATGGAGAAAAGCACGGCGGTGTGGTCAGCATGGGGAGGTCAGGGAACATGCAGTGGCAATGTAGGATAGGTTTCTGAAAAACATCACGGGGTGGTGCGCATTGTATGGGTGTTTGTTACATTACATTCACTAGTAGGAGTGAGAAAAACATCACGGTGTGGTGCGCATTGTATGGGTGTGTGTTACATTACATTCACTAGTAGGAGTGAGAAAAACATCACGGGGTGGTGCGCATTGTATGGGTGTGTGTTACATTACATTCACTAGTAGGAGTGAGAAAAACATCACGGGGTGGTGCGCATTGTATGGGTGTGTGTTACATTACATTCACTAGTAGGAGTGAGAAAAACATCACGGGGTGGTGGGAATCGGAGGGTGTGAATTAGGATAGGTAGTGAGTGGCAATGTAGGATGGAGAAAAGCACCGCAGGTGGTCAGCATTGGGAGGATAGGGAACATGCAGTGGCAATGTAGGATAGGTTTCTGAAAAACATCGCGGGGTGGTGCGCATTGTATGGGTGTGTGTTACATTACATTCACTAGTAGGAGTGAGAAAAACCTCACGGGGTGGTGCGCATTGTATGGGTGTGTGTTACATTACATTCACTAGTAGGAGTGAGAAAAACATCACGGGGTGGTGCGCATTGTATGGGTGTTTGTTACATTACATTCACTAGTAGGAGTGAGAAAAACATCACGGGGTGGTGGGAATCGGAGGGTCTGAATTACGATAGGCAGTGAGTGGCAATGTAGGATAGAGAAAAGCACCGAGGTGTGGTCAGCATGGGGAGGTCAGGGAACATGCAGTTGCAATGTAGGATAGGTTTCTGAAATACATCGCGGGGTGGTGCGCATTGTATGGGTGTGTTTTACATTACATTCACTAGTAGGAGTGAGAAAAACATCACGGCGTGGTGCACATTGTATGGGTGTGTGTTACATTACATTCACTAGTAGGAGTGAGAAAAATATCACGGGGTGGTGGGCATTGTATGGGTGTGTGTTACATTACATTCACTAGTAGGAGTGAGAAAAACATCACGGGGTGGTGGGAATCGGAGGGTCTGAATTAGGATAGGCAGTGAGTGGCAATGTAGGATGGAGAAAAGCACCGCGGGGTGGCCAGCATGGGGAGGTCAGGGAACATGCAGTGGCAATGTAGGATAGGTTTCTGAAAAACATCGCGGGGTGCTGGGCATTGTATGGGTGTGTGTTACATTAGATTCACTAGTAGGAGTGAGAAAAACATCACGGGGTGGTGCGCATTGTATGGGTGTGTGTTACATTACATTCACTAGTAGGAGTGAGAAAATCATCACGGGGTGGTGCGCATTGTATGGGTGTGTGTTACATTACATTCACTAGTAGGAGTGAGAAAAACATCACGGGGTGGTGCGCATTGTATGGGTGTGTGTTACATTACATTGACTAGTAGGAGTGAGAAAAACATCACGGGGTGGTGCGCATTGTATGGCTGTGTGTTACATTACATTCACTAATAGGAGTGAGAAAAACATCAAGGGGTGGTGCTCATTGTATGGGTGTGTGTTACATTACATTGACTAGTAGGAGTGAGAAAAACATCACGGGGTAGTGCGCATTGTATGGGTGTGTGTTACATTACATTCACTAGTAGGAGTGAGAAAAACATCACGGGGTGGTGCGCATTGTATGGTTGTGTGTTACATTACATTCACTAGTAAGAGTGAGAAACACATCACGGGGTGGTGCGCATTGTATGGGTGTGTGTTACATTACATTCACTAGTAGGAGTGAGAAAAACATCACGGGGTGGTGTGCATTGTATGGGTGTGTGTTACATTACATTCACTACTAGGAGTGAGAAAAACATCACGGGGTGGTGTGAATCGGAGTGTCTGAATTAGGATAGGCAGTGAGTGGCAATGTAGGATGGAGAAAAGCACCGCGGGGTGGTCAGCATGGGGAGGTCAGGGAACATGCAGTGGCAATGTAGGATAGGTTTCTGAAAAACATCGCGGGGTGGTGCGCATTGTATGGGTGTGTGTTACATTAGATTCACCAGTAGGAGTGAGAAAAACATCAAGGGGTGGTGCGCATTGTATGGGTATGTGTTACATTACATTCACTAGTAGGAGTGAGAAAAACATCACGGGGTGGTGCGCATTGTGTGGGTGTGTGTTACATTACATTCACTAGTAGGAGTGAGAAAAACGTCACGGGGTGGTGCGCATTGTATGGGTGTGTGTTACATTGCATTCACTAGTAGGAGTGAGAAAGACATCATGGGGTGGTGTGAATCGGAGGCTCTGAATTAGTATAGGCAGTGAGTGGCAATGTAGGATGGAGAAAAGCACCGCGTGGTGGTCAGCATGGGAAGGTCAGGGAACATGCAGTGGCAATGTAGGATAGGTTTCTGAAAAACATATCGGGGTGGGGCGCATTGTATGGGTGTGTGTTACATTACATTTACTAGTAGGAGTGAGAAAAACATCACGGGGTAGTGCGCATTGTATGGGTGTGTGTTACATTACATTCACTAGTAGCAGTGAGAAAAACATCACGGGGTGTTGCGCATTGTATGGGTGTGTGTTACATTACATTCACTAGTAGCAGTGAGAAAAACATCACGGGGTGGTGCGCATTGTATGGGTGTGTGTTTCATTACATTCACTAGTAGGAGTGAGAAAAACATCACGGGGTGGTGTGCATTGTATGGGTGTGTGTTACATTACATTCACTACTAGGAGTGAGAAAAACATCACGGGGTGGTGTGAATCGGAGGGTCTGAATTAGGATAGGCAGTGAGTGGCAATGTAGGATGGAGAAAAGCACCGCGGGGTGGCCAGCATGGGGAGGTCAGGGAACATGCAGTGGCAATGTAGGATAGGTTTCTGAAAAACATCGCGGGGTGGTGGGCATTGTATGGGTGTGTGTTACATTAGATTCACTAGTAGGAGTGAGAAAAACATCACGGGGTGGTGCGCATTGTATGGGTGTGTGTTACATTACATTCACTAGTAGGAGTGAGAAAAACATCACGGGGTGGTGCGCATTGTATGGGTGTGTGTTACATTACATTCACTAGTAGGAGTGAGAAAAACATCACGGGGTGGTGCGCATTGTATGGGTGTGTGTTACATTACATTGACTAGTAGGAGTGAGAAAAACATCACGGGGTGGTGCGCATTGTATGGCTGTGTGTTACATTACATTCACTAATAGGAGTGAGAAAAACATCAAGGGCTGGTGCTCATTGTATGGGTGTGTGTTACATTACATTGACTAGTAGGAGTGAGAAAAACATCACGGGGTAGTGCGCATTGTATGGGTGTGTGTTACATTACATTCACTAGTAGGAGTGAGAAAAACATCACGGGGTGGTGCGCATTGTATGGGTGTGTGTTACATTACATTCACTAGTAGGAGTGAGAAAAACATCACGGGGTGGTGTGAATCGGAGGGTCTGAATTAGCATAGGCAGTGAGTGGCAATGTAGGATGGAGAAAAGCACCGAGTTTTGGTCAGCATGGGGAGGTCAGGGAACATGCAGTGGCAATGTAGGATAGGTTTCTGAAATACATCTCGGGGTGGTGCGCATTGTATGGGTGTGTTTTACATTACATTCACTAGTAGGAGTGAGAAAAACATCACGGCGTGGTTTGCATTGTATGGGTGTGTGTTACATTACATTCACTAGTAGGAGTGAGAAAAATATCACGGGGTGGTGCGCATTGTATGGGTGTGTGTTACATTACATTCACTAGTAGGAGTGAGAAAAACATCACGTGGTGGTGCGCATTGTATGGGTGTGTGTTACATTACATTCACTAGTAGGAGTGAGGAAAACATCACGGGGTGGTGCGCATTGTATGGCTGTGTGTTACATTACATTCACTAGTAGGAGTGAGAAAAACATCACGGGGTGGTGTGAATCGGAGGGTCTGAATTTGGATAGGCAGTGAGTGGTAATGTAGGAAGGAGAAAAGCAACGCAGGGTGGTCAGCATGGGGAGGTCAGGGAACATGCAGTGGCAATGTAGGATAGCTTTCTGAAAAACATCACGGGGTGGTGCGCATTGTATGGGTGTGTTTACATTACATTCACTAGTAGGATTGAGAAAAACATCACGGGGTCGTGCGCATTGTATGGGTGTGTGTTACATTACATTCACTAGTAGGAGTGAGAAAAACATCACGGGTGGTGCGCATTGTATGGGTGTGTGTTACATTACATTCACTAGTAGGAGTGAGAAAAACATCACGGGGTGGTGCGCATTGTATGGGTGTGTGTTACATTACATTCACTAGTAGGAGTGAGAAAAACATCATGGGGTGGTGCGCATTGTATGGGTGTGTGTTACGTTACATTCACTAGTAGGAGTGATAAAAACATCACGGGGTGGTGCGCATTGTATGGGTGTGTGTTACATTACATTCACTAGTAGGAGTGAGAAAAACATCACGGGGTGGTGCGCATTGTATGGGTGTGTGTTACATTACATTCACTAGTAGGAGTGATAAAAATATCACGGGGTGGTGGGAATCGGAGGGTCTGAATTAGGATAGGCAGTGAGTGGCAATGTAGGATGGAGAAAAGCACCGCGGGGTGGTCTGCATGGGGAGGTCAGGGAACATGCAGTGGCAATGTAGGATAGGTGTCTGAAAAAGATCGCGGGGTGGTGCGCATTGTATGGGTGTGTGTTACATTACATTCACTAGTAGGAGTGAGAAAAACATCACGGGGTGGTGCGCATTGTATGGGTGTGTGTTACATTCACTAGTAGGAGTGAGAAAAATATCACGGGGTGGTGCGCATTGTATGGGTGTGTGTTACATTACATTCACTAGTAGGAGTGAGAAAAACATCATGGGGTGGTGCGCATTGTATGGGTGTGTGTTACGTTACATTCACTAGTAGGAGTGATAAAAACATCACGGGGTGGTGCGCATTGTATGGGTGTGTGTTACATTACATTCACTAGTAGGAGTGAGAAAAACATCACGGGGTGGTGCGCATTGTATGGGTGTGTGTAACATTACATTCACTAGTAGGAGTGAGAAAAACATCACGGGGTGGTGTGAATCGGAGGGTCTGAATTTGGATAGGCAGTGAGTGGCAATGTAGGATGGAGAAAAGCATCGCAGGGTGGTCAGCATGGGGAGGTCAGGGAACATGCAGTGGCAATGTAGGATAGGTTTTGAAAAACATCGCGGGGTGGGGCGCATTGTATGGGTGTGTGTTACATTACATTCACTAGTAGGAGTGAGAAAAACATCACGGGGTGGTGCGCATTGTATGGGTGTGTGTTACATTACATTCACTAGTAGGAGTGAGAAAAACATCATGGGGTGGTGCGCATTGTATGGGTGTGTGTTACGTTACATTCACTAGTAGGAGTGACAAAAACATCACGGGGTGGTGGGAATCGGAGGGTCTGAATTAGGATAGGCAGTGAGTGGCAATGTAGGATGGAGAAAAGCACGGCGGTGTGGTCAGCATGGGGAGGTCAGGGAACATGCAGTGGCAATGTAGGATAGGTTTCTGAAAAACATCACGGGGTGGTGCGCATTGTATGGGTGTTTGTTACATTACATTCACTAGTAGGAGTGAGAAAAACATCACGGTGTGGTGCGCATTGTATGGGTGTGTGTTACATTACATTCACTAGTAGGAGTGAGAAAAACATCACGGGGTGGTGCGCATTGTATGGGTGTGTGTTACATTACATTCACTAGTAGGAGTGAGAAAAACATCACGGGGTGGTGCGCATTGTATGGGTGTGTGTTACATTACATTCACTAGTAGGAGTGAGAAAAACATCACGGGGTGGTGGGAATCGGAGGGTGTGAATTAGGATAGGTAGTGAGTGGCAATGTAGGATGGAGAAAAGCACCGCGGGTGGTCAGCATTGGGAGGATAGGGAACATGCAGTGGCAATGTAGGATAGGTTTCTGAAAAACATCGCGGGGTGGTGCGCATTGTATGGGTGTGTGTTACATTACATTCACTAGTAGGAGTGAGAAAAACCTCACGGGGTGGTGCGCATTGTATGGGTGTGTGTTACATTACATTCACTAGTAGGAGTTAGAAAAACATCACGGGGTGGTGCGCATTGTATGGGTGTGTGTTACATTACATTCACTAGTAGCAGTGAGAAAAACATCACGGGGTGGTGCAGATTGTATGGGTGTGTGTTACATTACATTCACAATAGCAGTGAGAAAAACATCACGGGGTGGTGCGCATTGTATGGGTGTGTGTTACATTACATTCACTAGTAGGAGTGAGAAAAACATCACGGGGTGGTGCGCATTGTATGGGTGTGTGTTACATTCACTAGTAGGAGTGAGAAAAATATCACGGGGTGGTGCGCATTGTATGGGTGTGTGTTACATTACATTCACTAGTAGGAGTGAGAAAAACATCATGGGGTGGTGCGCATTGTATGGGTGTGTGTTACGTTACATTCACTAGTAGAAGTGATAAAAACATCACGGGGTGGTGCGCATTGTATGGGTGTGTGTTACATTACATTCACTAGTAGGAGTGAGAAAAACATCATGGGGTGGTGTGAATCGGAGGGTCTGAATTTGGATAGGCAGTGAGTGGCAATGTAGGATGGAGAAAAGCATCGCAGGGTGGTCAGCATAGGGAGGTCAGGGAACATGCAGTGGCAATGTAGGATAGGTTTGGAAAACATCGCGGGGTGGGGCGCATTGTATGGGTGTGTGTTACATTACATTCACTAGTAGGAGTGAGAAAAACATCACGGGGTGGTGCGCATTGTATGGGTGTGTGTTACACTACATTCACTAGTAGGAGTGAGAAAAACATCACGGGGTGGTGCGCATTGTATGGGTGTGTGTTACATTACATTCACTAGTAGGAGTGAGAAAAATATCACGGGGTGGTGCGCTTGTATGGGTGTGTGTTACATTACATTCACTAGTAGGAGTGATAAAAACATCACGGGGTGGTGGGAATCGGAGGGGCTGAATTAGGATAGGCAGTGAGTGGCAATGTAGGATGGAGAAAAGCACCGCGGTGTGGTCAGCATGGGGAGGTCAGGGAACATGCAGTGGCAATGTAGGATACGTTTCTGAAAAACATCACGGGGTGGTGCGCATTGTATGGGTGTGTGTTACATTACATTCACTAGTAGGAGTGAGAAAAACAACACGGGGTGGTGCGCATTGTATGGGTGTGTGTTATATTACATTCACTAGTAGGAGTGAGAAAACCATCACGGGGTGGTGTGCATTGTATGGGTGTGTGTTACATTACATTCACTAGTAGGAGTGAGAAAAACATCACGGGGTGGTAGGAATCGGAGGGTCTGAATTAGGATAGGTAGTGAGTGGCAATGTAGGATGGAGAAAAGCACCGCGGGTGGTCAGCATGGGGAGGATAGGGAACATGCAGTGTTAATGTAGGATAGGTTTCTGAAAAACATCGCGGGGTAGTGCGCATTGTATGGGTGTGTGTTACGTTACATTCACTAGTAGGAGTGAGAAAAACATCACGGGGTGGGGCACATTGTATGGGTGTGTGTTACATTACATTCACTAGTAGGAGTGAGAAAACCATCACGGGGTGATGTGAATCAGAGGGTCTGAATTAAGATAGGCAGTGAGTGGCAATGTAGGAAGGAGAAAAGCACCGCGGGGTGGTCAGCATGGGGAGGTCAGGGAACATGCAGTGGCAATGTAGGATAGGTTTCTGAAAAACATCACGGGGTGGTGCGCATTGTATGGGTGTGTGTTACATTACATTCACTAGTAGGAGTGAGAAAAACATCACGGGGTGGTGTGAATCGGAGGGTCTGAATTAGCATAGGCAGTGAGTGGCAATGTAGGATGGAGAAAAGCACCGAGTTTTGGTCAGCATGGGGAGGTCAGGGAACATGCAGTGGCAATGTAGGATAGGTTTCTGAAATACATCTCGGGGTGGTGTGCATTGTATGGGTGTGTTTTACATTACATTCACTAGTAGGAGTGAGAAAAACATCACGGCGTGGTTTGCATTGTATGGGTGTGTGTTACATTACATTCACTAGTAGGAGTGAGAAAAATATCACGGTGTGGTGCGCATTGTATGGGTGTGTGTTACATTACATTCACTAGTAGGAGTGAGAAAAACATCACGTGGTGGTGCGCATTGTATGGGTGTGTGTTACATTACATTCACTAGTAGGAGTGAGGAAAACATCACGGGGTGGTGCGCATTGTATGGCTGTGTGTTACATTACATTCACTAGTAGGAGTGAGAAAAACATCACGGGGTGGTGTGAATCGGAGGGTCTGAATTTGGATAGGCAGTGAGTGGTAATGTAGGATGGAGAAAAGCAACGCAGGGTGGTCAGCATGGGGAGGTCAGGGAACATCCAGTGGCAATGTAGGATAGCTTTCTGAAAAACATCACGGGGTGGTGCGCATTGTATGGGTGTGTTTACATTACATTCACTAGTAGGAGTGAGAAAAACATCACGGGGTCGTGCGCATTGTATGGGTGTGTGTTACATTACATTCACTAGTAGGAGTGAGAAAAACATCACGGGGTGGTGCGCATTGTATGGGTGTGTGTTACATTACATTCACTAGTAGGAGTGAGAAAAACATCACGGGGTGGTGCGCAATGTATGGGTGTGTGTTACATTACATTCACTAGTAGGAGTGATAAAAATATCACGGGGTGGTGGGAATCGGAGGGTCTGAATTAGGATAGGCAGTGAGTGGCAATGTAGGATGGAGAAAAGCACCGCGGGGTGGTCTGCATGGGGAGGTCAGGGAACATGCAGTGGCAATGTAGGATAGGTGTCTGAAAAAGATCGCGGGGTGGTGCGCATTGTATGGGTGTGTGTTACATTACATTCACTAGTAGGAGTGAGAAAAACATCACGGGGTGGTGCGCATTGTATGGGTGTGTGTTACATTCACTAGTAGGAGTGAGAAAAATATCACGGGGTGGTGCGCATTGTATGGGTGTGTGTTACATTACATTCACTAGTAGGAGTGAGAAAAACATCATGGGGTGGTGCGCATTGTATGGGTGTGTGTTACGTTACATTCACTAGTAGGAGTGATAAAAACATCACGGGGTGGTGCGCATTGTATGGGTGTGTGTTACATTACATTCACTAGTAGGAGTGAGAAAAACATCACGGGGTGGGGTGAATCGGAGGGTCTGAATTTGGATAGGCAGTGAGTGGCAATGTAGGATGGAGAAAAGCATCGCAGGGTGGTCAGCATGGGGAGGTCAGGGAACATGCAGTGGCAATGTAGGATAGGTTTTGAAAAACATCGCGGGGTGGGGCGCATTGTATGGGTGTGTGTTACATTACATTCACTAGTAGGAGTGAGAAAAACATCACGGGGTGGTGCGCATTGTATGGGTTTGTGTTACATTACATTCACTAGTAGGAGTGAGAAAAACATCATGGGGTGGTGCGCATTGTATGGGTGTGTGTTACGTTACATTCACTAGTAGGAGTGATAAAAACATCACGGGGTGGTGGGAATCGGAGGGTCTGAATTAGGATAGGCAGTGAGTGGCAATGTAGGATGGAGAAAAGCACGGCGGTGTGGTCAGCATGGGGAGGTCAGGGAACATGCAGTGGCAATGTAGGATAGGTTTCTGAAAAACATCACGGGGTGGTGCGCATTGTATGGGTGTTTGTTACATTACATTCACTAGTAGGAGTGAGAAAAACATCACGGTGTGGTGCGCATTGTATGGGTGTGTGTTACATTACATTCACTAGTAGGAGTGAGAAAAACATCACGGGGTGGTGCGCATTGTATGGGTGTGTGTTACATTACATTCACTAGTAGGAGTGAGAAAAACATCACGGGGTGGTGCGCATTGTATGGGTGTGTGTTACATTACATTCACTAGTAGGAGTGAGAAAAACATCACGGGGTGGTGGGAATCGGAGGGTGTGAATTAGGATAGGTAGTGAGTGGCAATGTAGGATGGAGAAAAGCACCGCAGGTGGTCAGCATTGGGAGGATAGGGAACATGCAGTGGCAATGTAGGATAGGTTTCTGAAAAACATCGCGGGGTGGTGCGCATTGTATGGGTGTGTGTTACATTACATTCACTAGTAGGAGTGAGAAAAACCTCACGGGGTGGTGCGCATTGTATGGGTGTGTGTTACATTACATTCACTAGTAGGAGTGAGAAAAACATCACGGGGTGGTGCGCATTGTATGGGTGTTTGTTACATTACATTCACTAGTAGGAGTGAGAAAAACATCACGGGGTGGTGGGAATCGGAGGGTCTGAATTACGATAGGCAGTGAGTGGCAATGTAGGATAGAGAAAAGCACCGAGGTGTGGTCAGCATGGGGAGGTCAGGGAACATGCAGTTGCAATGTAGGATAGGTTTCTGAAATACATCGCGGGGTGGTGCGCATTGTATGGGTGTGTTTTACATTACATTCACTAGTAGGAGTGAGAAAAACATCACGGCGTGGTGCACATTGTATGGGTGTGTGTTACATTACATTCACTAGTAGGAGTGAGAAAAATATCACGGGGTGGTGGGCATTGTATGGGTGTGTGTTACATTACATTCACTAGTAGGAGTGAGAAAAACATCACGGGGTGGTGGGAATCGGAGGGTCTGAATTAGGATAGGCAGTGAGTGGCAATGTAGGATGGAGAAAAGCACCGCGGGGTGGCCAGCATGGGGAGGTCAGGGAACATGCAGTGGCAATGTAGGATAGGTTTCTGAAAAACATCGCGGGGTGCTGGGCATTGTATGGGTGTGTGTTACATTAGATTCACTAGTAGGAGTGAGAAAAACATCACGGGGTGGTGCGCATTGTATGGGTGTGTGTTACATTACATTCACTAGTAGGAGTGAGAAAATCATCACGGGGTGGTGCGCATTGTATGGGTGTGTGTTACATTACATTCACTAGTAGGAGTGAGAAAAACATCACGGGGTGGTGCGCATTGTATGGGTGTGTGTTACATTACATTGACTAGTAGGAGTGAGAAAAACATCACGGGGTGGTGCGCATTGTATGGCTGTGTGTTACATTACATTCACTAATAGGAGTGAGAAAAACATCAAGGGGTGGTGCTCATTGTATGGGTGTGTGTTACATTACATTGACTAGTAGGAGTGAGAAAAACATCACGGGGTAGTGCGCATTGTATGGGTGTGTGTTACATTACATTCACTAGTAGGAGTGAGAAAAACATCACGGGGTGGTGCGCATTGTATGGTTGTGTGTTACATTACATTCACTAGTAAGAGTGAGAAACACATCACGGGGTGGTGCGCATTGTATGGGTGTGTGTTACATTACATTCACTAGTAGGAGTGAGAAAAACATCACGGGGTGGTGTGCATTGTATGGGTGTGTGTTACATTACATTCACTACTAGGAGTGAGAAAAACATCACGGGGTGGTGTGAATCGGAGTGTCTGAATTAGGATAGGCAGTGAGTGGCAATGTAGGATGGAGAAAAGCACCGCGGGGTGGTCAGCATGGGGAGGTCAGGGAACATGCAGTGGCAATGTAGGATAGGTTTCTGAAAAACATCGCGGGGTGGTGCGCATTGTATGGGTGTGTGTTACATTAGATTCACCAGTAGGAGTGAGAAAAACATCAAGGGGTGGTGCGCATTGTATGGGTATGTGTTACATTACATTCACTAGTAGGAGTGAGAAAAACATCACGGGGTGGTGCGCATTGTGTGGGTGTGTGTTACATTACATTCACTAGTAGGAGTGAGAAAAACGTCACGGGGTGGTGCGCATTGTATGGGTGTGTGTTACATTGCATTCACTAGTAGGAGTGAGAAAGACATCATGGGGTGGTGTGAATCGGAGGCTCTGAATTAGTATAGGCAGTGAGTGGCAATGTAGGATGGAGAAAAGCACCGCGTGGTGGTCAGCATGGGAAGGTCAGGGAACATGCAGTGGCAATGTAGGATAGGTTTCTGAAAAACATATCGGGGTGGGGCGCATTGTATGGGTGTGTGTTACATTACATTTACTAGTAGGAGTGAGAAAAACATCACGGGGTAGTGCGCATTGTATGGGTGTGTGTTACATTACATTCACTAGTAGCAGTGAGAAAAACATCACGGGGTGTTGCGCATTGTATGGGTGTGTGTTACATTACATTCACTAGTAGCAGTGAGAAAAACATCACGGGGTGGTGCGCATTGTATGGGTGTGTGTTTCATTACATTCACTAGTAGGAGTGAGAAAAACATCACGGGGTGGTGTGCATTGTATGGGTGTGTGTTACATTACATTCACTACTAGGAGTGAGAAAAACATCACGGGGTGGTGTGAATCGGAGGGTCTGAATTAGGATAGGCAGTGAGTGGCAATGTAGGATGGAGAAAAGCACCGCGGGGTGGCCAGCATGGGGAGGTCAGGGAACATGCAGTGGCAATGTAGGATAGGTTTCTGAAAAACATCGCGGGGTGGTGGGCATTGTATGGGTGTGTGTTACATTAGATTCACTAGTAGGAGTGAGAAAAACATCACGGGGTGGTGCGCATTGTATGGGTGTGTGTTACATTACATTCACTAGTAGGAGTGAGAAAAACATCACGGGGTGGTGCGCATTGTATGGGTGTGTGTTACATTACATTCACTAGTAGGAGTGAGAAAAACATCACGGGGTGGTGCGCATTGTATGGGTGTGTGTTACATTACATTGACTAGTAGGAGTGAGAAAAACATCACGGGGTGGTGCGCATTGTATGGCTGTGTGTTACATTACATTCACTAATAGGAGTGAGAAAAACATCAAGGGCTGGTGCTCATTGTATGGGTGTGTGTTACATTACATTGACTAGTAGGAGTGAGAAAAACATCACGGGGTAGTGCGCATTGTATGGGTGTGTGTTACATTACATTCACTAGTAGGAGTGAGAAAAACATCACGGGGTGGTGCGCATTGTATGGGTGTGTGTTACATTACATTCACTAGTAGGAGTGAGAAAAACATCACGGGGTGGTGTGAATCGGAGGGTCTGAATTAGCATAGGCAGTGAGTGGCAATGTAGGATGGAGAAAAGCACCGAGTTTTGGTCAGCATGGGGAGGTCAGGGAACATGCAGTGGCAATGTAGGATAGGTTTCTGAAATACATCTCGGGGTGGTGCGCATTGTATGGGTGTGTTTTACATTACATTCACTAGTAGGAGTGAGAAAAACATCACGGCGTGGTTTGCATTGTATGGGTGTGTGTTACATTACATTCACTAGTAGGAGTGAGAAAAATATCACGGGGTGGTGCGCATTGTATGGGTGTGTGTTACATTACATTCACTAGTAGGAGTGAGAAAAACATCACGTGGTGGTGCGCATTGTATGGGTGTGTGTTACATTACATTCACTAGTAGGAGTGAGGAAAACATCACGGGGTGGTGCGCATTGTATGGCTGTGTGTTACATTACATTCACTAGTAGGAGTGAGAAAAACATCACGGGGTGGTGTGAATCGGAGGGTCTGAATTTGGATAGGCAGTGAGTGGTAATGTAGGAAGGAGAAAAGCAACGCAGGGTGGTCAGCATGGGGAGGTCAGGGAACATGCAGTGGCAATGTAGGATAGCTTTCTGAAAAACATCACGGGGTGGTGCGCATTGTATGGGTGTGTTTACATTACATTCACTAGTAGGATTGAGAAAAACATCACGGGGTCGTGCGCATTGTATGGGTGTGTGTTACATTACATTCACTAGTAGGAGTGAGAAAAACATCACGGGTGGTGCGCATTGTATGGGTGTGTGTTACATTACATTCACTAGTAGGAGTGAGAAAAACATCACGGGGTGGTGCGCATTGTATGGGTGTGTGTTACATTACATTCACTAGTAGGAGTGAGAAAAACATCATGGGGTGGTGCGCATTGTATGGGTGTGTGTTACGTTACATTCACTAGTAGGAGTGATAAAAACATCACGGGGTGGTGCGCATTGTATGGGTGTGTGTTACATTACATTCACTAGTAGGAGTGAGAAAAACATCACGGGGTGGTGCGCATTGTATGGGTGTGTGTTACATTACATTCACTAGTAGGAGTGATAAAAATATCACGGGGTGGTGGGAATCGGAGGGTCTGAATTAGGATAGGCAGTGAGTGGCAATGTAGGATGGAGAAAAGCACCGCGGGGTGGTCTGCATGGGGAGGTCAGGGAACATGCAGTGGCAATGTAGGATAGGTGTCTGAAAAAGATCGCGGGGTGGTGCGCATTGTATGGGTGTGTGTTACATTACATTCACTAGTAGGAGTGAGAAAAACATCACGGGGTGGTGCGCATTGTATGGGTGTGTGTTACATTCACTAGTAGGAGTGAGAAAAATATCACGGGGTGGTGCGCATTGTATGGGTGTGTGTTACATTACATTCACTAGTAGGAGTGAGAAAAACATCATGGGGTGGTGCGCATTGTATGGGTGTGTGTTACGTTACATTCACTAGTAGGAGTGATAAAAACATCACGGGGTGGTGCGCATTGTATGGGTGTGTGTTACATTACATTCACTAGTAGGAGTGAGAAAAACATCACGGGGTGGTGCGCATTGTATGGGTGTGTGTAACATTACATTCACTAGTAGGAGTGAGAAAAACATCACGGGGTGGTGTGAATCGGAGGGTCTGAATTTGGATAGGCAGTGAGTGGCAATGTAGGATGGAGAAAAGCATCGCAGGGTGGTCAGCATGGGGAGGTCAGGGAACATGCAGTGGCAATGTAGGATAGGTTTTGAAAAACATCGCGGGGTGGGGCGCATTGTATGGGTGTGTGTTACATTACATTCACTAGTAGGAGTGAGAAAAACATCACGGGGTGGTGCGCATTGTATGGGTGTGTGTTACATTACATTCACTAGTAGGAGTGAGAAAAACATCATGGGGTGGTGCGCATTGTATGGGTGTGTGTTACGTTACATTCACTAGTAGGAGTGACAAAAACATCACGGGGTGGTGGGAATCGGAGGGTCTGAATTAGGATAGGCAGTGAGTGGCAATGTAGGATGGAGAAAAGCACGGCGGTGTGGTCAGCATGGGGAGGTCAGGGAACATGCAGTGGCAATGTAGGATAGGTTTCTGAAAAACATCACGGGGTGGTGCGCATTGTATGGGTGTTTGTTACATTACATTCACTAGTAGGAGTGAGAAAAACATCACGGTGTGGTGCGCATTGTATGGGTGTGTGTTACATTACATTCACTAGTAGGAGTGAGAAAAACATCACGGGGTGGTGCGCATTGTATGGGTGTGTGTTACATTACATTCACTAGTAGGAGTGAGAAAAACATCACGGGGTGGTGCGCATTGTATGGGTGTGTGTTACATTACATTCACTAGTAGGAGTGAGAAAAACATCACGGGGTGGTGGGAATCGGAGGGTGTGAATTAGGATAGGTAGTGAGTGGCAATGTAGGATGGAGAAAAGCACCGCGGGTGGTCAGCATTGGGAGGATAGGGAACATGCAGTGGCAATGTAGGATAGGTTTCTGAAAAACATCGCGGGGTGGTGCGCATTGTATGGGTGTGTGTTACATTACATTCACTAGTAGGAGTGAGAAAAACCTCACGGGGTGGTGCGCATTGTATGGGTGTGTGTTACATTACATTCACTAGTAGGAGTTAGAAAAACATCACGGGGTGGTGCGCATTGTATGGGTGTTTGTTACATTACATTCACTAGTAGGAGTGAGAAAAACATCACGGGGTGGTGCGCATTGTATGGGTGTGTGTTACATTACATTCACTAGTAGGAGTGATAAAAACATCACGGGGTGGTGGGAATCGGAGGGTCTGAATTACGATAGGCAGTGAGTGGCAATGTAGGATGGAGAAAAGCACCGAGGTGTGGTCAGCATGGGGAGGTCAGGGAACATGCAGTTGCAATGTAGGATAGGTTTCTGAAATACATCGCGGGGTGGTGCGCATTGTATGGGTGTGTTTTACATTACATTCACTAGTAGGAGTGAGAAAAACATCACGGCGTGGTGCACATTGTATGGGTGTGTGTTACATTACATTCACTAGTAGGAGTGAGAAAAATATCACGGGGTGGTGGGCATTGTATGGGTGTGTGTTACATTACATTCACTAGTAGGAGTGAGAAAAACATCACGGGGTGGTGGGAATCGGAGGGTCTGAATTAGGATAGGCAGTGAGTGGCAATGTAGGATGGAGAAAAGCACCGCGGGGTGGCCAGCATGGGGAGGTCAGGGAACATGCAGTGGCAATGTAGGATAGGTTTCTGAAAAACATCGCGGGGTGGTGGGCATTGTATGGGTGTGTGTTACATTAGATTCACTAGTAGGAGTGAGAAAAACATCACGGGGTGGTGCGCATTGTATGGGTGTGTGTTACATTACATTCACTAGTAGGAGTGAGAAAAACATCACGGGGTGGTGCGCATTGTATGGGTGTGTGTTACATTACATTCACTAGTAGGAGTGAGAAAAACATCACGGGGTGGTGCGCATTGTATGGGTGTGTGTTACATTACATTCACTAGTAGGAGTGAGAAAAACGTCACGGGGTGGTGCGCATTGTATGGGTGTGTGTTACATTGCATTCACTAGTAGGAGTGAGAAAGACATCACGGGGTGGTGTGAATCGGAGGCTCTGAATTAGTATAGGCAGTGAGTGGCAATGTAGGATGGAGAAAAGCACCGCGTGGTGGTCAGCATGGGAAGGTCAGGGAACATGCAGTGGCAATGTAGGATAGGTTTCTGAAAAACATCGCGGGGTGGGGCGCATTGTATGGGTGTGTGTTACATTACATTCACTAGTAGGAGTGAGAAAAACATCACGGGGTGGTACGCATTGTATGGGTATGTGTTACATTACATTCACTAGTAGGAGTGAGAAAAACATCACGGGGTGGTGCGCATTGTATGGTTGTGTGTTACATTACATTCACTAGTAGGAGTGAGAAAACCATCACGGGGTGATGTGAATCGGAGGGTCTGAATTAAGATAGGCAGTGAGTGGCAATGTAGGAAGGAGAAAAGCACCGCGGGGTGGTCAGCATGGGGAGGTCAGGGAACATGCAGTGGCAATGTAGGATAGGTTTCTGAAAAACATCACGGGGTGGTGCGCATTGTATGGGTGTGTGTTACATTACATTCACTAGTAGGAGTGAGAAAAACATCACGGGGTGGTGTGAATCGGAGGGTCTGAATTAGCATAGGCAGTGAGTGGCAATGTAGGATGGAGAAAAGCACCGAGTTTTGGTCAGCATGGGGAGGTCAGGGAACATGCAGTGGCAATGTAGGATAGGTTTCTGAAATACATCTCGGGGTGGTGCGCATTGTATGGGTGTGTTTTACATTACATTCACTAGTAGGAGTGAGAAAAACATCACGGCGTGGTTTGCATTGTATGGGTGTGTGTTACATTACATTCACTAGTAGGAGTGAGAAAAATATCACGGGGTGGTGCGCATTGTATGGGTGTGTGTTACATTACATTCACTAGTAGGAGTGAGAAAAACATCACGTGGTGGTGCGCATTGTATGGGTGTGTGTTACATTACATTCACTAGTAGGAGTGAGGAAAACATCACGGGGTGGTGCGCATTGTATGGCTGTGTGTTACATTACATTCACTAGTAGGAGTGAGAAAAACATCACGGGGTGGTGTGAATCGGAGGGTCTGAATTTGGATAGGCAGTGAGTGGTAATGTAGGATGGAGAAAAGCAACGCAGGGTGGTCAGCATGGGGAGGTCAGGGAACATGCAGTGGCAATGTAGGATAGCTTTCTGAAAAACATCACGGGGTGGTGCGCATTGTATGGGTGTGTTTACATTACATTCACTAGTAGGAGTGAGAAAAACATCACGGGGTCGTGCGCATTGTATGGGTGTGTGTTACATTACATTCACTAGTAGGAGTGAGAAAAACATCACGGGGTGGTGCGCATTGTATGGGTGTGTGTTACATTACATTCACTAGTAGGAGTGAGAAAAACATCACGGGGTGGTGCGCATTGTATGGGTGTGTGTTACATTACATTCACTAGTAGGAGTGATAAAAATATCACGGGGTGGTGGGAATCGGAGGGTCTGAATTAGGATAGGCAGTGAGTGGCAATGTAGGATGGAGAAAAGCACCGCGGGGTGGTCTGCATGGGGAGGTCAGGGAACATGCAGTGGCAATGTAGGATAGGTGTCTGAAAAAGATCGCGGGGTGGTGCGCATTGTATGGGTGTGTGTTACATTACATTCACTAGTAGGAGTGAGAAAAACAAAACGGGGTGGTGCGCATTGTATGGGTGTGTGTTACATTCACTAGTAGGAGTGAGAAAAATATCACGGGGTGGTGCGCATTGTATGGGTGTGTGTTACATTACATTCACTAGTAGGAGTGAGAAAAACATCATGGGGTGGTGCGCATTGTATGGGTGTGTGTTACGTTACATTCACTAGTAGGAGTGATAAAAACATCACGGGGTGGTGCGCATTGTATGGGTGTGTGTTACATTACATTCACTAGTAGGAGTGAGAAAAACATCACGGGGTGGTGTGAATCGGAGGGTCTGAATTTGGATAGGCAGTGTGTGGCAATGTAGGATGGAGAAAAGCATCGCAGGGTGGTCAGCATGGGGAGGTCAGGGAACATGCAGTGGCAATGTAGGATAGGTTTTGAAAAACATCGCGGGGTGGGGCGCATTGTATGGGTGTGTGTTACATTACATTCACTAGTAGGAGTGAGAAAAACATCACGGGGTGGTGCGCATTGTATGGGTGTGTGTTACATTACATTCACTAGTAGGAGTGAGAAAAACATCACGGGGTGGTGCGCATTGTATGGGTGTGTGTTACGTTACATTCACTAGTAGGAGTGATAAAAACATCACGGGGTGGTGGGAATCGGAGGTTCTGAATTAGGATAGGCAGTGAGTGGCAATGTAGGATGGAGAAAAGCACGGCGGTGTGGTCAGCATGGGGAGGACAGGGAACATGCAGTGGCAATGTAGGATAGGTTTCTGAAAAACATCACGGGGTGGTGCGCATTGTATGGGTGTTTGTTACATTACATTCACTAGTAGGAGTGAGAAAAACATCACGGTGTGGTGCGCATTGTATGGGTGTGTGTTACATTACATTCACTAGTAGGAGTGAGAAAAACATCACGGGGTGGTGCGCATTGTATGGGTGTGTGTTACATTACATTCACTAGTAGGAGTGAGAAAAACATCACGGGGTGGTGCGCATTGTATGGGTGTGTGTTACATTACATTCACTAGTAGGAGTGAGAAAAACATCACGGGGTGGTGGGAATCGGAGGGTGTGAATTAGGATAGGTAGTGAGTGGCAATGTAGGATGGAGAAAAGCACCGCGGGTGGTCAGCATTGGGAGGATAGGGAACATGCAGTGGCAATGTAGGATAGGTTTCTGAAAAACATCGCGGGGTGGTGCGCATTGTATGGGTGTGTGTTACATTACATTCACTAGTAGGAGTGAGAAAAACCTCACGGGGTGGTGCGCATTGTATGGGTGTGTGTTACATTACATTCACTAGTAGGAGTTAGAAAAACATCACGGGGTGGTGCGCATTGTATGGGTGTTTGTTACATTACATTCACTAGTAGGAGTGAGAAAAACATCACGGGGTGGTGCGCATTGTATGGGTGTGTGTTACATTACATTCACTAGTAGGAGTGAGAAAAACATCACGGGGGGGTGCGCATTGTATGGGTGTGTGTTACATTACATTCACTAGTAGGAGTGAGAAAAACATCACGGGGTGGTGGGAATCGGAGGGTGTGAATTAGGATAGGTAGTGAGTGGCAATGTAGGATGGAGAAAAGCACCGCGGGTGGTCAGCATTGGGAGGATAGGGAACATGCAGTGGCAATGTAGGATAGGTTTCTGAAAAACATCGCGGGGTGGTGCGCATTGTATGGGTGTGTGTTACATTACATTCACTAGTAGGAGTGAGAAAAACCTCACGGGGTGGTGCGCATTGTATGGGTGTGTGTTACATTACATTCACTAGTAGGAGTTAGAAAAACATCACGGGGTGGTGCACATTGTATGGGTGTTTGTTACATTACATTCACTAGTAGGAGTGAGAAAAACATCACGGGGTGGTGTGCATTGTATGGGTGTGTGTTACATTACATTCACTAGTAGGAGTGATAAAAACATCACGGGGTGGTGGGAATCGGAGGGTCTGAATTACGATAGGCAGTGAGTGGCAATGTAGGATGGAGAAAAGCACCGAGGTGTGGTCAGCATGGGGAGGTCAAGGAACATGCAGTTGCAATGTAGGATAGGTTTCTGAAATACATCGCGGGGTGGTGCGCATTGTATGGGTGTGTTTTACATTACATTCACTAGTAGGAGTGAGAAAAACATCACGGCGTGGTGCACATTGTATGGGTGTGTGTTACATTACATTCACTAGTAGGAGTGAGAAAAATATCACGGGGTGGTGGGCATTGTATGGGTGTGTGTTACATTACATTCACTAGTAGGAGTGAGAAAAACATCACGGGGTGGTGGGAATTGGAGGGTCTGAATTAGGATAGGCAGTGAGTGGCAATGTAGGATGGAGAAAAGCACCGCGGGGTGGCCAGCATGGGGAGGTCAGGGAACATGCAGTGGCAATGTAGGATAGGTTTCTGAAAAACATCGCGGGGTGGTGGGCATTGTATGGGTGTGTGTTACATTAGATTCACTAGTAGGAGTGAGAAAAACATCACGGGGTGGTGCGCATTGTATGGGTGTGTGTTACATTACATTCACTAGTAGGAGTGAGAAAAACATCACGGGGTGGTGGGAATCGGAGGGTGTGAATTAGGATAGGTAGTGAGTGGCAATGTAGGATGGAGAAAAGCACCGCGGGTGGTCAGCATTGGGAGGATAGGGAACATGCAGTGGCAATGTAGGATAGGTTTCTGAAAAACATCGCGGGGTGGTGCGCATTGTATGGGTGTGTGTTACATTACATTCACTAGTAGGAGTGAGAAAAACCTCACGGGGTGGTGCGCATTGTATGGGTGTGTGTTACATTACATTCACTAGTAGGAGTTAGAAAAACATCACGGGGTGGTGCGCATTGTATGGGTGTTTGTTACATTACATTCACTAGTAGGAGTGAGAAAAACATCACGGGGTGGTGCGCATTGTATGGGTGTGTGTTACATTACATTCACTAGTAGGAGTGATAAAAACATCACTGGGTGGTGGGAATCGGAGGGTCTGAATTACGATAGGCAGTGAGTGGCAATGTAGGATGGAGAAAAGCACCGAGGTGTGGTCAGCATGGGGAGGTCAGGGAACATGCAGTTGCAATGTAGGATAGGTTTCTGAAATACATCGCGGGGTGGTGCGCATTGTATCGGTGTGTTTTACATTACATTCACTAGTAGGAGTGAGAAAAACATCACGGCGTGGTGCACATTGTATGGGTGTGTGTTACATTGCATTCACTAGTAGGAGTGAGAAAGACATCACGGGGTGGTGTGAATCGGAGGCTCTGAATTAGTATAGGCAGTGAGTGGCAATGTAGGATGGAGAAAAGCACCGCGTGGTGGTCAGCATGGGAAGGTCAGGGAACATGCAGTGGCAATGTAGGATAGGTTTCTGAAAAACATCGCGGGGTGGGGCGCATTGTATGGGTGTGTGTTACATTACATTCACTAGTAGGAGTGAGAAAAACATCACGGGGTGGTACGCATTGTATGGGTATGTGTTACATTACATTCACTAGTAGGAGTGAGAAAAACATCACGGGGTGGTGCGCATTGTATGGGTGTGTGTTACATTACATTCACTAGTAGGAGTGAGAAAACCATCACGGGGTGATGTGAATCGGAGGGTCTGAATTAAGATAGGCAGTGAGTGGCAATGTAGGAAGGAGAAAAGCACCGCGGGGTGGTCAGCATGGGGAGGTCAGGGAACATGCAGTGGCAATGTAGGATAGGTTTCTGAAAAACATCACGGGGTGGTGCGCATTGTATGGGTGTGTGTTACATTACATTCACTAGTAGGAGTGAGAAAAACATCACGGGGTGGTGTGAATCGGAGGGTCTGAATTAGCATAGGCAGTGAGTGGCAATGTAGGATGGAGAAAAGCACCGAGTTTTGGTCAGCATGGGGAGGTCAGGGAACATGCAGTGGCAATGTAGGATAGGTTTCTGAAATACATCTCGGGGTGGTGCGCATTGTATGGGTGTGTTTTACATTACATTCACTAGTAGGAGTGAGAAAAACATCACGGCGTGGTTTGCATTGTATGGGTGTGTGTTACATTACATTCACTAGTAGGAGTGAGAAAAATATCACGGGGTGGTGCGCATTGTATGGGTGTGTGTTACATTACATTCACTAGTAGGAGTGAGAAAAACATCACGTGGTGGTGCGCATTGTATGGGTGTGTGTTACATTACATTCACTAGTAGGAGTGAGGAAAACATCACGGGGTGGTGCGCATTGTATGGCTGTGTGTTACATTACATTCACTAGTAGGAGTGAGAAAAACATCACGGGGTGGTGTGAATCGGAGGGTCTGAATTTGGATAGGCAGTGAGTGGTAATGTAGGATGGAGAAAAGCAACGCAGGGTGGTCAGCATGGGGAGGTCAGGGAACATGCAGTGGCAATGTAGGATAGCTTTCTGAAAAACATCACGGGGTGGTGCGCATTGTATGGGTGTGTTTACATTACATTCACTAGTAGGAGTGAGAAAAACATCACGGGGTCGTGCGCATTGTATGGGTGTGTGTTACATTACATTCACTAGTAGGAGTGAGAAAAACATCACGGGGTGGTGCGCATTGTATGGGTGTGTGTTACATTACATTCACTAGTAGGAGTGAGAAAAACATCACGGGGTGGTGCGCATTGTATGGGTGTGTGTTACATTACATTCACTAGTAGGAGTGATAAAAATATCACGGGGTGGTGGGAATCGGAGGGTCTGAATTAGGATAGGCAGTGAGTGGCAATGTAGGATGGAGAAAAGCACCGCGGGGTGGTCTGCATGGGGAGGTCAGGGAACATGCAGTGGCAATGTAGGATAGGTGTCTGAAAAAGATCGCGGGGTGGTGCGCATTGTATGGGTGTGTGTTACATTACATTCACTAGTAGGAGTGAGAAAAACAAAACGGGGTGGTGCGCATTGTATGGGTGTGTGTTACATTCACTAGTAGGAGTGAGAAAAATATCACGGGGTGGTGCGCATTGTATGGGTGTGTGTTACATTACATTCACTAGTAGGAGTGAGAAAAACATCATGGGGTGGTGCGCATTGTATGGGTGTGTGTTACGTTACATTCACTAGTAGGAGTGATAAAAACATCACGGGGTGGTGCGCATTGTATGGGTGTGTGTTACCTTACATTCACTAGTAGGAGTGAGAAAAACATCACGGGGTGGTGTGAATCGGAGGGTCTGAATTTGGATAGGCAGTGAGTGGCAATGTAGGATGGAGAAAAGCATCGCAGGGTGGTCAGCATGGGGAGGTCAGGGAACATGCAGTGGCAATGTAGGATAGGTTTTGAAAAACATCGCGGGGTGGGGCGCATTGTATGGGTGTGTGTTACATTACATTCACTAGTAGGAGTGAGAAAAACATCACGGGGTGGTGCGCATTGTATGGGTGTGTGTTACATTACATTCACTAGTAGGAGTGAGAAAAACATCACGGGGTGGTGCGCATTGTATGGGTGTGTGTTACGTTACATTCACTAGTAGGAGTGATAAAAACATCACGGGGTGGTGGGAATCGGAGGTTCTGAATTAGGATAGGCAGTGAGTGGCAATGTAGGATGGAGAAAAGCACGGCGGTGTGGTCAGCATGGGGAGGACAGGGAACATGCAGTGGCAATGTAGGATAGGTTTCTGAAAAACATCACGGGGTGGTGCGCATTGTATGGGTGTTTGTTACATTACATTCACTAGTAGGAGTGAGAAAAACATCACGGTGTGGTGCGCATTGTATGGGTGTGTGTTACATTACATTCACTAGTAGGAGTGAGAAAAACATCACGGGGTGGTGCGCATTGTATGGGTGTGTGTTACATTACATTCACTAGTAGGAGTGAGAAAAACATCACGGGGTGGTGCGCATTGTATGGGTGTGTGTTACATTACATTCACTAGTAGGAGTGAGAAAAACATCACGGGGTGGTGGGAATCGGAGGGTGTGAATTAGGATAGGTAGTGAGTGGCAATGTAGGATGGAGAAAAGCACCGCGGGTGGTCAGCATTGGGAGGATAGGGAACATGCAGTGGCAATGTAGGATAGGTTTCTGAAAAACATCGCGGGGTGGTGCGCATTGTATGGGTGTGTGTTACATTACATTCACTAGTAGGAGTGAGAAAAACCTCACGGGGTGGTGCGCATTGTATGGGTGTGTGTTACATTACATTCACTAGTAGGAGTTAGAAAAACATCACGGGGTGGTTCGCATTGTATGGGTGTTTGTTACATTACATTCACTAGTAGGAGTGAGAAAAACATCACGGGGTGGTGCGCATTGTATGGGTGTGTGTTACATTACATTCACTAGTAGGAGTGAGAAAAACATCACGGGGGGGTGCGCATTGTATGGGTGTGTGTTACATTACATTCACTAGTAGGAGTGAGAAAAACATCACGGGGTGGTGGGAATCGGAGGGTGTGAATTAGGATAGGTAGTGAGTGGCAATGTAGGATGGAGAAAAGCACCGCGGGTGGTCAGCATTGGGAGGATAGGGAACATGCAGTGGCAATGTAGGATAGGTTTCTGAAAAACATCGCGGGGTGGTGCGCATTGTATGGGTGTGTGTTACATTACATTCACTAGTAGGAGTGAGAAAAACCTCACGGGGTGGTGCGCATTGTATGGGTGTGTGTTACATTACATTCACTAGTAGGAGTTAGAAAAACATCACGGGGTGGTGCGCATTGTATGGGTGTTTGTTACATTACATTCACTAGTAGGAGTGAGAAAAACATCACGGGGTGGTGCGCATTGTATGGGTGTGTGTTACATTACATTCACTGGTAGGAGTGATAAAAACATCACGGGGTGGTGGGAATCGGAGGGTCTGAATTACGATAGGCAGTGAGTGGCAATGTAGGATGGAGAAAAGCACCGAGGTGTGGTCAGCATGGGGAGGTCAGGGAACATGCAGTTGCAATGTAGGATAGGTTTCTGAAATACATCGCGGGGTGGTGCGCATTGTATGGGTGTGTTTTACATTACATTCACTAGTAGGAGTGAGAAAAACATCACGGCGTGGTTCACATTGTATGGGTGTGTGTTACATTACATTCACTAGTAGGAGTGAGAAAAATATCACGGGGTGGTGGGCATTGTATGGGTGTGTGTTACATTACATTCACTAGTAGGAGTGAGAAAAACATCACGGGGTGGTGGGAATCGGAGGGTCTGAATTAGGATAGGCAGTGAGTGGCAATGTAGGATGGAGAAAAGCACCGCGGGGTGGCCAGCATGGGGAGGTCAGGGAACATGCAGTGGCAATGTAGGATAGGTTTCTGAAAAACATCGCGGGGTGGTGGGCATTGTATGGGTGTGTGTTACATTAGATTCACTAGTAGGAGTGAGAAAAACATCACGGGGTGGTGCGCATTGTATGGGTGTGTGTTACATTACATTCACTAGTAGGAGTGAGAAAAACATCACGCGGTGGTGCGCATTGTATGGGTGTGTGTTACATTTCATTCACTAGTAGGAGTGAGAAAAACATCACGGGGTGGTGCGCATTGTATGGGTGTGTGTTACATTACATTGACTAGTAGGAGTGAGAAAAACATCACGGGGTGGTGCGCATTGTATGGCTGTGTGTTACATTACATTCACTAATAGGAGTGAGAAAAACATCAAGGGGTGGTGCTCATTGTATGGGTGTGTGTTACATTACATTGACTAGTAGGAGTGAGAAAAACATCACGGGGTAGTGCGCATTGTATGGGTGTGTGTTACATTACATTCACTAGTAGGAGTGAGAAAAACATCACGGGGTGGTGCGCATTGTATGGTTGTGTGTTACATTACATTCACTAGTAAGAGTGAGAAACACATCACGGGGTGGTGCGCATTGTATGGGTGTGTGTTACATTACATTCACTAGTAGGAGTGAGAAAAACATCACGGGGTGGTGTGCATTGTATGGGTGTGTGTTACATTACATTCACTACTAGGAGTGAGAAAAACATCACGGGGTGGTGTGAATCGGAGTGTCTGAATTAGGATAGGCAGTGAGTGGCAATGTAGGATGGAGAAAAGCACCGCGGGGTGGTCAGCATGGGGAGGTCAGGGAACATGCAGTGGCAATGTAGGATAGGTTTCTGAAAAACATCGCGGGGTGGTGCGCATTGTATGGGTGTGTGTTACATTAGATTCACCAGTAGGAGTGAGAAAAACATCAAGGGGTGGTGCGCATTGTATGGGTGTGTGTTACATTACATTCACTAGTAGGAGTGAGAAAAACATCACGGGGTGGTACGCATTGTATGGGTATGTGTTACATTACATTCACTAGTAGGAGTGAGAAAAACATCACGGGGTGGTGCGCATTGTATGGGTGTGTGTTACATTACATTCACTAGTAGGAGTGAGAAAAACGTCACGGGGTCGTGCGCATTGTATGGGTGTGTGTTACATTGCATTCACTAGTAGGAGTGAGAAAGACATCACGGGGTGGTGTGAATCGGAGGCTCTGAATTAGTATAGGCAGTGAGTGGCAATGTAGGATGGAGAAAAGCACCGCGTGGTGGTCAGCATGGGAAGGTCAGGGAACATGCAGTGGCAATGTAGGATAGGTTTCTGAAAAACATCGCGGGGTGGGGCGCATTGTATGGGTGTGTGTTACATTACATTCACTAGTAGGAGTGAGAAAAACATCACGGGGTGGTACGCATTGTATGGGTATGTGTTACATTACATTCACTAGTAGGAGTGAGAAAAACATCACGGGGTGGTGCGCATTGTATGGGTGTGTGTTACATTACATTCACTAGTAGGAGTGAGAAAACCATCACGGGGTGATGTGAATCGGAGGGTCTGAATTAAGATAGGCAGTGAGTGGCAATGTAGGAAGGAGAAAAGCACCGCGGGGTGGTCAGCATGGGGAGGTCAGGGAACATGCAGTGGCAATGTAGGATAGGTTTCTGAAAAACATCACGGGGTGGTGCGCATTGTATGGGTGTGTGTTACATTACATTCACTAGTAGGAGTGAGAAAAACATCACGGGGTGGTGTGAATCGGAGGGTCTGAATTAGCATAGGCAGTGAGTGGCAATGTAGGATGGAGAAAAGCACCGAGTTTTGGTCAGCATGAGGAGGTCAGGGAACATGCAGTGGCAATGTAGGATAGGTTTCTGAAATACATCTCGGGGTGGTGCGCATTTTATGGGTGTGTTTTACATTACATTCACTAGTAGGAGTGAGAAAAACATCACGGCGTGGTTTGCATTGTATGGGTGTGTGTTACATTACATTCACTAGTAGGAGTGAGAAAAATATCACGGGGTGGTGCGCATTGTATGGGTGTGTGTTACATTACATTCACTAGTAGGAGTGAGAAAAACATCACGTGGTGGTGCGCATTGTATGGGTGTGTGTTACATTACATTCACTAGTAGGAGTGAGGAAAACATCACGGGGTGGTGCGCATTGTATGGCTGTGTGTTACATTACATTCACTAGTAGGAGTGAGAAAAACATCACGGGGTGGTGTGAATCGGAGGGTCTGAATTTGGATAGGCAGTGAGTGGTAATGTAGGATGGAGAAAAGCAACGCAGGGTGGTCAGCATGGGGAGGTCAGGGAACATGCAGTGGCAATGTAGGATAGGTTTCTGAAAAACATCGCGGGGTGGTGCGCATTGTATGGGTGTGTGTTACATTACATTCACTAGTAGGAGTGAGAAAAACCTCACGGGGTGGTGCGCATTGTATGGGTGTGTGTTACATTACATTCACTAGTAGGAGTTAGAAAAACATCACGGGGTGGTGCACATTGTATGGGTGTTTGTTACATTACATTCACTAGTAGGAGTGAGAAAAACATTACGGGGTGGTGTGCATTGTATGGGTGTGTGTTACATTACATTCACTAGTAGGAGTGATAAAAACATCACGGGGTGGTGGGAATCGGAGGGTCTGAATTACGATAGGCAGTGAGTGGCAATGTAGGATGGAGAAAAGCACCGAGGTGTGGTCAGCATGGGGAGGTCAAGGAACATGCAGTTGCAATGTAGGATAGGTTTCTGAAATACATCGCGGGGTGGTGCGCATTGTATGGGTGTGTTTTACATTACATTCACTAGTAGGAGTGAGAAAAACATCACGGCGTGGTGCACATTGTATGGGTGTGTGTTACATTACATTCACTAGTAGGAGTGAGAAAAATATCACGGGGTGGTGGGCATTGTATGGGTGTGTGTTACATTACATTCACTAGTAGGAGTGAGAAAAACATCACGGGGTGGTGGGAATTGGAGGGTCTGAATTAGGATAGGCAGTGAGTGGCAATGTAGGATGGAGAAAAGCACCGCGGGGTGGCCAGCATGGGGAGGTCAGGGAACATGCAGTGGCAATGTAGGATAGGTTTCTGAAAAACATCGCGGGGTGGTGGGCATTGTATGGGTGTGTGTTACATTAGATTCACTAGTAGGAGTGAGAAAAACATCACGGGGTGGTGCGCATTGTATGGGTGTGTGTTACATTACATTCACTAGTAGGAGTGAGAAAAACATCACGGGGTGGTGGGAATCGGAGGGTGTGAATTAGGATAGGTAGTGAGTGGCAATGTAGGATGGAGAAAAGCACCACGGGTGGTCAGCATTGGGAGGATAGGGAACATGCAGTGGCAATGTAGGATAGGTTTCTGAAAAACATCGCGGGGTGGTGCGCATTGTATGGGTGTGTGTTACATTACATTCACTAGTAGGAGTGAGAAAAACCTCACGGGGTGGTGCGCATTGTATGGGTGTGTGTTACATTACATTCACTAGTAGGAGTTAGAAAAACATCACGGGGTGGTGCGCATTGTATGGGTGTTTGTTACATTACATTCACTAGTAGGAGTGAGAAAAACATCACGGGGTGGTGCGCATTGTATGGGTGTGTGTTACATTACATTCACTAGTAGGAGTGATAAAAACATCACGGGGTGGTGGGAATCGGAGGGTCTGAATTACGATAGGCAGTGAGTGGCAATGTAGGATGGAGAAAAGCACCGAGGTGTGGTCAGCATGGGGAGGTCAGGGAACATGCAGTTGCAATGTAGGATAGGTTTCTGAAATACATCGCGGGGTGGTGCGCATTGTATGGGTGTGTTTTACATTACATTCACTAGTAGGAGTGAGAAAAACCTCACGGGGTGGTGCGCATTGTATGGGTGTGTGTTACATTACATTCACTAGTAGGAGTGAGAAAAACATCACGGGGGGTGCGCATTGTATGGGTGTGTGTTACATTACATTCACTAGTAGGAGTGAGAAAAACATCACGGGGTGGTGGGAATCGGAGGGTGTGAATTAGGATAGGTAGTGAGTGGCAATGTAGGATGGAGAAAAGCACCGCGGGTGGTCAGCATTGGGAGGATAGGGAACATGCAGTGGCAATGTAGGATAGGTTTCTGAAAAACATCGCGGGGTGGTGCGCATTGTATGGGTGTGTGTTACATTACATTCACTAGTAGGAGTGAGAAAAACCTCACGGGGTGGTGCGCATTGTATGGGTGTGTGTTACATTACATTCACTAGTAGGAGTTAGAAAAACATCACGGGGTGGTGCGCATTGTATGGGTGTTTGTTACATTACATTCACTAGTAGGAGTGAGAAAAACATCACGGGGTGGTGCGCATTGTATGGGTGTGTGTTACATTACATTCACTAGTAGGAGTGATAAAAACATCACGGGGTGGTGGGAATCGGAGGGTCTGAATTACGATAGGCAGTGAGTGGCAATGTAGGATGGAGAAAAGCACCGAGGTGTGGTCAGCATGGGGAGGTCAGGGAACATGCAGTTGCAATGTAGGATAGGTTTCTGAAATACATCGCGGGGTGGTGCGCATTGTATGGGTGTGTTTTACATTACATTCACTAGTAGGAGTGAGAAAAACATCACGGCGTGGTTCACATTGTATGGGTGTGTGTTACATTACATTCACTAGTAGGAGTGAGAAAAATATCACGGGGTGGTGGGCATTGTATGGGTGTGTGTTACATTACATTCACTAGTAGGAGTGAGAAAAACATCACGGGGTGGTGGGAATCGGAGGGTCTGAATTAGGATAGGCAGTGAGTGGCAATGTAGGATGGAGAAAAGCACCGCGGGGTGGCCAGCATGGGGAGGTCAGGGAACATGCAGTGGCAATGTAGGATAGGTTTCTGAAAAACATCGCGGGGTGGTGGGCATTGTATGGGTGTGTGTTACATTAGATTCACTAGTAGGAGTGAGAAAAACATCACGGGGTGGTGCGCATTGTATGGGTGTGTGTTACATTACATTCACTAGTAGGAGTGAGAAAAACATCACGCGGTGGTGCGCATTGTATGGGTGTGTGTTACATTTCATTCACTAGTAGGAGTGAGAAAAACATCACGGGGTGGTGCGCATTGTATGGGTGTGTGTTACATTACATTGACTAGTAGGAGTGAGAAAAACATCACGGGGTGGTGCGCATTGTATGGCTGTGTGTTACATTACATTCACTAATAGGAGTGAGAAAAACATCAAGGGGTGGTGCTCATTGTATGGGTGTGTGTTACATTACATTGACTAGTAGGAGTGAGAAAAACATCACGGGGTAGTGCGCATTGTATGGGTGTGTGTTACATTACATTCACTAGTAGGAGTGAGAAAAACATCACGGGGTGGTGCGCATTGTATGGTTGTGTGTTACATTACATTCACTAGTAAGAGTGAGAAACACATCACGGGGTGGTGCGCATTGTATGGGTGTGTGTTACATTACATTCACTAGTAGGAGTGAGAAAAACATCACGGGGTGGTGTGCATTGTATGGGTGTGTGTTACATTACATTCACTACTAGGAGTGAGAAAAACATCACGGGGTGGTGTGAATCGGAGTGTCTGAATTAGGATAGGCAGTGAGTGGCAATGTAGGATGGAGAAAAGCACCGCGGGGTGGTCAGCATGGGGAGGTCAGGGAACATGCAGTGGCAATGTAGGATAGGTTTCTGAAAAACATCGCGGGGTGGTGCGCATTGTATGGGTGTGTGTTACATTAGATTCACCAGTAGGAGTGAGAAAAACATCAAGGGGTGGTGCGCATTGTATGGGTGTGTGTTACATTACATTCACTAGTAGGAGTGAGAAAAACATCACGGGGTGGTACGCATTGTATGGGTATGTGTTACATTACATTCACTAGTAGGAGTGAGAAAAACATCACGGGGTGGTGCGCATTGTATGGGTGTGTGTTACATTACATTCACTAGTAGGAGTGAGAAAAACGTCACGGGGTCGTGCGCATTGTATGGGTGTGTGTTACATTGCATTCACTAGTAGGAGTGAGAAAGACATCACGGGGTGGTGTGAATCGGAGGCTCTGAATTAGTATAGGCAGTGAGTGGCAATGTAGGATGGAGAAAAGCACCGCGTGGTGGTCAGCATGGGAAGGTCAGGGAACATGCAGTGGCAATGTAGGATAGGTTTCTGAAAAACATCGCGGGGTGGGGCGCATTGTATGGGTGTGTGTTACATTACATTCACTAGTAGGAGTGAGAAAAACATCACGGGGTGGTACGCATTGTATGGGTATGTGTTACATTACATTCACTAGTAGGAGTGAGAAAAACATCACGGGGTGGTGCGCATTGTATGGGTGTGTGTTACATTACATTCACTAGTAGGAGTGAGAAAACCATCACGGGGTGATGTGAATCGGAGGGTCTGAATTAAGATAGGCAGTGAGTGGCAATGTAGGAAGGAGAAAAGCACCGCGGGGTGGTCAGCATGGGGAGGTCAGGGAACATGCAGTGGCAATGTAGGATAGGTTTCTGAAAAACATCACGGGGTGGTGCGCATTGTATGGGTGTGTGTTACATTACATTCACTAGTAGGAGTGAGAAAAACATCACGGGGTGGTGTGAATCGGAGGGTCTGAATTAGCATAGGCAGTGAGTGGCAATGTAGGATGGAGAAAAGCACCGAGTTTTGGTCAGCATGAGGAGGTCAGGGAACATGCAGTGGCAATGTAGGATAGGTTTCTGAAATACATCTCGGGGTGGTGCGCATTTTATGGGTGTGTTTTACATTACATTCACTAGTAGGAGTGAGAAAAACATCACGGCGTGGTTTGCATTGTATGGGTGTGTGTTACATTACATTCACTAGTAGGAGTGAGAAAAATATCACGGGGTGGTGCGCATTGTATGGGTGTGTGTTACATTACATTCACTAGTAGGAGTGAGAAAAACATCACGTGGTGGTGCGCATTGTATGGGTGTGTGTTACATTACATTCACTAGTAGGAGTGAGGAAAACATCAATGTAGGATAGGTTTCTGAAATACATCGCGGGGTGGTGCGCATTGTATGGGTGTGTTTTACATTACATTCACTAGTAGGAGTGAGAAAAACATCACGGCGTGGTGCACATTGTATGGGTGTGTGTTACATTACATTCACTAGTAGGAGTGAGAAAAATATCACGGGGTGGTGGGCATTGTATGGGTGTGTGTTACATTACATTCACTAGTAGGAGTGAGAAAAACATCACGGGGTGGTGGGAATTGGAGGGTCTGAATTAGGATAGGCAGTGAGTGGCAATGTAGGATGGAGAAAAGCACCGCGGGGTGGCCAGCATGGGGAGGTCAGGGAACATGCAGTGGCAATGTAGGATAGGTTTCTGAAAAACATCGCGGGGTGGTGGGCATTGTATGGGTGTGTGTTACATTAGATTCACTAGTAGGAGTGAGAAAAACATCACGGGGTGGTGCGCATTGTATGGGTGTGTGTTACATTACATTCACTAGTAGGAGTGAGAAAAACATCACGGGGTGGTGGGAATCGGAGGGTGTGAATTAGGATAGGTAGTGAGTGGCAATGTAGGATGGAGAAAAGCACCACGGGTGGTCAGCATTGGGAGGATAGGGAACATGCAGTGGCAATGTAGGATAGGTTTCTGAAAAACATCGCGGGGTGGTGCGCATTGTATGGGTGTGTGTTACATTACATTCACTAGTAGGAGTGAGAAAAACCTCACGGGGTGGTGCGCATTGTATGGGTGTGTGTTACATTACATTCACTAGTAGGAGTTAGAAAAACATCACGGGGTGGTGCGCATTGTATGGGTGTTTGTTACATTACATTCACTAGTAGGAGTGAGAAAAACATCACGGGGTGGTGCGCATTGTATGGGTGTGTGTTACATTACATTCACTAGTAGGAGTGATAAAAACATCACGGGGTGGTGGGAATCGGAGGGTCTGAATTACGATAGGCAGTGAGTGGCAATGTAGGATGGAGAAAAGCACCGAGGTGTGGTCAGCATGGGGAGGTCAGGGAACATGCAGTTGCAATGTAGGATAGGTTTCTGAAATACATCGCGGGGTGGTGCGCATTGTATGGGTGTGTTTTACATTACATTCACTAGTAGGAGTGAGAAAAACCTCACGGGGTGGTGCGCATTGTATGGGTGTGTGTTACATTACATTCACTAGTAGGAGTGAGAAAAATATCACGGGGTGATGGGCATTGTATGGGTGTGTGTTACATTACATTCACTAGTAGGAGTGAGAAAAACATCACGGGGTGGTGGGAATCGGAGGGTCTGAATTAGGATAGGCAGTGAGTGGCAATGTAGGATGGAGAAAAGCACCGCGGGGTGGCCAGCATGGGGTGGTCAAGGAACATGCAGTGGCAATGTAGGATAGGTTTCTGAAAAACATCGCGGGGTGGTGGGCATTGTATGGGTGTGTGTTACATTAGATTCACTAGTAGGAGTGAGAAAAACATCACGGGGTGGTGCGCATTGTATGGGTGTGTGTTACATTACATTCACTAGTAGGAGTGAGAAAAACATCACGCGGTGGTGCGCATTGTATGGGTGTGTGTTACATTTCATTCACTAGTAGGAGTGAGAAAAACATCACGGGGTGGTGCGCATTGTATGGGTGTGTGTTACATTACATTGACTAGTAGGAGTGAGAAAAACATCACGGGGTGGTGCGCATTGTATGGCTGTGTGTTACATTACATTCACTAATAGGAGTGAGAAAAACATCAAGGGGTGGTGCTCATTGTATGGGTGTGTGTTACATTACATTGACTAGTAGGAGTGAGAAAAACATCACGGGGTAGTGCGCATTGTATGGGTGTGTGTTACATTACATTCACTAGTAGGAGTGAGAAAAACATCACGGGGTGGTGCGCATTGTATGGTTGTGTGTTACATTACATTCACTAGTAAGAGTGAGAAACACATCACGGGGTGGTGCGCATTGTATGGGTGTGTGTTACATTACATTCACTAGTAGGAGTGAGAAAAACATCACGGGGTGGTGTGCATTGTATGGGTGTGTGTTACATTACATTCACTACTAGGAGTGAGAAAAACATCACGGGGTGGTGTGAATCGGAGTGTCTGAATTAGGATAGGCAGTGAGTGGCAATGTAGGATGGAGAAAAGCACCGCGGGGTGGTCAGCATGGGGAGGTCAGGGAACATGCAGTGGCAATGTAGGATAGGTTTCTGAAAAACATCGCGGGGTGGTGCGCATTGTATGGGTGTGTGTTACATTAGATTCACCAGTAGGAGTGAGAAAAACATCAAGGGGTGGTGCGCATTGTATGGGTGTGTGTTACATTACATTCACTAGTAGGAGTGAGAAAAACATCACGGGGTGGTACGCATTGTATGGGTATGTGTTACATTACATTCACTAGTAGGAGTGAGAAAAACATCACGGGGTGGTGCGCATTGTATGGGTGTGTGTTACATTACATTCACTAGTAGGACTGAGAAAAACGTCACGGGGTCGTGCGCATTGTATGGGTGTGTGTTACATTGCATTCACTAGTAGGAGTGAGAAAGACATCACGGGGTGGTGTGAATCGGAGGCTCTGAATTAGTATAGGCAGTGAGTGGCAATGTAGGATGGAGAAAAGCACCGCGTGGTGGTCAGCATGGGAAGGTCAGGGAACATGCAGTGGCAATGTAGGATAGGTTTCTGAAAAACATCGCGGGGTGGGGCGCATTGTATGGGTGTGTGTTACATTACATTCACTAGTAGGAGTGAGAAAAACATCACGGGGTGGTACGCATTGTATGGGTATGTGTTACATTACATTCACTAGTAGGAGTGAGAAAAACATCACGGGGTGGTGCGCATTGTATGGGTGTGTGTTACATTACATTCACTAGTAGGAGTGAGAAAACCATCACGGGGTGATGTGAATCGGAGGGTCTGAATTAAGATAGGCAGTGAGTGGCAATGTAGGAAGGAGAAAAGCACCGCGGGGTGGTCAGCATGGGGAGGTCAGGGAACATGCAGTGGCAATGTAGGATAGGTTTCTGAAAAACATCACGGGGTGGTGCGCATTGTATGGGTGTGTGTTACATTACATTCACTAGTAGGAGTGAGAAAAACATCACGGGGTGGTGTGAATCGGAGGGTCTGAATTAGCATAGGCAGTGAGTGGCAATGTAGGATGGAGAAAAGCACCGAGTTTTGGTCAGCATGAGGAGGTCAGGGAACATGCAGTGGCAATGTAGGATAGGTTTCTGAAATACATCTCGGGGTGGTGCGCATTGTATGGGTGTGTTTTACATTACATTCACTAGTAGGAGTGAGAAAAACATCACGGCGTGGTTTGCATTGTATGGGTGTGTGTTACATTACATTCACTAGTAGGAGTGAGAAAAATATCACGGGGTGGTGCGCATTGTATGGGTGTGTGTTACATTACATTCACTAGTAGGAGTGAGAAAAACATCACGTGGTGGTGCGCATTGTATGGGTGTGTGTTACATTACATTCACTAGTAGGAGTGAGGAAAACATCACGGGGTGGTGCGCATTGTATGGCTGTGTGTTACATTACATTCACTAGTAGGAGTGAGAAAAACATCACGGGGTGGTGTGAATCGGAGGGTCTGAATTTGGATAGGCAGTGAGTGGTAATGTAGGATGGAGAAAAGCAACGCAGGGTGCTCAGCATGGGGAGGTCAGGGAACATGCAGTGGCAATGTAGGATAGCTTTCTGAAAAACATCACGGGGTGGTGCGCATTGTATGGGTGTGTTTACATTACATTCACTAGTAGGAGTGAGAAAAACATCACGGGGTCGTGCGCATTGTATGGCTGTGTGTTACATTACATTCACTAGTAGGAGTGAGAAAAACATCACGGGGTGGTGCGCATTGTATGGGTGTGTGTTACATTACATTCACTAGTAGGAGTGAGAAAAACATCACGGGGTGGTGCGCATTGTATGGGTGTGTGTTACATTACATTCACTAGTAGGAGTGAGAAAAACATCACGGGGTGGTGCGCATTGTATGGGTGTGTGTTACATTCACTAGTAGGAGTGAGAAAAATATCACGGGGTGGTTGGCATTGTATGGGTGTGTGTTACATTACATTCACTAGTAGGAGTGAGAAAAACATCATGGGGTGGTGCGCATTGTATGGGTGTGTGTTACGTTACATTCACTAGTAGGAGTGATAAAAACATCACGGGGTGGTGCGCATTGTATGGGTGTGTGTTACATTACATTCACTAGTAGGAGTGAGAAAAACATCACGGGGTGGTGTGAATTGGAGGGTCTGAATTTGGATAGGCAGTGAGTGGCAATGTAGGATGGAGAAAAGCATCGCAGGGTGGTCAGCATGGGGAGGTCAGGGAACATGCAGTGGCAATGTAGGATAGGTTTTGAAAAACATCGCGGGGTGGGGCGCATTGTATGGGTGTGTGTTACATTACATTCACTAGTAGGAGTGAGAAAAACATCACGGGGTGGTGCGCATTGTATGGGTGTGTGTTACATTACATTCACTAGTAGGAGTGAGAAAAACATCATGGGGTGGTGCGCATTGTATGGGTGTGTGTTACGTTACATTCACTAGTAGGAGTGATAAAAACATCACGGGGTGGTGGGAATCGGAGGGTCTGAATTAGGATAGGCAGTGAGTGGCAATGTAGGATGGAGAAAAGCACGGCGGTGTGGTCAGCATGGGGAGGTCAGGGAACATGCAGTGGCAATGTAGGATAGGTTTCTGAAAAACATCACGGGGTGGTGCGCATTGTATGGGTGTTTGTTACATTACATTCACTAGTAGGAGTGAGAAAAACATCACGGTGTGGTGCGCATTGTATGGGTGTGTGTTACATTTCATTCACTAGTAGGAGTGAGAAAAACATCACGGGGTGGTGCGCATTGTATGGGTGTGTGTTACATTACATTCACTAGTAGGAGTGAGAAAAACATCACGGGGTGGTGCGCATTGTATGGGTGTGTGTTACATTACATTCACTAGTAGGAGTGAGAAAAACATCACGGGGTGGTGGGAATCGGAGGGTGTGAATTAGGATAGGTAGTGAGTGGCAATGTAGGATGGAGAAAAGCACCACGGGTGGTCAGCATTGGGAGGATAGGGAACATGCAGTGGCAATGTAGGATAGGTTTCTGAAAAACATCGCGGGGTGGTGCGCATTGTATGGGTGTGTGTTACATTACATTCACTAGTAGGAGTGAGAAAAACCTCACGGGGTGGTGCGCATTGTATGGGTGTGTGTTACATTACATTCACTAGTAGGAGTTAGAAAAACATCACGGGGTGGTGCGCATTGTATGGGTGTTTGTTACATTACATTCACTAGTAGGAGTGAGAAAAACATCACGGGGTGGTGCGCATTGTATGGGTGTGTGTTACATTACATTCACTAGTAGGAGTGATAAAAACATCACAGGGTGGTGGGAATCGGAGGGTCTGAATTACGATAGGCAGTGAGTGGCAATGTAGGATGGAGAAAAGCACCGAGGTGTGGTCAGCATGGCGAGGTCAGGGAACATGCAGTTGCAATGTAGGATAGGTTTCTGAAATACATCGCGGGGTGGTGCGCATTGTATGGGTGTGTTTTACATTACATTCACTAGTAGGAGTGAGAAAAACATCACGGCGTGGTGCACATTGTATGGGTGTGTGTTACATTACATTCACTAGTAGGAGTGAGAAAAATATCACAGGGTGGTGGGCATTGTATGGGTGTGTGTTACATTACATTCACTAGTAGGAGTGAGAAAAACATCACGGGGTGGTGGGAATCGGAGGGTCTGAATTAGGATAGGCAGTGAGTGGCAATGTAGGATGGAGAAAAGCACCACGGGGTGGTCAGCATGGGGAGGTCAGGGAACATGCAGTGGCAATGTAGGATAGGTTTCTGAAAAACATCGCGGGGTGGTGCGCATTGTATGGGTGTGTGTTACATTACATTCACTAGTAGAAGTGAGAAAAACATCACGGGGTGGTGCGCATTGTATGGGTGAGTGTTACATTACATTCACTAGTAGGAGTGAGAAAAATATCACGGGGTGGTGCGCTTGTATGGGTGTGTGTTACATTACATTCACTAGTAGGAGTGAGAAAAACATCATGGGGTGGTGCGTATTGTATGGGTGTGTGTTACGTTACATTCACTAGTAGGAGTGATAAAAACATCACGGGGTGGTGGGAATCGGAGGGGCTGAATTAGGATAGGCAGTGAGTGGCAATGTAGGATGGAGAAAAGCACCGCGGTGTGGTCAGCATGGGGAGGTCAGGGAACATGCAGTGGCAATGTAGGATAGGTTTCTGAAAAACATCACGGGGTGGTGCGCATTGTATGGGTGTGTGTTACATTACATTCACTAGTAGGAGTGAGAAAAACATCACGGGGTGGTGCGCATTGTATGGGTGTGTGTTACATTACATTCACTAGTAGGAGTGAGAAAACCATCACGGGGTGGTGTGCATTGTATGGGTGTGTGTTACATTACATTCACTAGTAGGAGTGAGAAAAACATCACGGGGTGGTAGGAATCGGAGGGTCTGAATTAGGATAGGTAGTGAGTGGCAATGTAGGATGGAGAAAAGCACCGCGGGTGGTCAGCATGGGGAGGATAGGGAACATGCAGTGTTAATGTAGGATAGGTTTCTGAAAAACATCGCCGGGCAGTGCGCATTGTATGGGTGTGTGTTACGTTACATTCACTAGTAGGAGTGAGAAAACCATCACGGGGTGATGTGAATCGGAGGGTCTGAATTAAGATAGGCAGTGAGTGGCAATGTAGGAAGGAGAAAAGCACCGCGGGGTGGTCAGCATGGGGAGGTCAGGGAACATGCAGTGGCAATGTAGGATACGTTTCTGAAAAACATCACGGGGTGGTGCGCATTGTATGGGTGTGTGTTACATTACATTAACTAATAGGAGTGAGAAAAACATCACGGGGTGGTGCGCATTGTATGGGTGTGTGTTACATTTCATTCACTAGTAGGAGTGAGAAAAACATCACGGGGTGGTGCGCATTGTATGGGTGTGTGTTACATTACATTCACTAGTAGGAGTGAGAAACACATCACGGGGTGGTGCGCATTGTATGGGTGTGTGTTACATTACATTCACTAGTAGGAGTGAGAAAAACATCACGGGGTGGTGTGAATCGGAGGGTCTGAATTAGCATAGGCAGTGAGTGGCAATGTAGGATGGAGAAAAGCACCGATTTGTGGTCAGCATGGGGAGGTCAGGGAACATGCAGTGACAATGTAGGATAGGTTTCTGAAATACATCTCGGGGTGGTGCGCATTGTATGGGTGTGTTTTACATTACATTCACTAGTAGGAGTGAGAAAAACATCCCGGCGTGGTGCGCATTGTATGGGTGTGTGTTATATTACATTCACTAGTAGGAGTGAGAAAAATATCACGGGGTGGTGCGCATTGTATGGGTGTGTGTTACATTACATTCACTAGTAGGAGTGAGAAAAACATCACGTGGTGGTGCGCATTGTATGGGTGTGTGTTACATTACATTCACTAGTAGGAGTGAGGAAAACATCACGGGGTGGTGCGCATTGTATGGCTGTGTGTTACATTACATTCACTAGTAGGAGTGAGAAAAACATCACGGGGTGGTGTGAATCGGAGGGTCTGAATTTGGATAGGCAGTGAGTGGTAATGTAGGATGGAGAAAAGCAACGCAGGGTGGTCAGCATGGGGAGGTCAGGGAACATGCAGTGGCAATGTAGGATAGCTTTCTGAAAAACATCACGGGGTGGTGCGCATTGTATGGGTGTGTTTACATTACATTCACTAGTAGGAGTGAGAAAAACATCACGGGGTCGTGCGCATTGTATGGGTGTGTGTTACATTACATTCACTAGTAGGAGTGAGAAAAACATCACGGGGTGGTGCGCATTGTATGGGTGTGTGTTACATTACATTCACTAGTAGGAGTGAGAAAAACATCACGGGGTGGTGCGCATTGTATGGGTGTGTGTTACATTACTTTCACTAGTAGGAGTGATAAAAATTTCACGGGGTGGTGGGAATCGGAGGGTCTGAATTAGGATAGGCAGTGAGTGGCAATGTAGGATGGAGAAAAGCACCGCGGGGTGGTCTGCATGGGGAGGTCAGGGAACATGCAGTGGCAATGTAGGATAGGTGTCTGAAAAAGATCGCGGGGTGGTGCGCATTGTATGGGTGTGTGTTACATTACATTCACTAGTAGGAGTGAGAAAAACTTCACGGGGTGGTGCGCATTGTATGGGTGAGTGTTACATTCACTAGTAGGAGTGAGAAAAATATCACGGGGTGGTGCGCATTGTATGGGTGTGTGTTACATTACATTCACTAGTAGGAGTGAGAAAAACATCATGGGGTGGTGCGCATTGTATGGGTGTGTGTTACGTTACATTCACTAGTAGGAGTGATAAAAACATCACGGGGTGGTGCGCATTGTATGGGTGTGTGTTACATTACATTCACTAGTAGGAGTGAGAAAAACATCACGGGGTGGTGTGAATCGGAGGGTCTGAATTTGGATAGGCAGTGAGTGGCAATGTAGGATGGAGAAAAGCATCGCAGGGTGGTCAGCATGGGGAGGTCAGGGAACATGCAGTGGCAATGTAGGATAGGTTTCTGAAAAACATCGCGGGGTGGGGCGCATTGTATGGGTGTGTGTTACATTACATTCACTAGTAGGAGTGAGAAAAACATCACGGGGTGGTGGGAATCAGAGGGTCTGAATTAGGATAGGCAGTGAGTGGCAATGTAGGATGGAGAAAAGCACCGCGGGGTGATCAGTATGGGGAAGTCAGGGAACATGCAGTGGCAATGTAGGATAGGTTTCTGAAAAACATCACGGGGTGGTGCGCATTGTATGGGTGTGTGTTACATTACATTCACTAGTAGGAGTGAGAAAAACATCTCGGGGTGGTGCGCATTGTATGGGTGTGTGTTACATTACATTCACTAGTAGGAGTGAGAAAAACATCACGGGGTGGTGCGCATTGTATGGGTGTGTGTTATATTACATTCACTAGTAGGAGTGAGAAAAACATCACGGGGTGGTGCGCATTGTATGGGTGTGTGTTACATTACATTCACTAGTAGGAGTGAGAAAAACATCACGGGGTGGTGGGAATCGGAGGGTCTGAATTAGAATAGGTAGTGAGTGGCAATGTAGGATGGAGAAAAGCACCGCGGGTGGTCAGCATGGGGAGGATAGGGAACATGCAGTGGCAATGTAGGATTGGTTTCTGAAATACATCGCGGGGTGGTGCGCATTGTATGGGTGTGTGTTACATTACATTCACTAGTAGGAATGAGAAAAACATCACGGGGTGGGGCACATTGTATGGGTGTGTGTTACATTTCATTCACTAGTAGGATTGAGAAAAACATCACAGGGTGGTGTGAATCGGAGGATCTGAATTAGGATAGGCAGTCAGTGGCAATGTAGGATGGAGAAAAGCACCGCGGGGTGGTCAGCCTGGGGAGGTCAGGGAACATGCAGTGGCAATGTAGGATAGGTTTCTGAAAAACATCGCGGGGTGGTGCCCATTGTATGGGTGTGTGTTAAATTACATTCACTAGTAGGAGTGAGAAAAACATCACGGAGTGGTGCGCATTGTATGGGTGTGTGTTACATTACATTCACTAGTAGGAGTGAGAAAAACATCACGGGGTGGTGCGCATTGTATGGGTGTGTGTTACATTACATTCACTAGTAGGAGTGAGAAAAACATCACGGGGTGGTGCGCACTGTATGGGTGTGTGTTACATTACATTCACTAGTAGGAGTGAGAAAAACATCACGGGGTGGTGCGCATTCTATGGGTGTGTGTTACATTACATTCACTAGTAGGAGTGAGAAAACCATCACGGGGTGATGTGAATCGGAGGGTCTGAATTAAGATAGGCAGTGAGTGGCAATGTAGGAAGGAGAAAAGCACCGCGGGGTGGTCAGCATGGGGAGGTCAGGGAACATGCAGTGGCAATGTAGGATACGTTTCTGAAAAACATCACGGGGTGGTGCGCATTGTATGGATGTGTGTTACATTACATTAACTAGTAGGAGTGAGAAAAACATCACGGGGTGGTGCGCATTGTATGGGTGTGTGTTACATTACATTCACTAGTAGGAGTGAGAAAAACATCACGGGGTGGTGCGCATTGTATGGGTGTGTGTTACATTACATTCACTAGTAGGAGTGAGAAAAACATCACGTGGTGGTGCGCATTGTATGGGTGTGTGTTACATTACATTCACTAGTAGGAGTGAGGAAAACATCACGGGGTGGTGCGCATTGTATGGCTGTGTGTTACATTACATTCACTAGTAGGAGTGAGAAAAACATCACGGGGTGGTGTGAATCGGAGGGTCTGAATTTGGATAGGAAGTGAGTGGTAATGTAGGATGGAGAAAAGCAACGCAGGGTGGTCAGCATGGGGAGGTCAGGGAACATGCAGTGGCAATGTAGGTTAGCTTTCTGAAAAACATCACGGGGTGGTGCGCATTGTATGGGTGTGTTTACATTACATTCACTAGTAGGAGTGAGAAAAACATCACGGGGTCGTGCACATTGTATGGGTGTGTGTTACATTACATTCACTAGTAGGAGTGAGAAAAACATCACGGGGTGGTGCACATTGCATGGGTGTGTGTTACATTACATTCACTAGTAGGAGTGAGAAAAACATCACGGCGTGGTGCGCATTGTATGGGTGTGTGTTACATTACATTCACTAGTAGGAGTGAGAAAAACATCACGGGGTGGTGCGCATTGTATGGGTGTGTGTTACATTACATTCACTAGTAGGAGTGATAAAAATATCACGGGGTGGTGGGAATCGGAGGGTCTGAATTAGGATAGGCAGTGAGTGGCAATGTAGGATGGAGAAAAGCACCGCGGGGTGGTCTGCATGGGGAGGTCAGGGAACATGCAGTGGTAATGTAGGATAGGTGTGTGAAAAAGATCGCGGTGTGGTGCGCATTGTATGGGTGTGTGTTACATTACATTCACTAGTAGGAGTGAGAAAAACATCACGGGGTGGTGCGCATTGTATGGGTGTGTGTTACATTCACTAGTAGGAGTGAGAAAAATATCACGGGGTGGTGCGCATTGTATGGGTGTGTGTTACATTACATTCACTAGTAGGAGTGAGAAAAACATCATGGGGTGGTGCGCATTGTATGGGTGTGTGTTACGTTACATTCACTAGTAGGAGTGATAAAAACATCACATGGTGGTGCGCATTGTATGGGTGTGTGTTACATTACATTCACTAGTAGGAGTGAGAAAAACATCACGGGGTGGTGTGAATCGGAGGGTCTGAATTTGGATAGGCAGTGAGTGGCAATGTAGGATGGAGAAAAGCATCGCAGGGTGGTCAGCATGGGGAGGTCAGGGAACATGCAGTGGCAATGTAGGATAGGTTTCTGAAAAACATCGCGGGCTGGTGCGCATTGTATGGGTGTGTGTTACATTACATTCACTAGTAGGAGTGAGAAAAACATCACGGGGTGGTGGGAATCAGAGGGTCTGAATTAGGATAGGCAGTGAGTGGCAATGTAGGATGGAGAAAAGCACCGCGGGGTGATCAGCATGGGGAAGTCAGGGAACATGCAGTGGCAATGTAGGATAAGTTTCTGAAAAACATCACGGGGTGGTGCGCATTGTATGGGTGTGTGTTACATTACATTCACTAGTAGGAGTGAGAAAAACATCTCGGGGTGGTGCGCATTGTATGGGTGTGTGTTACATTACATTCATTAGTAGGAGTGAGAAAAACATCACGGGGTGGTGCGCATTGTATGGGTGTGTGTTACATTACATTCACTAGTAGGAGTGAGAAAAACATCACGGGGTGGTGCGCATTGTATGGGTGTGTGTTACATTACATTCACTAGTAGGAGTGAGAAAAACATCACGGGGTGGTGGGAATCGGAGGGTCTGAATTAGGATAGGTAGTGATTGGCAATGTAGGATGGAGAAAAGCACCGCGGGTGGTCAGCATGGGGAGGATAGGGAACATGCAGTGGCAATGTAGGATTGGTTTCTGAAAAACATCGCGGGGTGGTGCGCATTGTATGGGTGTGTGTTACATTACATTCACTAGTAGGAATGAGAAAAACATCACGGGGTGGGGCACATTGTATGGGTGTGTGTTACATTTCATTCACTAGTAGGAGTGAGAAAAACATCACAGGGTGGTGTGAATCGGAGGATCTGAATTAGGATAGGCAGTCAGTGGCAATGTAGGATGGAGAAAAGCACCGCGGGGTGGTCAGCCTGGGGAGGTCAGGGAACATGCAGTGGCAATGTAGGATAGGTTTCTGAAAAACATCGCGGGGTGGTGCCCATTGTATGGGTGTGTGTTAAATTACATTCACTAGTAGGAGTGAGAAAAACATCACGGAGTGGTGCGCATTGTATGGGTGTGTGTTACATTACATTCACTAGTAGGAGTGAGAAAAACATCACGGGGTGGTGCGCATTGTATGGGTGTGTGTTACATTACATTCACTAGTAGGAGTGAGAAAAACATCACGGGGTGGTGCGCACTGTATGGGTGTGTGTTACATTACATTCACTAGTAGGAGTGAGAAAAACATCACTGCGTGGTGCGCATTCTATGGGTGTGTGTTACATTACATTCACTAGTAGGAGTGAGAAAAACATCAAGGGGTGGTGTGAATCGGAGGGTCTGAATTTGGATAGGCAGTGAGTGGCAATGTAGGATGGAGAAAAGCACCGCAGGGTGGTCAGCATGGGGAGGTCAGGGAACATGCAGTGGCAATGTAGGATAGGTTTCTGAAAAACATCGCGGGGTGGTGTGCATTGTATGGGTGTGTGTTACATTACATTCACTAGTAGGAGTGAGAAAAACATCACGGGGTGGTGGGAATCAGAGGGTCTGAATTAGGATAGGCAGTGAGTGGCAATGTAGGATGGAGAAAAGCACCGCGGGGTGATCAGCATGGGGAAGTCAGAGAACATGCAGTGGCAATGTAGGATAGGTTTCTGAAAAACATCACGGGGTGGTGCGCATTGTATGGGTGTGTGTTACATTACATTCACTAGTAGGAGTGAGAAAAACATCACGGGGTGGTGCGCATTGTACGGGTGTGTGTTACATTACATTCACTAGTAGGAGTGAGAAAAACATCACGGGGTGGTGCGCATTGTACGGGTGTGTGTTACATTACATTCACTAGTAGGAGTGAGAAAAACATCACGGGGTGGTGCGCATTGTATGGGTGTGTGTTACATTACATTCACTAGTAGGAGTGAGAAAAACATCACGGGCTGGTGTGAATCGGAGGGTCTGAATTAGGATAGGCAGTGAGAGGCAATGTAGGATGGAGAAAAGCACCGCGGGGTGGTCAGCATGGGGAGGTCAGGGAACATGCAGTGGCAATGTAGGAGAGGTTTCTGAAAAACATCACGGGGTGGTGCGCATTGTATGGGTGTGTGTTACATTACATTCACTAGTAGGAGTGAGAAAAAGATCACGGGGAGGTGCGCATTGTATGGGTGTGTGTTACATTGCATTCACTAGTAGGAGTGAGAAAAACATCACGGGGTGGTGCGCATTGTATGGGTGTGTGTTACATTACATTCACTAGTAGGAGTGAGAAAAACATCACGGGGTGGTGGGAATCGGAGGGTCTGAATTAGGATAGGCAGTGAGTGGCAATGTAGGATGGAGAAAAGCACCGCGGGGTGGTCAGCATGGGGAGGTCAGGGAACATGCAGTGGCAATGTAGGATAGGTGTCTGAAAAAGATAGCGGGGTGGTGCGCATTGTATGGGTGTGTGTTACATTACATTCACTAGTAGGAGTGAGAAAAACATCACGGGGTGGTGCGAATTGTATGGGTGTGTGTTACATTACATTCACTAGTAGGAGTGAAAAAAATATCACGGGGTGGTGTGCATTGTATGGGTGTGTGTTAAATTACATTCACTAGTAGGAGTGAGAAAAACATCATGGGGTGGTGCGCATTGTATGGGTGTGTGTTACGTTACATTCACTAGTAGGAGTGATAAAAACATCACGGGGTGGTGGAAATCGGAGGGTCTGAATTAGGATAGGCAGTGAGTGGCAATGTAGGATGGAGAAAAGCACCGCGGTGTGGTCAGCATGGGGAGGTCAGGGAACATGCAGTGGCAATGTAGGATAGGTTTCTGAAAAACATCACAGGGTGGTGCGCATTGTATGGGTGTTTGTTACATTACATTCACTAGTAGGAGTGAGAAAAACATCACGGGGTGGTGCGCATTGTATGGGTGTGTGTTACATTACATTCACTAGTAGGAGTGAGAAAAACATCACGGGGTGGTGCGCATTGTATGGGTGTGTGTTACATTACATTCACTAGTAGGAGTGAGAAAAACATCACGGGGTGGTGCGCATTGTATGGGTGTGTGTTACATTACATTCACTAGTAGGAGTGAGAAAAACATCACGGGGTGGTGGGAATCGGAGGGTCTGAATTTGGATAGGTAGTGAGTGGCAATGTAGGATGGAGAAAAGCACCGCGGGTGGTCAGCATGGGGAGGATAGGGAACATGCAGAGGCAATGTAGGATAGGTTTCTGAAAAACAACGCGGGGTGGTGCGCATTGTATGGGTGTGTGTTACATTACATTCACTAGTAGGAGTGAGAAAAACCTCACGGGGTGGTGCGCATTGTATGGGTGTGTGTTACATTACATTCACTAATAGGAGTGAGAAAAACATCACAGGGTGGTGTTAATCGGAGCATCTGAGTTAGGATAGGCAGTCAGTGGCAATGTAGGATGGAGAAAAGCACCGCGGGGTGGTCAGCATGGGGAGGTCAGGGAACATGCAGTGGCAATGTAGGATACGTTTCTGAAAAACATCACGGGGTGGTGCGCATTGTATGGGTGTGTGTTACATTACATTCACTAGTAGGAGAGAGAAAAACATCACGGTGTGGTGCGCATAGTATGGGTGTGTGTTATATTACATTCACTAGTAGGAGTGAGAAAACCATCACGGGGTGGTGTGAATCGGAGGGTCTGAATTAAGATAGGCAGTGAGTGGCAATGTAGGAAGGAGCAAAGCACCGCGGGGTGGTCAGCATGGGGAGGTCAGGGAACATGCAGTGGCAATGTAGGATACGTTTCTGAAAAACATCACGGGGTGGTGCGCATTGTATGGGTGTGTGTTACATTACATTAACTAGTAGGAGTGAGAAAAACATCGCGGGGTGGTGCGCATTGTATGGGTGTGTGTTACATTACATTCACTAGTAGGAGTGAGAAAAACCTCACGGGGTGGTGCGCATTGTATGGGTGTGTGTTACATTACATTCACTAATAGGAGTGAGAAAAACATCACAGGGTGGTGGGAATCGGAGGGTCTGAATTACGATAGGCAGTGAGTGGCAATGTAGGATGGAGAAAAGCACCGAGTTGTGGTCAGCATGGGGAGGTCAGGGAACATGCAGTGGCAATGTAGGATAGGTTTCTGAAATACATCGCGGGGTGGTGCGCATTGTATGGGTGTGTGTTACATTACATTCACTAGTAGGAGTGAGAAAAACATCACGTGGTGGTGCGCATTGTATGGATGTGTGTTACATTACATTCACTAGTAGGAGTGAGAAAAACATCACGGGGTGGTGTGAATCGGAGGGTCTGAATTTGGATAGGCAGTGAGTGGTAATGTAGGATGGAGAAAAGCAACGCAGGGTGGTCAGCATGGGGAGGTCAGGGAACATGCATTGGCAATGTAGAATAGGTTTCTGAAAAACATCACGGGGTGGTGCGCATTGTATGGGTGTGTTTACATTACATTCACTAGTAGGAGTGAGAAAAACATCATGGGGTCGTGCACATTGTTAGGGTGTGTGTTACATTACATTCACTAGTAGGAGTGATAAAAACATCACGGGGTGGTGCGAATCGGAGGGTCTGAATTAGGATAGGCAGTGAGTGGCAATGTAGGATGGAGAAAAGCACCGCGGGGTGGTCTGCATGGGGAGGTCAGGGAACATGCAGTGGCAATGTAGGATAGGTGTCTGAAAAAGATCGCGGGGTGGTGCGCATTGTATGGGTGTGTGTGACATTACATTCACTAGTAGGAGTGAGCAAAACATCACGGGGTGGTGCGCATTGTATGGGTGTGTGTTACATTCACTAGTAGGAGTGAGAAAAACATCACGGGGTGGTGCGCATTGTATGGGTGTGTGTTACATTACATTCACTAGTAGGAGTGAGCAAAACATCATGGGGTGGTGCGCATTGTATGGGTGTGTGTTACATTACATTCACTAGTAGGAGTGAGAAAAACATCACGTGGTGGTGCGCATTGTATGGCTGTGTGTTACATTACATTCACTAGTAGGAGTGAGAAAAACATCACGGGGTGGTGTGAATCGGAGGGTCTGAATTTGGATAGGCAGTGAGTGGTAATGTAGGATGGAGAAAAGCAACGCAGGGTGGTCAGCATGGGGAGGTCAGGGAACATGCATTGGCAATGTAGGATAGGTTTCTGAAAAACATCACGGGGTGGTGCGCATTGTATGGGTGTGTTTACATTACATTCACTAGTAGGAGTGAGAAAAACATCATGGTTTCGTGCACATTGTTAGGGTGTGTGTTACCTTACATTCACTAGTAGGAGTGATAAAAACATCACGGGGTGTTGGGAATCGGAGGGTCTGAATTAGGATAGGCAGTGAGTGGCAATGTAGGATGGAGAAAAGCACCGCGGGGTGGTCTGCATGGGGAGGTCAGGGAACATGCAGTGGCAATGTAGGATAGGTGTCTGAAAAAGATCACGGGGTGGTGCGCATTGTATGGGTGTGTGTTACATTCACTAGTAGGAGTGAGAAAAATATCACGGCGTGGTGCGCATTGTATGGGTGTGTGTTACATTACATTCACTAGTAGGAGTGAGAAAAACATCACGGGGTGGTGCGCATTGTATGGGTGTGTGTTATGTTACATTCACTAGTAGGAGTGAGAAAAACATCACGGGGTGGTGGGAATCGGAGGGGCTGAATTAGGATAGGCAGTGAGTGGCAATGTAGGATGGAGAAAAGCACCGCGGTGTGGTCAGCTTGGGGAGGTCAGGGAACATGCAGTGGCAATGTAGGATAGGTTTCTGAAAAACATCACGGGGTGGTGCGCATTGTATGGGTGTGTGTTACATTACATTCACTAGTAGGAGTGAGAAAAATATCACGGGGTGGTGCGCATTGTATGGGTGTGTGTTACATTACATTCACTAGTAGGAGTGAGAAAAACATCACGGGGTGGTGCGTATTGTATGGGTGTGTGTTACATTACATTCACTAGTAGGAGTGAGAAAAACATCACGGGGTGGTGGGAATCGGAGGGTCTGAATTAGGATAGGCAGTGAGTGGCAATGTAGGATGGAGAAAAGCACCGCGGGGTGGTCAGCATGGGGAGGTCAGGGAACATGCATTGGCAATGTAGGATAGGTGTCTGAAAAAGATAGCGGGGTGGTGCGCATTGTATGGGTGTGTGTTACATTACATTCACTAGTAGGAGTGAGAAAAACATCACGGGGTGGTGCGCATTGCATGGGTGTGTGTTACATTACATTCACTAGTAGGAGTGAGAAAAATATCACGGGGTGGTGCGCATTGTATGGGTGTGTGTTAAATTACATTCACTAGTAGGAGTGAGAAAAACATCACGGGGTGGTGCGCATTGTATGGGTGTGTGTTACATTACATTCACTAGTAGGAGTGAGAAAAACCTCACGGGGTGGTGCGCATTGTATGGGTGTGTGTTACATTACATTCACTAATAGGAGTGAGAAAAACATCACAGGGTGGTGGGAATCGGAGGGTCTGAATTACGATAGGCAGTGAGTGGCAATGTAGGATGGAGAAAAGCACCGAGTTGTGGTCAGCATGGGGAGGTCAGGGAACATGCAGTGGCAATGTAGGATAGGTTTCTGAAATACATCGCGGGGTGGTGCGCATTGTATGGGTGTGTGTTACATTACATTCACTAGTAGGAGTGAGAAAAACATCACGTGGTGGTGCGCATTGTATGGATGTGTGTTACATTACATTCACTAGTAGGAGTGAGAAAAACATCACGGGGTGGTGTGAATCGGAGGGTCTGAATTTGGATAGGCAGTGAGTGGTAATGTAGGATGGAGAAAAGCAACGCAGGGTGGTCAGCATGGGGAGGTCAGGGAACATGCATTGGCAATGTAGAATAGGTTTCTGAAAAACATCACGGGGTGGTGCGCATTGTATGGGTGTGTTTACATTACATTCACTAGTAGGAGTGAGAAAAACATCATGGGGTCGTGCACATTGTTAGGGTGTGTGTTACATTACATTCACTAGTAGGAGTGATAAAAACATCACGGGGTGGTGCGAATCGGAGGGTCTGAATTAGGATAGGCAGTGAGTGGCAATGTAGGATGGAGAAAAGCACCGCGGGGTGGTCTGCATGGGGAGGTCAGGGAACATGCAGTGGCAATGTAGGATAGGTGTCTGAAAAAGATCGCGGGGTGGTGCGCATTGTATGGGTGTGTGTGACATTACATTCACTAGTAGGAGTGAGCAAAACATCACGGGGTGGTGCGCATTGTATGGGTGTGTGTTACATTCACTAGTAGGAGTGAGAAAAACATCACGGGGTGGTGCGCATTGTATGGGTGTGTGTTACATTACATTCACTAGTAGGAGTGAGCAAAACATCATGGGGTGGTGCGCATTGTATGGGTGTGTGTTACATTACATTCACTAGTAGGAGTGAGAAAAACATCACGTGGTGGTGCGCATTGTATGGCTGTGTGTTACATTACATTCACTAGTAGGAGTGAGAAAAACATCACGGGGTGGTGTGAATCGGAGGGTCTGAATTTGGATAGGCAGTGAGTGGTAATGTAGGATGGAGAAAAGCAACGCAGGGTGGTCAGCATGGGGAGGTCAGGGAACATGCATTGGCAATGTAGGATAGGTTTCTGAAAAACATCACGGGGTGGTGCGCATTGTATGGGTGTGTTTACATTACATTCACTAGTAGGAGTGAGAAAAACATCATGGTTTCGTGCACATTGTTAGGGTGTGTGTTACCTTACATTCACTAGTAGGAGTGATAAAAACATCACGGGGTGTTGGGAATCGGAGGGTCTGAATTAGGATAGGCAGTGAGTGGCAATGTAGGATGGAGAAAAGCACCGCGGGGTGGTCTGCATGGGGAGGTCAGGGAACATGCAGTGGCAATGTAGGATAGGTGTCTGAAAAAGATCACGGGGTGGTGCGCATTGTATGGGTGTGTGTTACATTCACTAGTAGGAGTGAGAAAAATATCACGGCGTGGTGCGCATTGTATGGGTGTGTGTTACATTACATTCACTAGTAGGAGTGAGAAAAACATCACGGGGTGGTGCGCATTGTATGGGTGTGTGTTATGTTACATTCACTAGTAGGAGTGAGAAAAACATCACGGGGTGGTGGGAATCGGAGGGGCTGAATTAGGATAGGCAGTGAGTGGCAATGTAGGATGGAGAAAAGCACCGCGGTGTGGTCAGCTTGGGGAGGTCAGGGAACATGCAGTGGCAATGTAGGATAGGTTTCTGAAAAACATCACGGGGTGGTGCGCATTGTATGGGTGTGTGTTACATTACATTCACTAGTAGGAGTGAGAAAAATATCACGGGGTGGTGCGCATTGTATGGGTGTGTGTTACATTACATTCACTAGTAGGAGTGAGAAAAACATCACGGGGTGGTGCGTATTGTATGGGTGTGTGTTACATTACATTCACTAGTAGGAGTGAGAAAAACATCACGGGGTGGTGGGAATCGGAGGGTCTGAATTAGGATAGGCAGTGAGTGGCAATGTAGGATGGAGAAAAGCACCGCGGGGTGGTCAGCATGGGGAGGTCAGGGAACATGCATTGGCAATGTAGGATAGGTGTCTGAAAAAGATAGCGGGGTGGTGCGCATTGTATGGGTGTGTGTTACATTTCATTCACTAGTAGGAGTGAGAAAAACATCACGGGGTGGTGCGCATTGCATGGGTGTGTGTTACATTACATTCACTAGTAGGAGTGAGAAAAATATCACGGGGTGGTGCGCATTGTATGGGTGTGTGTTAAATTACATTCACTAGTAGGAGTGAGAAAAACATCACGGGGTGGTGCGCATTGTATGGGTGTGTGTTACATTACATTCACTAGTAGGAGTGAGAAAAACCTCACGGGGTGGTGCGCATTGTATGGGTGTGTGTTACATTACATTCACTAATAGGAGTGAGAAAAACATCACAGGGTGGTGGGAATCGGAGGGTCTGAATTACGATAGGCAGTGAGTGGCAATGTAGGATGGAGAAAAGCACCGAGTTGTGGTCAGCATGGGGAGGTCAGGGAACATGCAGTGGCAATGTAGGATAGGTTTCTGAAATACATCGCGGGGTGGTGCGCATTGTATGGGTGTGTGTTACATTACATTCACTAGTAGGAGTGAGAAAAACATCACGTGGTGGTGCGCATTGTATGGATGTGTGTTACATTACATTCACTAGTAGGAGTGAGAAAAACATCACGGGGTGGTGTGAATCGGAGGGTCTGAATTTGGATAGGCAGTGAGTGGTAATGTAGGATGGAGAAAAGCAACGCAGGGTGGTCAGCATGGGGAGGTCAGGGAACATGCATTGGCAATGTAGAATAGGTTTCTGAAAAACATCACGGGGTGGTGCGCATTGTATGGGTGTGTTTACATTACATTCACTAGTAGGAGTGAGAAAAACATCATGGGGTCGTGCACATTGTTAGGGTGTGTGTTACATTACATTCACTAGTAGGAGTGATAAAAACATCACGGGGTGGTGCGAATCGGAGGGTCTGAATTAGGATAGGCAGTGAGTGGCAATGTAGGATGGAGAAAAGCACCGCGGGGTGGTCTGCATGGGGAGGTCAGGGAACATGCAGTGGCAATGTAGGATAGGTGTCTGAAAAAGATCGCGGGGTGGTGCGCATTGTATGGGTGAGTGTGACATTACATTCACTAGTAGGAGTGAGCAAAACATCACGGGGTGGTGCGCATTGTATGGGTGTGTGTTACATTCACTAGTAGGAGTGAGAAAAACATCACGGGGTGGTGCGCATTGTATGGGTGTGTGTTACATTACATTCACTAGTAGGAGTGAGCAAAACATCATGGGGTGGTGCGCATTGTATGGGTGTGTGTTACATTACATTCACTAGTAGGAGTGAGAAAAACATCACGTGGTGGTGCGCATTGTATGGCTGTGTGTTACATTACATTCACTAGTAGGAGTGAGAAAAACATCACGGGGTGGTGTGAATCGGAGGGTCTGAATTTGGATAGGCAGTGAGTGGTAATGTAGGATGGAGAAAAGCAACGCAGGGTGGTCAGCATGGGGAGGTCAGGGAACATGCATTGGCAATGTAGGATAGGTTTCTGAAAAACATCACGGGGTGGTGCGCATTGTATGGGTGTGTTTACATTACATTCACTAGTAGGAGTGAGAAAAACATCATGGTTTCGTGCACATTGTTAGGGTGTGTGTTACCTTACATTCACTAGTAGGAGTGATAAAAACATCACGGGGTGTTGGGAATCGGAGGGTCTGAATTAGGATAGGCAGTGAGTGGCAATGTAGGATGGAGAAAAGCACCGCGGGGTGGTCTGCATGGGGAGGTCAGGGAACATGCAGTGGCAATGTAGGATAGGTGTCTGAAAAAGATCACGGGGTGGTGCGCATTGTATGGGTGTGTGTTACATTCACTAGTAGGAGTGAGAAAAATATCACGGCGTGGTGCGCATTGTATGGGTGTGTGTTACATTACATTCACTAGTAGGAGTGAGAAAAACATCACGGGGTGGTGCGCATTGTATGGGTGTGTGTTATGTTACATTCACTAGTAGGAGTGAGAAAAACATCACGGGGTGGTGGGAATCGGAGGGGCTGAATTAGGATAGGCAGTGAGTGGCAATGTAGGATGGAGAAAAGCACCGCGGTGTGGTCAGCTTGGGGAGGTCAGGGAACATGCAGTGGCAATGTAGGATAGGTTTCTGAAAAACATCACGGGGTGGTGCGCATTGTATGGGTGTGTGTTACATTACATTCACTAGTAGGAGTGAGAAAAATATCACGGGGTGGTGCGCATTGTATGGGTGTGTGTTACATTACATTCACTAGTAGGAGTGAGAAAAACATCACGGGGTGGTGCGTATTGTATGGGTGTGTGTTACATTACATTCACTAGTAGGAGTGAGAAAAACATCACGGGGTGGTGGGAATCGGAGGGTCTGAATTAGGATAGGCAGTGAGTGGCAATGTAGGATGGAGAAAAGCACCGCGGGGTGGTCAGCATGGGGAGGTCAGGGAACATGCATTGGCAATGTAGGATAGGTGTCTGAAAAAGATAGCGGGGTGGTGCGCATTGTATGGGTGTGTGTTACATTACATTCACTAGTAGGAGTGAGAAAAACATCACGGGGTGGTGCGCATTGCATGGGTGTGTGTTACATTACATTCACTAGTAGGAGTGAGAAAAATATCACGGGGTGGTGCGCATTGTATGGGTGTGTGTTAAATTACATTCACTAGTAGGAGTGAGAAAAACATCATGGGGTGGTGCGCATTGTATGGGTGTGTGTTACGTTACATTCACTAGTAGGAGTGATAAAAACATCACGGGGTGGTGGGAATCGGAGGGTCTGTATTAGGATAGGCAGTGAGTGGCAATGTAGGATGGAGAAAAGCACCGCGGTGTGGTCAGCATGGGGAGGTCAGGGAACATGCAGTGGCAATGTAGGATAGGTTTCTGAAAAACATCACGGGGTGGTGCGCATTGTATGGGTGTTTGTTACATTACATTCACTAGTAGGAGTGAGAAAAACATCACGGGGTGGTGCGCATTGTATGGGTGTGTGTTACATTACATTCACTAGTAGGAGTGAGAAAAACATCACGGGGTGGTGCGTATTGTATGGGTGTGTGTTACATTACATTCACTAGTAGGAGTGAGAAAAACATCACGGGGTAGTGCGCATTGTATGGGTGTGTGTTACATTACATTCACTAGTAGGAGTGAGAAAAACATCACGGGGTGGTGGGAATCGGAGGGTCTGAATTAGGATAGGTAGTGAGTGGCAATGTAGGATGGAGAAAAGCACCGCGGGTGGTCAGCATGGGGAGGATAGGGAACATGCAGTGGCAATGTAGGATAGGTTTCTGAAAAACATCGCGGGGTGGTGCGCATTGTATGGGTGTGTGTTACATTACATTCACTAGTAAGAGTGAGAAAAACATCACGGGGTGGTGGGAATCGGAGGGTCTGAATTAGGATAGGCAGTGAGTGGCAATGTAGGATGGAGAAAAGCACCACGGGGTGGTCAGCATGGGGAGGTCAGGGAACATGCAGTGGCAATGTAGGATAGGTTTCTGAAAAACATCGCGGGGTTGTGCGCATTGTATGGGTGTGTGTTACATTACATTTACTAGTAGGAGTGAGAAAAACATCACGGGGTGGTGCGCATTGTATGGGTGTGTGTTACATTACATTCACTAGTAGGAGTGAGAAAAATATCACGGGGTGGTGCGCTTGTATGGGTGTGTGTTACATTACATTCACTAGTAGGAGTGAGAAAAACATCATGGGGTGGTGCGCATTGTATGGGTGTGTGTTACGTTACATTCACTAGTAGGAGTGATAAAAACATCACGGGGTGGTGGGAATCGGAGGGGCTGAATTAGGATAGGCAGTGAGTGGCAATGTAGGATGGAGAAAAGCACCGCGGTGTGGTCAGCATGGGGAGGACAAGGAACATGCAGTGGCAATGTAGGATAGGTTTCTGAAAAACATCACGGGGTGGTGCGCATTGTATGGGTGTGTGTTACATTACATTCACTAGTAGGAGTGAGAAAAACATCACGGGGTGGTGCGCATTGTATGGGTGTGTGTTACATTACATTCACTAGTAGGAGTGAGAAAAACATCACGGGGTGGTGTGCATTGTATGGGTGTGTGTTACATTACATTCACTAGTAGGAGTGAGAAAAACATCACGGGGTGGTAGGAATCGGAGGGTCTGAATTAGGATAGGTAGTGAGTGGCAATGTAGGATGGAGAAAAGCACCGCGGGTGGTCAGCATGGGGAGGATAGGGAACATGGAGTGTTAATGTAGGATAGGTTTCTGAAAAACATCGCGGGGTAGTGCGCATTGTATGGGTGTGTGTTACGTTACATTCACTAGTAGGAGTGAGAAAAACATCACGGGGTGGGGCACATTGTATGGGTGTGTGTTACATTACATTCACTAGTAGGAGTGAGAAAACCATCACGGGGTGGTGTGAATCGGAGGATCGGAATTAGGATAGGCAGTCAGTGGCAATGTAGGATGGAGAAAAGCACCGCGGGGTGGTCAGCATGGGGAGGTCAGGGAACATGCAGTGGCAATGTAGGATACGTTTCTGAAAAACATCACGGGGTGGTGCGCATTGTATGGGTGTGTGTTACATTACATTCACTAGTAGGAGAGAGAAAAACATCACGGGTGGTGCGCATAGTATGGGTGTGTGTTACATTACATTCACTAGTAGGAGTGAGAAAACCATCACGGGGTGGTGTGAATCGGAGGGTCTGAATTAAGATAGGCAGTGAGTGGCAATGTAGGAAGGAGAAAAGCACCGCGGGTGGTCAGCATGGGGAGGTCAGGGAACATGCAGTGGCAATGTAGGATACGTTTCTGAAAAACATCACGGGGTGGTGCGCATTGTATGGGTGTGTGTTACATTACATTAACTAGTAGGAGTGAGAAAAACATCACGGGGTGGTGCGCATTGTATGGGTGTGTGTTACATTACATTCACTAGTAGGAGTGAGAAAAACATCACGGGGTGGTGCGCATTGTATGGGTGTGTGTTACATTACATTCACTAGTAGGAGTGAGAAACACATCACGGGGTGGTGCACATTGTATGGGTGTGTGTTACATTACATTCACTAGTAGGAGTGAGAAAAACATCACGGGGTGGTGTGAATCGGAGGGTCTGAATTAGCATAGGCAGTGAGTGGCAATGTAGGATGGAGAAAAGCACCGAGTTGTGGTCAGCATGGGGAGGTCAGGGAACATGCAGTGGCAATGTAGGATAGGTTTCTGAAATACATCGCGGGGTGGTGCGCATTGTATGGGTGTGTTTTACATTACATTCACTAGTAGGAGTGAGAAAAACATCACGGCGTGGTGCGCATTGTATGGGTGTGTGTTACATTACATTCACTAGTAGGAGTGAGAAAAATATCACGGGGTGGTGCGCATTGTATGGGTGTGTGTTACATTACATTCACTAGTAGGAGTGAGAAAAACATCACGTGGTGGTGCGCATTGTATGGGTGTGTGTTACATTACATTCACTAGTAGGAGTGAGAAAAACATCACGGGGTGGTGAGCATTGTATGGGTGTGTGTTACATTACATTCACTAGTAGGAGTGAGAAAAACATCACGGGGTGGTGTGAATCGGAGGGTCTGAATTTGGATAGGCAGTGAGTGTTAATGTAGGATGGAGAAAAGCAACGCAGCGTGGTCAGCATGGGGAGGTCAGGGAACATGCATTGGCAATGTAGGATAGGTTTCTGAAAAACATCACGGGGTGGTGCGCATTGTATGGGTGTGTATACATTACATTCACTAGTAGGAGTGAGAAAAACATCATGGGGTCGTGCACATTGTTAGGGTGTGTGTTACATTACATTCACTAGTAGGAGTGATAAAAACATCACGGGGTGGTGGGAATCGGAGGGTCTGAATTAGGATAGGCAGTGAGTGGCAATGTAGGATGGAGAAAAGCACCGCGGGGTGGTCTGCATGGGGAGGTCAGGGAACATGCAGTGGCAATGTAGGATAGGTGTCTGAAAAAGATCGCGGGGTGGTGCGCATTGTATGGGTGTGTGTTACATTACATTCAATAGTAGGAGTGAGAAAAACATCACGGGGTGGTGCGCATTGTATGGGTGTGTGTTACATTCACTAGTAGGAGTGAGAAAAATATCACGGGGTGGTGCGCATTGTATGGGTGTGTGCTACATTACATTCACTAGTAGGAGTGAGAAAAACATCATAGGGTGGTGCGCATTGTATGGGTGTGTGTTATGTTACATTCACTAGTAGGAGTGATAAAAACATCACGGGGTGGTGGGAATCGGAGGGGCTGAATTAGGATAGGCAGTGCGTGGCAATGTAGGATGGAGAAAAGCACCGCGGTGTGGTCAGCATGGGGAGGTCAGGGAACATGCAGTGGCAATGTAGGATAGGTTTCTGAAAAACATCACGGGGTGGTGCGCATTGTATGGGTGTGTGTTACATTACATTCACTAGTAGGAGTGAGAAAAACATCACGGGGTGGTGCGCATTGTATGGGTGTGTGTTACATTACATTCACTAGTAGGAGTGAGAAAAACATCACGGGGTGGTGCGCATTGTATGGGTGTGTGTTACATTACATTCACTAGTAGGAGTGAGAAAAACATCACGGGGTGGTGGGAATCGGAGGGTCTGAATTAGGATAGGTAGTGAGTGGCAATGTAGGATGGAGAAAAGCACCGCGGGTGGTCAGCATGGGGAGGATAGGGAACATGCAGTGGCAATGTAGGATTGGTTTCTGAAAAACATCGCGGGGTGGTGCGCATTGTATGGGTGTGTGTTACATTACATTCACTAGTAGGAATGAGAAAAACATCACGGGATGGGGCACATTGTATGGGTGTGTGTTACGTTACATTCACTAGTAGGAGTGAGAAAAACATCACGGAGTGGTGCGCATTGTATGGGTGTGTGTTACATTACATTCACTAGTAGGACTGAGAAAAACATCACGGGGTGGTGCGCACTGTATGGGTGTGTGTTACATTACATTCACTAGTAGGAGTGAGAAAAACATCACGGGGTGGTGCGCATTGTATGGGTGTGTGTTACATTACATTCACTAGTAGGAGTGACAAAAACATCACGGGGTGGTGTGAATGGGAGGGTCTGAATTTGGATAGGCAGTGAGTGGCAATGTAGGATGGAGAAAAGCACCGCAGGGTGGTCAGCATGGGGAGGTCAGGGAACATGCAGTGGCAATGTAGGATAGGTTTCTGTAAAACATCGCGGGGTGGTGCGCATTGTATGGGTGTGTGTTACATTACATTCACTAGTAGGAGTGAGAAAAACATCACGGGGTGGTGGGAATCAGAGGGTCTGAATTAGGATAGGCAGTGAGTGGCAATGTAGGATGGAGAAAAGCACCGCGGGGTGATCAGCATGGGGAAGTCAGGGAACATGCAGTGGCAATGTAGGATAGGTTTCTGAAAAACATCACGGGGTGGTGCGCATTGTATGGGTGTGTGTTACATTACGTTCACTAGTAGGAGTGAGAAAAACATCACGGGGTGGTGCGCATTGTATGGGTGTGTGTTACATTACATTCACTAGTAAGAGTGAGAAAAACATCACGGGGTGGTGTGAATCGGAGGGTCTGAATTAGGATAGGCAGTGAGTGGCAATGTAGGATGGAGAAAAGCACCGCGGGGTGGTCAGCATGGGGAGGTCAGGGAACATGCAGTGGCAATGTAGGATAGGTTTCTGAAAAACATCACGGGGTGGTGCGCATTGTATGGGTGTGTGTTACATTACATTCACTAGTAGGAGTGAGAAAAACATCACGGGGTGGTGCGCATTGTATGGGTGTGTGTTACATTACATTCACTAGTAGGAGTGAGAAAAACATCACGGGGTGGTGCGCATTGTATGGGTGTGTGTTACATTACATTTACTAGTAGGAGTGAGAAAAACATCACGGGGTGGTGCGCATTGTATGGGTGTGTGTTACATTACATTCACTAGTAGGAGTGAGAAAAACATCACGGGGTGGTGCGCACTGTATGGGTGTGTGTTACATTACATTCACTAGTAGGAGTGAGAAAAACATCACGGGGTGGTGCGCACTGTATGGGTGTGTGTTACATTACATTCACTAGTAGGAGTGAGAAAAACATCACGGGGTGGTGCGCATTGTATGGGTGTGTGTTACATTACATTCACTAGTAGGAGTGAGAAAAACATCACGGGGTGGTGCGCATTGTATGGGTGTGTGTTACATTACATTCAGTAGTAGGAGTGAGAAAACTCACTGCCAATCCTAATTCAGACCCTCCGATTCACACCAACCCGTGATGTTTTTCTCACTCCTACTAGTGAATGTAATGTAACACACAGCCATACAATGCCCACCACCCCGCGATGTTTTTCCGAAACCTCTCCTACATTGCCACTGCATGTTCCCTGACCTCCCCATGCTGACCACCCCGCGGTGCTTTTCTCCATCCTACATTGCCACTCACTGCCTATCCTAATTCAGACCCTCCGATTCACACCACCCCGTGATGTTTTTCTCACTCCTACTAGTGAATGTAATGTAACACACAGCCATACAATGCGCACCCCACCGTGATGTTTTTCTCACTCCTACTAGTGAATGTAATGTAACACACAACCATACAATGCGAACCACCCCGTGATGTTTTTCTCACTCCTACTAGTGAATGTAATGTAACACACACCCATACAATGCGCACCACCCCGTGATGTTTTTCTCAATCCTACTAGTGAATGTAATGTAACACACACCCATACAATGCGCACCACCCCGTAATTTTTTTCTCATTCCTACTAGTGAATGGAATGTAACACAAAACCATACAATGCGCACCACCCCGTGATGTTTTTCTCACTCCTACTAGTGAATGTAATGTAACACACACCCATACAATGCACACCACCCAGTGTTGTTTTTCTCACTCCTAATAGTGAATGTAATGTAACACACACCCATACATTTCGCACCACCCCGCGATGTTTTTCCGAAACCTCTCCTACATTGCCACTGCATGTTCCCTGACCTCCCCATGCTGACCACCCCGCGGTGCTTTTCTCCATCCTACATTGCCACTCACTGCCTATCCTAATTCAGACCCTCCGATTCACACCACCCCGTGATGTTTTTCTCACTCCTACTAGTGAATGTAATGTAACACACAGCCATACAATGCGCACCCCCCCGTGATGTTTTTCTCACTCCTACTAGTGAATGTAATGTAACACACACCCATACAATGCGAACCACCCCGTGATGTTTTTCTCACTCCTACTAGTGAATGTAATGTAACACACACCCATACAATGCGCACCACCCCGTGATGTTTTTCTCAATCCTACTAGTGAATGTAATGTAACACACACCCATACAATGCGCACCACCCCGTAATTTTTTTCTCACTCCTACTAGTGAATGGAATGTAACACAAAACCATAAAATGCGCACCACCCCGTGATGTTTTTCTCACTCCTACTAGTGAATGTAATGTAACACACACCCATACAATGCACACCACCCAGTGTTGTTTTTCTCACTCCTAATAGTGAATGTAATGTAACACACACCCATACAATGCGCACCACTCCGTGATGTTTTCCTCACTCCTACTAGTGAATGTAATGTAACACACACCCATACAATGCGCACCACCCTGTGATGTTTTTCAGAAACCTATCCTACATTGCCAATGCATGTTCCCTGACCTCCCCATGCTGACCACCCCGCGGTGCTTTTCTCCATCCTACATTGCCACTCACTGCCTATCCTAATTCAGACCCTCCGATTCACACCACCCCGTGATGTTTTTCTCACTCCTACTACTGAATGTAATGTAAGAAACACCCATACAATGCACACCACCCCGTGATGTTTTTCTCACTCCTACTAGTGAATGTAATGTAACACACACCCATACAACGCGCACCACCCCATGATGTTTTTCTCGCTCCTACTAGTGAATGTAATGTAACACACACCCATACAATGCGCACCACCCCGTGATGTTTTTCTCACTACTCTAGTGAATGTAATGTAACACACACCCATACAATGCGCACCACCCCGTGATGTTTTTCTCACTCCTACTAGTGAATGTAATGTAACACACACCCATACAATGCGCACCACCCCTGATGTTTTTCTCACTCCTGCTAGTGAATGTAAAGTAACACACACACATACAATGCGCACTACCCCGCGATTTTTTTCAGAAACCTATCCTACATTGCCACTGCATGTTCCCTGACCTCCCCATGCTGACCACCCCGCGGTGCTTTTCTCCATCCTACATTGCCACTCACTGCCTATCCTAATTCAGACCCTCTGATTCCCACCACCCCGTGATGTTTTTCTCACTCCTACTAGTGAATGTAATGTAACACACACCCATACAATGCGCACCACCCCGTGATGTTTTTCTCACTCCTACTAGTGAATGTAATGTAACACACACCCATACAATGCGCACCACCCCTTGATGTTTTTCTCACTCCTACTAGTGAATGTAATGTAACACACACCCATACAATACGCACCACCCCGTGATGTATTTCTCACTCCTACTAGTGAATGTAATGAAACACACACCCATACAATGCGCACCACCCCGTGATGTTTTTCTCACTCTTACTAGTGAATGTAATGTAACACACACCCATACAATGCGCACCACCCCGTGATGTTTTTCAGAAACCTATCCTACATTGCCACTGCATGTTCCCTGACCTCCCCATGCTGACCACGCCGCGGTGCTTTTCTCCATCCTACATTGCCACTCACTGCCTATCCTAATTCAGACCTTCTGATTCACACCACCCCGTGATGTATTTCTCACTCCTACTTGTGAATGTAATGTAACACACACCCATACAATGCACACCACCCCGTGATGTTTTTCTCACTCCTACTAGTGAATGTCATGTAACACACACCCATACAATGCGCACCACCCCGTGATGTTTTTCTCACTCCTACTAGTGAATGTAATGTAACACACACCCATACAATGCGCACCACCCCGTGATGTTTTTCTTACTCCTACTACTGAATGTAATGTAACACACACCCATACAATGCACACCACCCCGTGATGTTTTTCTCACTCCTACTAGTGAATGTCATGTAACACACACCCATACAATGCGCACCACCCCGTGATGTTTTTCTCACTCCTACTAGTGAATGTAATGTAACACACACCCATACAATGCGCACCACCCCGTGATGTTTTTCTTACTCCTACTACTGAATGTAATGTAACACACACCCATACAATGCACACCACCCTGTGATGTTTTTCTCACTCCTCCTAGTGAATGTAATGTAACACACAGCCATACAATGCGCACCACCCCGCGATGTTTTTCAGAAACCTCTCCTACATTGCCACTGCATGTTCCCTGACCTCCCCATGCTGACCACCCCGCGGTGCTTTTCTCCGTCCTACATTGCCTCTCACTGCCTATCCTAATTCAGACCCTCCGATTCACACCACCCCGTGATGTTTTTCTCACTCCTACTAGCGAATGTAATGTAACACACACCCATACAATGGGCACCACCCCGTGATGTTTTTCTCACTCCTACTAGTGAATGTAATGTAACACACAGCCATACAATGCGCACCACCCCGCGATGTTTTTCAGAAACCTCTCCTACATTGCCACTGCATGTTCCCTGACCTCCCCATGCTGACCACCCCGCGGTGCTTTTCTCCGTCCTACATTGCCTCTCACTGCCTATCCTAATTCAGACCCTCCGATTCACACCACCCCGTGATGTTTTTCTCACTTCTACTAGCGAATGTAATGTATCACACACCCATACAATGGGCACCACCCCGTGATGTTTTTCTCACTCCTACTAGTGAATGTAATGTAACACACACCCATACAATGCGCACCACCCCGTGATGTTTTTCTCACTCCTACTAGTGAATGTAATGTAACACACACCCATACAATGGGCACCACCCCGTGATTTTTTTCTCACTCCTACTAGTGAATGGAATGTAACACAAACCCATACAATGCGCACCACCCCGTGATGTTTTTCTCACTCCTACTAGTGAATGTAATGTAACACACACCCGTACAATGCACACCAACCCGTGTTGTTTTTCTCACTCCTAATAGTGAATGTAATGTAACACACACCCATAGAATGCGCACCACCCCGTGATGTTTTCCTCACTCCTACTAGTGAATGTAATGTAACACACACCCATACAATGCGCACCACCCCGTGATGTTTTTCTCACTCCTACTAGTGAATGTAATGTAACACACACCCATACAATGCGCACCACCCCTGGATGTTTTTCTCACTCCTACTAGTGAATGTAATGTAACACACACCCATACAATACGCACCACCCCGTGATGTTTTTCTCACTCCTACTAGGGAATGTAATGTAACACACACCCATACAATGCGCACCACCCGTGATGTTTTTCAGAAACCTATCCTACATTGCCACTGCATGTTCCCTGACCTCCCCATGCTGACCACCCCGCGGTGCTTTTCTCCATCCTACATTGCCACTCACTGCCTATCCCAATTCAGACCCTCCGATTCACACCACCCTGTGATGTTTTTCTCACTCCTACTAGTGAATGTAATGTAACACAAACCCATACAATGCGCACCACCCCGTGATGTTTTCCTCACTCCTACTAGTGAATGTAATGTAACACACACCCATACAATGCGCACCACCCCGTGATATTTTTCTCACTCCTACTAGTGAATGTAATGTAACACACACTCATACAATGCGCACCACCCCGTGATGTTTTTCGCACTCCTACTAGTGAATGTAATGTAACACACACCCATACAATGCGCACCACCCCGTGATGTTTTTCTCACTCCTACTAGTGAATGTAATGTAACACACACCCATACAATGCGCACCACCCCGCGATGTTTTTCAGAAACCTATCCTACATTGCCACTGCATGTTCCCTGACCTCTCCATGCTGACCACCCCGCGGTGCTTTTCTCCATCCAACATTGCCACTCATTGCCTATCCTAATTCAGACCCTCCGATTCACACCACACCGTGATGTTTTTCTCACTCCTACTAGTGAATGTAATGTAACACACACCCATACAATGCGCACCACCCCGCGATGTTTTTCAGAAACCTATCCTACATTGCCACTGCATGTTCCCTGACCTCCCCATGCTGACCACCCCGCGGTGCTTTTCTCCATCCTACATTGCCACTCACTGCCTATCCTAATTCAGACCCTCCGATTCACACCACCCCGTGATGTTTTTCTCACTCCTACTAGTGAATGTAATGTAACACACAGCCATACAATGCGCACCACCCCGTGATGTTTTTCTCACTCCTACTAGTGAATGTAATGTAACACACACCCATACAATGCGCAACACCCCGTGATCTTTTTCTCACTCCTACTAGTGAATGTAATGTAACACACACCCATATAATGCGCACCACCCCGTGATGTTTTTCTCACTCCTACTAGTGAATGTAATGTAACACACACCCATACAATGCGCACCACCCCGTGATGTTTTTCTCACTCCTACTAGTGAATGTAATGTAACACACACCCATACAATACGCACCACCCCGTGATGTTTTTCTCACTCCTACTAGTGAATGTAATGTAACACACACCCATACAATGCGCACCACCCCGCGATGTTTTTCAGAAACCTGTCCTACATTGCCAATGCATGTTCCCTGACCTCCCCATGCTGACCACCCCGCGGTGCTTTTCTCCATCCTACATTGCCACTCACTGCCTATCCTAATTCAGACCCTCCGATTCCCACAACCCCGTGATGTTTTTCTCACTCCTACTAGTGAATGTAATGTAACCCACACCCATACAATGCGCACCACCCCGTGATGTTTTTCTCACTCCTACTATTGAATGTAATGTAACACACACCCATACAATGCGCACCACCCCGTGATGTTTTTCTCACTCCTACTAGTGAATGTAATGTAACACACACCCATACAATGCACACCACCCCGTGATGTTTTTCTCACTCCTACTAGTGAATGTAATGTAACACACACCCATACAATGCGCACCACCCCGCGATGTTTTTTTAGAAACCTCTCCTACATTGCCACTGCATGTTCCCTGACCTCCCCATGCTGACCACCCCGCGGTGCTTTTCTCCATCCTACATTGCGTCTCACTGCCTATCCTAATTCAGACCCTCCGATTCACACCACCCCGTGATGTTTTTCTCACTCCTACTAGTGAATGTAATATAACACACACCCATACAATGCGCACCACCCCGTAATGTTTTTCTCACTCCTACTAGTGAATGCAATGTAACACACACCCATACAATGCGCACCACCCCGTGATGTTTTTCTCACTCCTACTAGTGAATGTAATGTAACACACACCCATACAATGCGCACCACCCCGTGATGTTTTTCTCACTCCTACTAGTGAATGTAATGTAACACACACCCATACAATGCGCACCACCCCGGGATGTTTTTCTCACTCCTATTAGTGAATGTAATGTAACACACACCCATACAATGCGCACCACCCCGTGATGTTTTTCTCACTCCTACTAGTGAATGTAATGTAACACACACCCATACAATGCGCACCACCCCGCGATGTTTTTCAGAAACCTATCCTAAATTGCCACTGCATGTTCCCTGACCTCCCCATGCTGACCACCCCGCGGTGCTTTTCTCCATCCTACATTGCCACTCACTGCCTATCCTAATTCAGACCCTCCGATTCACACCACCCCGTGATGTTTTTCTCACTCCTACTAGTGAATGTAATGTAACACACAGCCATACAATGCGCACCACCCCGTGATGTTTTTCTCACTCCTACTAGTGAATGTAATGTAACACACACCCATACAATGCGAACCACCCCGTGATGTTTTTCTCACTCCTACTAGTGAATGTAATGTAACACACACCCATACAATGCGCACCACCCCGTGATGTTTTTCTCACTCCTACTAGTGAATGTAATGTAACACACACCCATACAATGCGCACCACCCCGCGATGTTTTTCAGAAACCTATCCTACATTGCCACTGCATGTTCCCTGACCTCTCCATGCTGACCACCCCGCGGTGCTTTTCTCCATCCTACATTGCCACTCATTGCCTATCCTAATTCAGACCCTCCGATTCACACCACACCGTGATGTTTTTCTCACTCCTACTAGTGAATGTAATGTAACACACACCCATACAATGCGCACCACCTCGCGATGTTTTTCAGAAACCTATCCTACATTGCCACTGCATGTTCCCTGACCTCCCCATGCTGACCACCCCGAGGTGCTTTTCTCCATCCTACATTGCCACTCACTGCCTATCCTAATTCAGACCCTCCGATTCACACCACCCCGTGATGTTTTTCTCACTCCTACTAGTGAATGTAATGTAACACACAGCCATACAATGCGCACCACCCCGTGATGTTTTTCTCACTCCTACTAGTGAATGTAATGTAACACACACCCATACAATGCGCACCACCCCGTGATCTTTTTCTCACTCCTACTAGTGAATGTAATGTAACATACACCCATACAATGCGCACCACCCCGTGATGTTTTTCTCACTCCTACTAGTGAATGTAATGTAACACACACCCATACAATGCGCACCACCCCGTGATGTTTTTCTCACTCCTACTAGTGAATGTAATGTAACACACACCAATACAATACGCACCACCCCGTGATGTTTTTCTCACTCCTACTAGTGAATGTAATGTAACACACACCCATACAATGCGCACCACCCCACGATGTTTTTCAGAAACCTGTCCTACATTGCCAATGCATGTTCCCTGACCTCCCCATGCTGACCACCCCGCGGTGCTTTTCTCCATTCTACATTGCCACTCACTGCCTATCCTAATTCAGACCCTCCGATTCCCACAACCCCGTGATGTTTTTCTCACTCCTACTAGTGAATGTAATGTAACCCACACCCATACAATGCGCACCACCCCGTGATGTTTTTCTCACTCCTACTTGTGAATGTAATGTAACACACACCCATACAATGCGCACCACCCCGTGATGTTTTTCTCACTCCTACTAGTGAATGTAATGTAACACACACCCATACAATGCGCACCACCCCGTGATGTTTTTCTCACTCCTACTAGTGAATGTAATGTAACACACACCCATACAATGCGCACCACCCCGCGATGTTTTTCTCACTCCTACTAGTGAATGCAATGTAACACACACCAATACAATGCGCACCACCCCGTGATGTTTTTCTCACTCCTACTAGTGAATGTAATGTAACACACACCCATACAATGCGCACCACCCCGTGATGTTTTTCTCACTCCTACTAGTGAATGTAATGTAACACACACCCATACAATGCGCACCACCCCGGGATGTTTTTCTCACTCCTACTAGTGAATGTAATGTAACACACACCCATACAATGCGCACCACCCCGTGATGTTTTTCTCACTCCTACTAGTGAATGTAATGTAACACACACCCATGCAATGCGCACCACCCCGCGATGTTTTTCAGAAACCTATCCTAAATTGCCACTGCATGTTCCCTGACCTCCCCATGCTGACCACCCCGCGGTGCTTTTCTCCATCCTACATTGCCACTCACTGCCTATCCTAATTCAGACCCTCCGATTCACACCACCCCGTGATGTTTTTCTCACTCCTACTAGTGAATGTAATGTAACACACAGCCATACAATGCGCACCACCCCGTGATGTTTTTCTCACTCCTACTAGTGAATGTAATGTAACACACACCCATACAATGCGAACCACCCCGTGATGTTTTTCTCACTCCTACTAGTGAATGTAATGTAACACACACCCATACAATGCGCACCACCCCGTGATGTTTTTCTCACTCCTACTAGTGAATGTAATGTAACACACACCCATACAATGCGTACCACCCCGTAATTTTTTTTCTCACTCCTACTAGTGAATGGAATGTAACACAAAACCATACAATGCGCACCACCCCGTGATGTTTTTCTCACTCCTACTAGTGAATGTAATGTAACACACACCCATACAATGCACACCACCCCGTGTTGTTTTTCTCACTCCTAATAGTGAATGTAATGTAACACACACCCGTACAATGCGCACCACCCCGTGATGTTTTCCTCACTCCTACTAGTGAATGTAATGTAACACACACCCATACAATGCGCACCACCCCGTGATGTTTTTCTCACTCCTACTAGTGAATGTAATGTAACACACACCTATACAATGCGCACCACCCCGGGATGTCTTTCTCACTCCTACTAGAGAATGTAATGTAACACACACCCATACAATGCGCACCACCCCGTGATGTTTTTCTCACTCCTACTAGGGAATGTAATGTAACACACACCCATACAATGCGCACCACCCCGTGATGTTTTTCAGAAACCTATCCTACATTGCCACTGCATGTTCCCTGACCTCCCCATGCTGACCACCCCGCGGTGCTTTTCTCCATCCTACATTGCCACTCACTGCCTATCCTAATTCAGACCCTCCGATTCACACCACCCCGTGATGTTTTTCTCACTCCTACTAGTGAATGTAATGTAACACACAGCCATACAATGCGCACCACCCCGTGATGTTTTTATCACTCCTACTAGTGAATGTAATGTAACACACACCCATACAATGCGCACCACCCTGTGATGTTTTTCAGAAACCTATCCTACATTGCCAATGCATGTTCCCTGACCTCCCCATGCTGACCACCCCGCGGTGCTTTTCTCCATCCTACATTGCCACTCACTGCCTATCCTAATTCAGACCCTCCGATTCACACCACCCCGTGATGTTTTTCTCACTCCTACTAGTGAATGTAATGTAACACACACCCATACAATGCGCACCACCCCGTGATGTTTTTCTCACTCCTACTAGTGAATGTAATGTAACACACACCCATACAATGCGCACCATCCCGTGATGTTTTTCTCACTCCTACTAGTGAATGTAATGTAACACACACCCATACAATGCGCACCACCCCGCGATGTTTTTCAGAAACCTCTCCTACATTGCCACTGGATGTTCCCTGACCTCCCCATGCTGACCACCCCGCGGTGCTTTTCTCCATCCTACATTGCCTCTCACTGCCTATCCTAATTCAGACCCTCCGATTCACACCACCGCGTGTTGTTTTTCTCACTCCTACTAGTGAATGTAATGTAACACACACCCATACAATGCGCACCACCCCGTGATGTTTTTCTCACTCCTACTTGTGAATGTAATGTAACACACACCCATACAATGCACACCACCCCGTGATGTTTTTCTCACTCCTACTAGTGAATGTAATGTAACACACACCCATACAATGCGCACCACCCCGTGATGTTTTTCTCACTCCTACTAGTGAATGTAATGTAACACACACCCATACAATGCGCACCACCCCGTGATGTTTTTCTCACTCCTACTAGTGAATGTAATGTAACACACACCCATACAATGCGCACCACCCCGTGATGTTTTTCTCACTCCTACTAGTGAATGTAATGTAACACACACCCATACAATGCGCACCAACCCGAGATGTTTTTCTCACTCCTACTAGTGAATGTAATGTAACACACACCCATACAATGCGCACCACCCCGTGATGTTTTTCAGAATCCTATCCTGCATTGCCACTGCATGTTCCCTGACCTCCCCATGCTGACCACCCCGCGGTGCTTTTCTCCATCCTACATTGCCACTCACTGCCTATCCTAATTCAGACCCTCCGATTCACACCACCCCGTGAACTTTTTCTCACTCCTACTAGTGAATGTAATGTAACACACACCCATACAATGCGCACCACCCCGTGATGTTTTTCTCACTCCTACTAGTGAATGTAATGTAACACACACCCACGCAATGCGCACCACCCCGTGATGTTTTTCTCACTCCTACTATTGAATGTAATGTAACACACACCCATACAATGCGCACCACCCCGTGATGTTTTTCAGAAACTTATCCTACATTGCCACTGCGTGTTCCCTGACCTCCCCATGCTGACCACCCCGCGGTGCTTTTCTACATCCTACATTGCCACTCACTGCCTATCCTAATTCAGACCCTCCGATTCACACCACCCCGTGATGTTTTTCTCACTCCTACTTGTGAATGTAATGTAAAACACATCCATAAAATGCGCACCACCCCGTGATATTTTTCTCACTCCTACTAGTGAATGTAATGTAACACACACCCATACAATGCGCACCACCCCGCGATGTTTTTCTCACTCCTACTACTGAATGTAATGTAACACACACCCATACAATGCGCACCACCCCGTGATGTTTTTCTCACTCCTACTAGTGAATGTAATGTAACACACACCCATACAATGCACACCACCCCGCGATGTTTTTCACAAACCTATCCTACATTGCCACTGCATGTTCCCTGACCTCTCCATGCTGACCACCCCGCGGTGCTTTTCTCCATCCTACATTGCCACTCATTGCCTATCCTAATTCAGACCCTCCGATTCACACCACCCCGTGATGTTTTTCTCACTCCTACTATTGTATGTAATGTAACACACACCCATACATTGCGCACCACCCCTGATGTTTTTCTCACTCCTACTAGTGAATGTAATGTAACACACACCCATAAAATGCGCACCACGCCGTGATGTTTTTCTCACTCCTACTAGTGAATATAATGTAACACATACCCATACAATGCGCACCACCCCGCGATGTTTTTCAGAAACTTATCCTACATTGCCACTGCATGTTCCCTGACCTCCCCATGCTGACACCCCGCGGTGCTTTTCTCCATCCTACATTGCCACTCATTGCCTATCCTAATTCAGACCCTCCGATTCACACCACCCCTTGATGATTTTCTATCTCCTACTAGTGAATGTACTGTAACACACAGCCATACAATGCGCACCACCCCGTGATGTTTTTCTCACTCCTACTAGTGAATGTAATGTAACACACACCCATACAATGCGCACCACCCCGGGATGTTTTTCTCACTCCTACTAGTGAATGTAATGTAACACACACCCATACAATGCGCACCACCCCGTGATGTTTTTCTCACTCCTACTAGTGAATGTAATGTAACACACACCCATACAATGCGCACCACCCCGCGATGTTTTTCAGAAACCTATCCTAAATTGCCACTGCATGTTCCCTGACCTCCCCATGCTGACCACCCCGCGGTGCTTTTCTCCATCCTACATTGCCACTCACTGCCTATCCTAATTCAGACCCTCCGATTCACACCACCCCGTGATGTTTTTCTCACTCCTACTAGTGAATGTAATGTAACACACAGCCATACAATGCGCACCACCCCGTGATGTTTTTCTCACTCCTACTAGTGAATGTAATGTAACACACACCCATAAAATGCGCACCACCCCGTGATGTTTTTCTCACTCCTACGAGTGAATGTAATGTAACACACACCCATACAATGCGCACCACCCCTTGATGTTTTTCTCACTCCTACTAGTGAATCTAATGTAACACACACCCATACAATGCGCACCACCCCGCGATGTTTTTCAGAAACCTATCCTACATTGCCACTGCATGTTCCCTGACCTCCCCATGCTGACCACCCCGCGGTGCTTTTCTCCATCCTACATTGCCACTCACTGCCTATCCTAATTCAGACACTCCGATTCACACCACCCCGTGATGTTTTTCTCACTCCTAGTAGTGAATGTAATGTAACACACACCCATACAATGCACACCACCCCGTGATGTTTTTCTCCCTCCTACTAGTGAATGTAATGTAACACACACCCATACAATGCGCACCACTCCGTGATGTTTTTCTCACTCCTACTAGTGAATGTAATGTAAAACACACCCATACAATGCGCACCACCCCGTGATGTGTTTCTCACTCTTACTAGTGAATGTAATGTAACACACACCCATACAATGCGCACCACCCCGTGATGTTTTTCTCACTCCTACTAGTGAATGTAATGTAACACACACCCATACAATGAGCACCACCTCGTGATGTTTTTCTCACTCCTATTAGTGAATGTAATGTAACACACAGCCATACAATGCGCACCACCCCGTGATGTTTTTCTCACTCCTACTAGTGAATGTAATGTAATACACACCCATACAATGCGGACCACCCCGTGATGTTTTTCTCACTGCTACTAGTGAATCTAATGTAACACACACCCATACAATGCGCACCACCCCGCGATGTTTTTCAGAAACCTATCCTACATTGCCACTGCATGTTCCCTGACCTCCCCATGCTGACCAACCCGCGGTGCTTTTCTCCATCCTACATTGCCACTCACTGCCTATCCTAATCCAGACCCTCCGATTCACACCACCCCGTGATGTTTTTCTCACTCCTAGTAGTGAATGTAATGTAACACACACCCATACAATGCGCACCACCCCGTGATGTTTTTCTCACTCCTACTAGTGAATGTAATCCTACTAGTGAATGTAATGTAATACACACCCATACAATGCGCACCACCCCGTGATGTTTTTCTCACTGCTACTAGTGAATGTAATGTAACACACACCCATACAATGCCCACCACCCCGTGATGTTTTTCTCACTGCTACTAGGGAATGCAATGTAACACACACCCATACAATGCGCACCACCCCGTGATGTTTTTCTCACTCCTACTAGTGAATGTAATGTAACACACACCCATACAATGCGCACCACCCCGTGATGTTTTTCTCACTCCTACTAGTGAATGTACTGTAACACACACCCATACAATGCGCACCACCGCATGATGTTTTTCTCACTCCTACTAGTGAATGTAATGTAACACACACCCATACAATGCGCACCATCCCGTGATGTTTTTCTCACTCCTACTAGTGAATGTAATGTAACACACACCCATACAATGCGCACCACCCCGTGATGTTTTTCTCACTCCTACTAGTGAATGTAATGTAACACACACCCATACAATGCGCACCACCCCGTGATGTTTTTCTCACTCCTACTAGTGAATGTAATGTAACACACACCCATACAATGCGCACCACCCCGTGATGTTTTTCTCACTCCTACTAGTGAATGTAATGTAACACACACCCATACAATGCGCACTACCCCGTGATGTTTTTCTCACTCCTACTAGTCAATGTAATGTAACACACACCCATACAATGAGCACCACCCCGTGATGTTTTTCTCACTCCTATTAGTGAGTGTAATGTAACACACACCCATACATTGCGCACCACCCCGTGATGTTTTTCTCACTCCTACTAGTGAATGTAATGTAACACACACCCATACAATGCGCACCACCCCGTGATGGTTTTCTCACTCCTACTAGTGAATGTAATGTAACACACACCCATACAATGCGCACCACCCCGTGATGTTTTTCTCACTCCTACTAGTGAATGTAATGTAACACACACCCATGCAATGCGCACCACCCCGTGATGTTTTTCTCACTCCTACTAGTGAATCTAATGTAACACACACCCATACAATGCGCACCACCCCGTGATGTTTTTCTCACTCCTACTAGTGAATGTAATGTAACACACTCCCATACAATGCGCACCACCCCGTGATGTTTTTCTCACTCCTACTAGTGAATCTAATGTAACACACACCCATACAATGCGCACCACCCCGCGATGTTTTTCAGAAACCTATCCTACATTGCCACTGCATGTTCCCTGACCTCCCCATGCTGACCACCCCGCGGTGCTTTTCTCCATCCTACATTGCCACTCACTGCCTATCCTAATTCAGACCCTCCGATTCACACCACCCCGTGATGTTTTTCTCACTCCTAGTAGTGAATGTAATGTAACACACACCCATACAATGCACACCACACCGTGATGTTTTTCTCACTCCTACTAGTGAATGTAATGTAACACACACCCATACAATGCGCACCACCCCGTGATGTTTTTTTCACTCCTACTAGTCAATGTAATGTAACACACACCCATACAATGCGCACCACCCCGTGATGTTTTTCTCACTCCTACTAGTGAATGTAATGAAACACACAACCATACAATGCGCACCACCCCGTGATGTTTTTATCACTCCTATTAGTGAATGTAATGTAACACACACCCATACAATGCGCACCACCCCGTGATGTTTTTCTTACTCCTACTAGTGAATCTAATGTAACACACACCCATACAATGCGCACCGCCCCGTGATGTTTTTCTCACTCCGACTAGTGAATCTAATGTAATACACACCCATACAATGCGCACCACCCCATGATGTTTTTCTCACTCCTACTAGTGAATGCAATGTAACACACACCCATACAATGCGCACCACCACGTGATGTTTTTCTCACTCCTACAGGAGAATGTAATGTAAAACACACACATACAATGCGCACCACCCCGTGATGTTTTTCTCATTCCTACTAGTGAATGTAATGTAACACACACCCATACAATGCGCACCACCCCGTGATGTTTTTCTCCCTGCTACTAGTGAATGTAATGTAACACACACCCATACAATGCGCACTACCCCGTGATGTTTTTCTCACTCCTTCTAGTGAATGTAATGTAACACACACCCATACAATGCGCACCACCCCGTGATGTTTTTCAGAAACCTATCCTACATTGCCACTGCATGTTCCCTGACCTCCCCATGCTGACCAACCCGCGGTGCTTTTCTCCATCCTACATTGCCACTCACTGCCTATCCTAATTCAGACCCTCCGATTCACACCACCCCATGATGTTTTTCTCACTCCTAGTAGTCAATGTAATGTAACACACACCCATACAATGCGCACTACCGCATGATGTTTTTCTCACTCCTACTAGTGAATGTAATGTAACACACACCAATACAATGTGCACCACCCCGTGATGTTTTTCTCACTCCTACTAGTGAATGTAATGTAACACACACCCATACAATGCGCACCACCCCGTGATGTTTTTCTCACTCCTACTAGTGAATGTAATGTAACACACACCCATACAATGCGCACCACCCCGTGATGTTTTTCTCACTCCTACTAGTGAATGTACTGTAACACACACCCATACAATGCGCACCACCGCATGATGTTTTTCTCACTCCTACTAGTGAATGTAATGTAACACACACCCATACAATGCGCACCATCCCGTGATGTTTTTCTCACTCCTACTAGTGAATGTAATGTAACACACACCCATACAATGCGCACCACCCCGTGATGTTTTTCTCACTCCTACTAGTGAATGTAATGTAACACACACCCATACAATGCGCACCACCCCGTGATGTTTTTCTCACTCCTACTAGTGAATGTAATGTAACACACACCCATACAATGCGCACCACCCCGTGATGTTTTTCTCACTCCTACTAGTGAATGTAATGTAACACACACCCATACAATGCGCACTACCCCGTGATGTTTTTCTCACTCCTACTAGTCAATGTAATGTAACACACACCCATACAATGAGCACCACCCCGTGATGTTTTTCTCACTCCTATTAGTGAGTGTAATGTAACACACACCCATACATTGCGCACCACCCCGTGATGTTTTTCTCACTCCTACTAGTGAATGTAATGTAACACACACCCATACAATGCGCACCACCCCGTGATGGTTTTCTCACTCCTACTAGTGAATGTAATGTAACACACACCCATACAATGCGCACCACCCCGTGATGTTTTTCTCACTCCTACTAGTGAATGTAATGTAACACACACCCATGCAATGCGCACCACCCCGTGATGTTTTTCTCACTCCTACTAGTGAATCTAATGTAACACACACCCATACAATGCGCACCACCCCGTGATGTTTTTCTCACTCCTACTAGTGAATGTAATGTAACACACTCCCATACAATGCGCACCACCCCGTGATGTTTTTCTCACTCCTACTAGTGAATCTAATGTAACACACACCCATACAATGCGCACCACCCCGCGATGTTTTTCAGAAACCTATCCTACATTGCCACTGCATGTTCCCTGACCTCCCCATGCTGACCACCCCGCGGTGCTTTTCTCCATCCTACATTGCCACTCACTGCCTATCCTAATTCAGACCCTCCGATTCACACCACCCCGTGATGTTTTTCTCACTCCTAGTAGTGAATGTAATGTAACACACACCCATACAATGCACACCACACCGTGATGTTTTTCTCACTCCTACTAGTGAATGTAATGTAACACACACCCATACAATGCGCACCACCCCGTGATGTTTTTTTCACTCCTACTAGTCAATGTAATGTAACACACACCCATACAATGCGCACCACCCCGTGATGTTTTTCTCACTCCTACTAGTGAATGTAATGAAACACACAACCATACAATGCGCACCACCCCGTGATGTTTTTATCACTCCTATTAGTGAATGTAATGTAACACACACCCATACAATGCGCACCACCCCGTGATGTTTTTCTTACTCCTACTAGTGAATCTAATGTAACACACACCCATACAATGCGCACCGCCCCGTGATGTTTTTCTCACTCCGACTAGTGAATCTAATGTAATACACACCCATACAATGCGCACCACCCCATGATGTTTTTCTCACTCCTACTAGTGAATGCAATGTAACACACACCCATACAATGCGCACCACCACGTGATGTTTTTCTCACTCCTACAGGAGAATGTAATGTAAAACACACACATACAATGCGCACCACCCCGTGATGTTTTTCTCATTCCTACTAGTGAATGTAATGTAACACACACCCATACAATGCGCACCACCCCGTGATGTTTTTCTCCCTGCTACTAGTGAATGTAATGTAACACACACCCATACAATGCGCACTACCCCGTGATGTTTTTCTCACTCCTTCTAGTGAATGTAATGTAACACACACCCATACAATGCGCACCACCCCGTGATGTTTTTCAGAAACCTATCCTACATTGCCACTGCATGTTCCCTGACCTCCCCATGCTGACCAACCCGCGGTGCTTTTCTCCATCCTACATTGCCACTCACTGCCTATCCTAATTCAGACCCTCCGATTCACACCACCCCATGATGTTTTTCTCACTCCTAGTAGTCAATGTAATGTAACACACACCCATACAATGCGCACTACCGCATGATGTTTTTCTCACTCCTACTAGTGAATGTAATGTAACACACACCAATACAATGTGCACCACCCCGTGATGTTTTTCTCACTCCTACTAGTGAATGTAATGTAACACACACCCATACAATGCGCACCACCCCGTGATGTTTTTCTCACTCCTACTAGTGAATGTAATGTAACACACACCCATACAATGCGCACCACCCCGTGATGTTTTTCTCACTCCTACTAGTGAATGTAATGTAACACACACCCATACAATGCGCACCACCCTGTGATGTTTTTCTCACTCCTACTAGTGAATGTAATGTAACACACACCCATACAATGCGCACCACCCCGTGATGTTTTTCTCACTCCTACTAGTGAATGTAATGTAACACACACCCATACAATGCGCACCACCCCGTGATGTTTTTCTCACTCCTACTAGTGAATGTAATGTAACACACACCCATACAATGCGCACTACCCCGTGATGTTTTTCTCACTCCTACTAGTCAATGTAATGTAACACACACCCATACAATGAGCACCACCCCGTGATGTTTTTCTCACTCCTATTAGTGAATGTAATGAAACACACACCCATACAATGCGCACCACCCCGTGATGTTTTTCTCACTCCTACTAGTCAATGTAATGTAACACACACCCATACAATGCGCACCACCCCGTGATGTTTTTCTCACTCCTACTAGTGAATGTAATGTAACACACACCCATACAATGCGCACCACCCCGTGATGTTTTTCTCACTCCTACTAGTGAATGTAATGAAACACACACCCATACAATGCGCACTACCCCGTGATGTTTTTCTCACTGCTACTAGTGAATGTAATGTAACACACACCCATACAATGCACAACACCCCGTGATGTTTTTCTCACTGCTACTAGTGAATGTAATGTAACACACACCCATACAATGCGGACTACCCCGTGATGTTTTTCTCACTCCTACTAGTGAATATAATGTAACACACACCCATACAATGCGCCCCACCCCGCGATGTTTTTCAGAAACCTATCCTACATTGCCACTGCATGTTCCCTGACCTTCCCATGCTGACCACCACGCGGTGCTTTTCTCCATCCTACATTGCCACTCACTGCCTATACTAATTCAGAGCCTCCGATTCACACCACCCCGTGATGTCTTTCTCACTCCTACTAGTGAATGCAATGTAACACACACCCATACAATGCGCACCACCCCGTGACGTTTTTCTCACTCCTACTAGTGAATGTAATGTAACACACACCCACACAATGCGCACCACCCCGTGATGTTTTTCTCACTCCTACTAGTGAATGTAATGTAACACATACCCATACAATGCGTACCACCCCGTGATGTTTTTCTCACTCCTACTAGTGAATCTAATGTAACACACACCCATACAATGCGCACCACCCCTTGATGTTTTTCTCACTCCTACTAGTGAATCTAATGTAACACACACCCATAAAATGCGCACCACCCCGCGATGTTTTTCAGAAACCTATCCTACATTGCCACTGCATGTTCCCTGACCTCCCCATGCTGACCACCCCGCGGTGCTTTTCTCCATCCTACATTGCCACTCACTGCCTATCCTAATTCAGACACTCCGATTCACACCACCCCGTGATGGTTTTCTCACTCCTAGTAGTGAATGTAATGTAACACACACCCATACAATGCACACCACCCCGTGATGTTTTTCTCCCTCCTACTAGTGAATGTAATGTAACACACACCCATACAATGCGCACCACTCCGTGATGTTTTTCTCACTCCTACTAGTGAATGTAATGTAAAACACACCCATACAATGCGCACCACCCCGCGATGTGTTTCTCACTCTTACTAGTGAATGTAATGTAACACACACCCATACAATGCGCACCACCCCGTGATGTTTTTCTCACTCCTACTAGTGAATGTAATGTAACACACACCCATACAATGAGCACCACCTCGTGATGTTTTTCTCACTCCTATTAGTGAATGTAATGTAACACACAGCCATACAATGCGCACCACCACGTGATGTTTTTCTCACTCCTACTAGTCAATGTAATGTAACACACACCCATACAATGCGCACCACCCCGTGATGTTTTTCTCACTCCTACTAGTGAATGTAATGTAACACACACCCATACAATGCGCACCACCCCGTGATGTTTTTCTCACTCCTACTAGTGAATGTAATGTAACACACACCCATACAATGCGCACCACCCCGTGATGTTTTTCTCACTCCTACTAGTGAATCTAATGTAACACACACCCATACAATGCCCACCACCCCTCGATGTTTTTCAGAAACCTATCCTACATTGCCACTGCATGTTTCCTGACCTTCCCATGCTGACCACCACGCGGTGCTTTTCTCCATCCTACATTGCCACTCACTGCCTATACTAATTCAGAGCCTCCGATTCACACCACCCCGTGATGTCTTTCTCACTCCTACTAGTGAATGCAATGTAACACACACCCATACAATGCGCGCCACCCCCTGACGTTTTTCTCACTCCTACTAGTGAATGTAATGTAACACACACCCACACAATGCACACCACCCCGTGATGTTTTTCTCACTCCTACTAGTGAATGTAATGTAACACATACCCATACAATGCGTACCACCCCGTGATGTTTTTCTCACTCCTACTAGTGAATGTAATGTAACACACACCCATACAATGCGCACCACCCCTTGATCTTTTTCTCACTCCTACTAGTGAATCTACTGTAACACACACCCATACAATGCGCACCACCCCGCGATGTTTTTCAGAAACCTATCCAACATTGCCACTGCATGTTCCCTGACCTCCCCATGGTGACCACCCCGCGGTGCTTTTCTCCATCCTACATTGCCACTCACTGCCTATCCTAATTCAGACACTCCGATTCACACCACCCCGTGATGTTTTTCTCACTTCCAGTAGTGAATGTAATGTAACACACACCCATACAATGCACACCACCCCGTGATGTTTTTCTCCCTCCTACTAGTGAATGTAATGTAACACACACCCATACAATGCGCACCACCCCGTGATGTTTTTCTCACTCCTACTAGGGAATGTAATGTAACACACACCCATACAATGCGCACCACCCCGTGAAGTGTTTCTCACTCTTACTAGTGAATGTAATGTAACACACACCCATACAATGCGCACCACCCCGTGATGTTTTTCTCACTCCTACTAGTGAATGTAATGTAACACACACCCATACAATGCGCACTACCCCGTGATGTTTTTCTCACTCCTACTAGTCAATGTAATGTAACACACACCCATACAATGAGCACCACCCCGTGATGTTTTTCTCACTCCTATTAGTGAATGTAATGTAACACACACCCATACATTGCCCACCACCCCGTGATGTTTTTCTCACTCCTACTAGTGAATGTAATGTAACACACACCCATACAATGCGCACCACCCCGTGATGGTTTTCTCACTCCTACTAGTGAATCTAATGTAACACACACCCATACAATGCCCACCACCCCGCTATGTTTTTCAGAAACCTATCCTACATTGCCACTGCATGTTCCCTGACCTCCCCATGCTGACCACCCCGCGGTGCTTTTCTCCATCCTACATTGCCACTCACTGCCTATCCTAATTCAGACCCTCCGATTCACACCACCCCGTGATGTTTTTCTCACTCCTAGTAGTGAATGTAATGTAACACACACCCATACAATGCACACCACCCCGTGATGTTTTTCTCACTCCTACTAGTGAATGTAATGTAACACACACCCACACAATGCGCACCACCCCGTGATGTTTTTCTCACTCCTACTAGTGAATGTAATGTAACACACACCCATACAATGCGTACCACCCCGTGATGTTTTTCTCACTCCTACTAGTGAATGTAATGTAACACACACCCATAAAATGCGCACCACCCCGTGATGTTTTTCTCACTCCTACTAGTGAATGTAATGTAACACACACCCATACAATGCGCACCACCCCGTGATGTTTTTCTCACTCCTACTAGTCAATGTAATGTAACACACACCCATACAATGCGCACCACCCCGTGATGTTTTTCTCACTCCTACTAGTGAATGTAATGTAACACACACCCATACAATGCGCACCACCCCGTGAAGTTTTTCTCACTCCTACTAGTGAATCTAATGTAACACACACCCATACAATGCGCACCACCCCGTGATGTTTTTCTCACTCCTACTAGTGAATGTAATGTAACACACTCCCATACAATGCGCACCACCCCGTGATGTTTTTCTCACTCCTACTAGTGAATCTAATGTAACACACACCCATACAATGCGCACCACCCCGCGATGTTTTTCAGAAACCTATCCTACATTGCCACTGCATGTTCCCTGACCTCCCCATGCTGACCACCCCGCGGTGCTTTTCTCCATCCTACATTGCCACTCACTGCCTATCCTAATTCAGACCCTCCGATTCACACCACCCCGTGATGTTTTTCTCAGTCCTAGTAGTGAATGTAATGTAACACACACCCATACAATGCACACCACACCGTGATGTTTTTCTCACTCCTACTAGTGAATGTAATGTAACACACACCCATACAATGCGCACCACCCCGTGATGTTTTTTTCACTCCTACTAGTCAATGTAATGTAACACACACCCATACAATGCGCACCACCCCGTGATGTTTTTCTCACTCCTACTAGTGAATGTAATGAAACACACAACCATACAATGCGCACCACCCCGTGATGTTTTTCTCACTCCTATTAGTGAATGTAATGTAACACACACCCATACAATGCGCACCACCCCGTGATGTTTTTCTCACTCCTACTAGTGAATCTAATGTAACACACACCCATACAATGCGCACCGCCCCGTGATGTTTTTCTCACTCCGACTAGTGAATCTAATGTAATACACACCCATACAATGCGCACCACCCCATGATGTTTTTCTCACTCCTACTAGTGAATGCAATGTAACACACACCCATACAATGCGCACCACCACGTGATGTTTTTCTCACTCCTACAGGAGAATGTAATGTAAAACACACACATACAATGCGCACCACCCCGTGATGTTTTTCTCATTCCTACTAGTGAATGTAATGTAACACACACCCATACAATGCGCACCACCCCGTGATGTTTTTCTCCCTGCTACTAGTGAATGTAATGTAACACACACCCATACAATGCGCACTACCCCGTGATGTTTTTCTCACTCCTTCTAGTGAATGTAATGTAACACACACCCATACAATGCGCACCACCCCGTGATGTTTTTCAGAAACCTATCCTACATTGCCACTGCATGTTCCCTGACCTCCCCATGCTGACCAACCCGCGGTGCTTTTCTCCATCCTACATTGCCACTCACTGCCTATCCTAATTCAGACCCTCCGATTCACACCACCCCATGATGTTTTTCTCACTCCTAGTAGTCAATGTAATGTAACACACACCCATACAATGCGCACTACCGCATGATGTTTTTCTCACTCCTACTAGTGAATGTAATGTAACACACACCAATACAATGTGCACCACCCCGTGATGTTTTTCTCACTCCTACTAGTGAATGTAATGTAACACACACCCATACAATGCGCACCACCCCGTGATGTTTTTCTCACTCCTACTAGTGAATGTAATGTAACACACACCCATACAATGCGCACCACCCCGTGATGTTTTTCTCACTCCTACTAGTGAATGTAATGTAACACACACCCATACAATGCGCACCACCCTGTGATGTTTTTCTCACTCCTACTAGTGAATGTAATGTAACACACACCCATACAATGCGCACCACCCCGTGATGTTTTTCTCACTCCTACTAGTGAATGTAATGTAACACACACCCATACAATGCGCACCACCCCGTGATGTTTTTCTCACTCCTACTAGTGAATGTAATGTAACACACACCCATACAATGCGCACTACCCCGTGATGTTTTTCTCACTCCTACTAGTCAATGTAATGTAACACACACCCATACAATGAGCACCACCCCGTGATGTTTTTCTCACTCCTATTAGTGAATGTAATGAAACACACACCCATACAATGCGCACCACCCCGTGATGTTTTTCTCACTCCTACTAGTCAATGTAATGTAACACACACCCATACAATGCGCACCACCCCGTGATGTTTTTCTCACTCCTACTAGTGAATGTAATGTAACACACACCCATACAATGCGCACCACCCCGTGATGTTTTTCTCACTCCTACTAGTGAATGTAATGAAACACACACCCATACAATGCGCACTACCCCGTGATGTTTTTCTCACTGCTACTAGTGAATGTAATGTAACACACACCCATACAATGCACAACACCCCGTGATGTTTTTCTCACTGCTACTAGTGAATGTAATGTAACACACACCCATACAATGCGGACTACCCCGTGATGTTTTTCTCACTCCTACTAGTGAATATAATGTAACACACACCCATACAATGCGCCCCACCCCGCGATGTTTTTCAGAAACCTATCCTACATTGCCACTGCATGTTCCCTGACCTTCCCATGCTGACCACCACGCGGTGCTTTTCTCCATCCTACATTGCCACTCACTGCCTATACTAATTCAGAGCCTCCGATTCACACCACCCCGTGATGTCTTTCTCACTCCTACTAGTGAATGCAATGTAACACACACCCATACAATGCGCACCACCCCGTGACGTTTTTCTCACTCCTACTAGTGAATGTAATGTAACACACACCCACACAATGCGCACCACCCCGTGATGTTTTTCTCACTCCTACTAGTGAATGTAATGTAACACATACCCATACAATGCGTACCACCCCGTGATGTTTTTCTCACTCCTACTAGTGAATCTAATGTAACACACACCCATACAATGCGCACCACCCCTTGATGTTTTTCTCACTCCTACTAGTGAATCTAATGTAACACACACCCATACAATGCGCACCACCCCGCGATGTTTTTCAGAAACCTATCCTACATTGCCACTGCATGTTCCCTGACCTCCCCATGCTGACCACCCCGCGGTGCTTTTCTCCATCCTACATTGCCACTCACTGCCTATCCTAATTCAGACCCTCCGATTCACACCACCCCGTGATGTTTTTCTCACTCCTAGTAGTCAATGTAATGTAACACACACCCATACAATGCGCACTACCGCATGATGTTTTTCTCACTCCTACTAGTGAATGTAATGTAACACACACCCATACAATGCGCACCACCCCGCGATGTTTTTCAGAAACCTATCCTACATTGCCACTGCATGTTCCCTGACCTTCCCATGCTGACCACCACGCGGTGCTTTTCTCCATCCTACATTGCCACTCACTGCCTATACTAATTCAGAGCCTCCGATTCACACCACCCCGTGATGTCTTTCTCACTCCTACTAGTGAATGCAATGTAACACACACCCATACAATGCGCACCACCCCGTGACGTTTTTCTCACTCCTACTAGTGAATGTAATGTAACACACACCCATACAATGCGCACCACCCCGTGATGTTTTTCTCACTCCTACTAGTGAATGTAATGAAACACACACCCATACAATGCGCACTACCCCGTGATGTTTTTCTCACTGCTACTAGTGAATGTAATATAACACACACCCATACAATGCGCAACACCCCGTGATGTTTTTCTCACTGCTACTAGTGAATGTAATGTAACACACACCCATAAAATTCGCACTACCCCGTGATGTTTTTCTCACTCCTACTAGTGAATGTAATGTAACACACACCCATACAATGCGCCCCACCCCGCGATGTTTTTCAGAAACCTATCCTACATTGCCACTGCATGTTCCCTGACCTTCCCATGCTGACCACCACGCGGTGCTTTTCTCCATCCTACATTGCCACTCACTGCCTATACTAATTCAGAGCCTCCGATTCACACCACCCCGTGATGTCTTTCTCACTCCTACTAGTGAATGCAATGTAACACACACCCATACAATGCGCACCACCCCGTGACGTTTTTCTCACTCCTACTAGTGAATGTAATGTAACACACACCCATACAATGCGCACCACCCCGTGATGTTTTTCTCACTCCTACTAGTGAATGTAATGTAACACATACCCATACAATGCGCACCACCCCGTGATGTTTTTCTCACTCCTACTAGTGAATGTAATGTAACACACACCCATACAATGCGCACCACCCCGTGATGTTTTTCTCACTCCTATTAGTGAATCTAATGTAACACACACCCATACAATGCGCACCGCCCCGTGATGTTTTTCTCTCTCCTACTAGTGAATCTAATGTAATACACACCCATACAATGCGCACCACCCCATGATGTTTTTCTCACTCCTACTAGTGAATGCAATGTAACACACACCCATACAATGCGCACCACCACGTGATGTTTTTCTCACTCCTACAGGTGAATGTAATGTAAAACACACACATACAATGCGCACCACCCCGTGATGTTTTTCTCATTCCTACTAGTGAATGTAATGTAACACACACCCATACAATGCGCACCACCCCGTGATGTTTTTCTCCCTGCTACTAGTGAATGTAATGTAACACACACCCATACAATGCGCACTACCCCGTGATGTTTTTCTCACTCCTACTAGTGAATGTAATGTAACACACACCCATACAATGCGCACCACCCCGTGATGTTTTTCAGAAACCTATCCTACATTGCCACTGCATGTTCCCTGACCTCCCCATGCTGACCAACCCGCGGTGCTTTTCTCCATCCTACATTGCCACTCACTGCCTATCCTAATTCAGACCCTCCGATTCACACCACCCCATGATGTTTTTCTCACTCCTAGTAGTCAATGTAATGTAACACACACCCATACAATGCGCACTACCGCATGATGTTTTTCTCACTCCTACTAGTGAATGTAATGTAACACACACCAATACAATGTGCACCACCCCGTGATGTTTTTCTCACTCCTACTAGTGAATGTAATGTAACACACACCCATACAATGCGCACCACCCCGTGATGTTTTTCTCACTCCTACTAGTGAATGTAATGTAACACACACCCATACAATGCGCACCACCCCGTGATGTTTTTCTCACTCCTACTAGTGAATGTAATGTAACACACACCCATACAATGCGCACCACCCTGTGATGTTTTTCTCACTCCTACTAGTGAATGTAATGTAACACACACCCATACAATGCGCACCACCCCGTGATGTTTTTCTCACTCCTACTAGTGAATGTAATGTAACACACACCCATACAATGCGCACCACCCCGTGATGTTTTTCTCACTCCTACTAGTGAATGTAATGTAACACACACCCATACAATGCGCACTACCCCGTGATGTTTTTCTCACTCCTACTAGTCAATGTAATGTAACACACACCCATACAATGAGCACCACCCCGTGATGTTTTTCTCACTCCTATTAGTGAATGTAATGAAACACACACCCATACAATGCGCACCACCCCGTGATGTTTTTCTCACTCCTACTAGTCAATGTAATGTAACACACACCCATACAATGCGCACCACCCCGTGATGTTTTTCTCACTCCTACTAGTGAATGTAATGTAACACACACCCATACAATGCGCACCACCCCGTGATGTTTTTCTCACTCCTATTAGTGAATGTAATGAAACACACACCCATACAATGCGCACTACCCCGTGATGTTTTTCTCACTGCTACTAGTGAATGTAATGTAACACACACCCATACAATGCACAACACCCCGTGATGTTTTTCTCACTGCTACTAGTGAATGTAATGTAACACACACCCATACAATGCGGACTACCCCGTGATGTTTTTCTCACTCCTACTAGTGAATATAATGTAACACACACCCATACAATGCGCCCCACCCCGCGATGTTTTTCAGAAACCTATCCTACATTGCCACTGCATGTTCCCTGACCTTCCCATGCTGACCACCACGCGGTGCTTTTCTCCATCCTACATTGCCACTCACTGCCTATACTAATTCAGAGCCTCCGATTCACACCACCCCGTGATGTCTTTCTCACTCCTACTAGTGAATGCAATGTAATACACACCCATACAATGCGCACCACCCCGTGACGTTTTTCTCACTCCTACTAGTGAATGTAATGTAACACACACCCACACAATGCGCACCACCCCGTGATGTTTTTCTCACTCCTACTAGTGAATGTAATGTAACACATACCCATACAATGCGTACCACCCTGTGATGTTTTTCTCACTCCTACTAGTGAATCTAATGTAACACACACCCATACAATGCGCACCACCCCTTGATGTTTTTCTCACTCCTACTAGTGAATCTAATGTAACACACACCCATACAATGCGCACCACCCCGCGATGTTTTTCAGAAACCTATCCTACATTGCCACTGCATGTTCCCTGACCTCCCCATGCTGACCACCCCGCGGTGCTTTTCTCCATCCTACATTGCCACTCACTGCCTATCCTAATTCAGACACTCCGATTCACACCACCCCGTGATGGTTTTCTCACTCCTAGTAGTGAATGTAATGTAACACACACCCATACAATGCACACCACCCCGTGATGTTTTTCTCACTCCTACTAGTGAATGTAATGTAACACACACCCATACAATGCGCACCACCCCGTGATGTGTTTCTGACTCTTACTAGTGAATGTAATGTTACACACACCCATACAATGCGCACCACCCCGTGATGCTTTTCAGAAACCTATTCTACATTGCCACTGCATGTTCCCTGACCTCCCCATGCTGACCAACCCGCGGTGCTTTTCTCCATCCTACATTGCCACTCACTGCCTATCCTAATTCAGACCCTCCGATTCACACCACCCCGTGATGTTTTTCTCACTCCTAGTAGTCAATGTAATGTAACACACACCCATACAATGCGCACTACCGCATGATGTTTTTCTCACTCCTACTAGTGAATGTAATGTAACACACACCCATACAATGCGCACCACCCCGTGATGTTTTTCTCACTCCTACTAGTGAATGTAATGAAACACACACCCATACAATGCGCACTACCCCGTGATGTTTTTCTCACTGCTACTAGTGAATGTAATGTAACACACACCCATACAATGCGCAACACCCCGTGATGTTTTTCTCACTGCTACTAGTGAATGTAATGTAACACACACCCATACAATTCGCACTACCCCGTGATGTTTTTCTCACTCCTACTAGTGAATGTAATGTAACACACACCCATACAATGCGCCCCACCCCGCGATGTTTTTCAGAAACCTATCCTACATTGCCACTGCATGTTCCCTGACCTTCCCATGCTGACCACCACGCGGTGCTTTTCTCCATCCTACATTGCCACTCACTGCCTATACTAATTCAGAGCCTCCGATTCACACCACCCCGTGATGTCTTTCTCACTCCTACTAGTGAATGCAATGTAACACACACCCATACAATGCGCACCACCCCTTGATGTTTTTCTCACTCCTACTAGTGAATCTAATGTAACACACACCCATACAATGCGCACCACCCCGCGATGTTTTTCAGAAACCTATCCTACATTGCCACTGCATGTTCCCTGACCTCCCCATGCTGAGCACCCCGCGGTGCTTTTCTCCATCCTACATTGCCACTCACTGCCTATCCTAATTCAGACACTCCGATTCACACCACCCCGTGATGTTTTTCTCACTCCTAGTAGTGAATGTAATGTAACACACACCCATACAATGCACACCACCCCGTGATGTTTTTCTCACTCCTACTAGTGAATGTAATGTAACACACACCCATACAATGCGCACCACCCCGTGATGTGTTTCTCACTCTTACTAGTGAATGTAATGTAACACACAACCATACAATGCGCACCACCCCGTGATGTTTTTCTCACTCCTACTAGTGAATGTAATGTAACACACACCCATACAATGCGCACTACCCCGTGATGTTTTTCTCACTCCTACTAGTCAATGTAATGTAACACACACCCATACAATGAGCACCACCCCTTGATGTTTTTCTCACTCCTATTAGTGAATGTAATGTAACACACAGCCATACAATGCGCACCACCCCGTGATGTTTTTCTCACTCCTACTAGTCAATGTAATGTAACACACACCCATACAATGCGCACCACCCCGTGATGTTTTTCTCACTCCTACTAGTGAATGTAATGTAACACACACCCATACAATGCGCACCACCCCGTGATGTTTTTCTCACTCCTACTAGTGAATGTAATGTAACACACACCCATACAATGCGCACCACCCCGTGATGTTTTTCTCACTCCTACTAGTGAATCTAATGTAACACACACCCATACAATGCCCACCACCCCGCGATGTTTTTCAGAAACCTATCCTACATTTCCACTGCATGTTCCCTGACCTCCCAATGCTGACCACCCCGCGGTGCTTTTCTCCATCCTACATTGCCACTCACTGCCTATCCTAATTCAGACCCTCCGATTCACACCACCCCGTGATGTTTTTCTCACTCCTAGTAGTGAATGTAATGTAACACACACCCATACAATGCACACCACCCCGTGATGTTTTTCTCACTCCTACTAGTGAATGTAATGAAACACACACCCATACAATGCGCACCACCCCGTGATGTTTTTCTCACTGCTACTAGTGAATGTAATGTAACACACACCCATACAATGCGCACTACCCCGTGATGTTTTTCTCACTCCTACTAGTGAATGTAATGTAACACACACCCATACAATGCGCCCCACCCCGCGATGTTTTTCAGAAACCTATCCTAAATTGCCACTGCATGTTCCCTGACCTTCCCATGCTGACCACCACGCGGTGCTTTTCTCCATCCTACATTGCCACTCACTGCCTATCCTAATTCAGACCCTCCAATTCACGCCACCACCTGATGTTTTTCTCACCCCTACTAGTGAATGTAATGTAACACACACCCATACAATGCGCACCACCCCGTGATGTTTTTCTCACTCCTACTAGTGAATGTAATGTAACACACACCCATACAATGCGCACCACCCCGTGATGTTTTTCTCACTCCTACTAGTGAATGTAATGTAACACACACCCATAAAATGCGGACCACCCCGTGATGTTTTTCTCACTCCTAAGAGTGAATCTAATGTAACACACACCCATACAATGCGCACTACCGCATGATGTTTTTCTCACTCCTACTAGTGAATGTAATGTAACACACACCCATACAATGCGCACCACCCCGTGATGTTTTTCTCACTGCTACTAGTGAATGTAATGTAACACACACCCATACAATGCGCACCACCCCGTGATGTTTTTCTCACTCCTACTAGTGAATGTAATGTAACACACACCCATACAATGCGCACCACCCCGTGATGTTTTTCTCACTCCTACTAGTGAATGTAATGTAACACACACCCATACAATGCGCACCACCCTGTGATGTTTTTCTCACTCCTACTAGTGAATGTAATGTAACACACACCCATACAATGCGCACCACCCCGTGATGTTTTTCTCACTCCTACTAGTGAATGTAATGTAACACACACCCATACAATGCGCACCACCCCGTGATGTTTTTCTCACTCCTACTAGTGAATGTAATGTAACACACACCCATACAATGCGCACTACCCCGTGATGTTTTTCTCACTCCTACTAGTCAATGTAATGTAACACACACCCATACAATGAGCACCACCCCGTGATGTTTTTCTCACTCCTATTAGTGAATGTAATGAAACACACACCCATACAATGCGCACCACCCCGTGATGTTTTTCTCACTCCTACTAGTCAATGTAATGTAACACACACCCATACAATGCGCACCACCCCGTGATGTTTTTCTCACTCCTACTAGTGAATGTAATGTAACACACACCCATACAATGCGCACCACCCCGTGATGTTTTTCTCACTCCTACTAGTGAATGTAATGAAACACACACCCATACAATGCGCACTACCCCGTGATGTTTTTCTCACTGCTACTAGTGAATGTAATGTAACACACACCCATACAATGCACAACACCCCGTGATGTTTTTCTCACTGCTACTAGTGAATGTAATGTAACACACACCCATACAATGCGGACTACCCCGTGATGTTTTTCTCACTCCTACTAGTGAATATAATGTAACACACACCCATACAATGCGCCCCACCCCGCGATGTTTTTCAGAAACCTATCCTACATTGCCACTGCATGTTCCCTGACCTTCCCATGCTGACCACCACGCGGTGCTTTTCTCCATCCTACATTGCCACTCACTGCCTATACTAATTCAGAGCCTCCGATTCACACCACCCCGTGATGTCTTTCTCACTCCTACTAGTGAATGCAATGTAACACACACCCATACAATGCGCACCACCCCGTGACGTTTTTCTCACTCCTACTAGTGAATGTAATGTAACACACACCCACACAATGCGCACCACCCCGTGATGTTTTTCTCACTCCTACTAGTGAATGTAATGTAACACATACCCATACAATGCGTACCACCCCGTGATGTTTTTCTCACTCCTACTAGTGAATCTAATGTAACACACACCCATACAATGCGCACCACCCCTTGATGTTTTTCTCACTCCTACTAGTGAATCTAATGTAACACACACCCATACAATGCGCACCACCCCGCGATGTTTTTCAGAAACCTATCCTACATTGCCACTGCATGTTCCCTGACCTCCCCATGCTGACCACCCCGCGGTGCTTTTCTCCATCCTACATTGCCACTCACTGCCTATCCTAATTCAGACCCTCCGATTCACACCACCCCGTGATGTTTTTCTCACTCCTAGTAGTCAATGTAATGTAACACACACCCATACAATGCGCACTACCGCATGATGTTTTTCTCACTCCTACTAGTGAATGTAATGTAACACACACCCATACAATGCGCACCACCCCGCGATGTTTTTCAGAAACCTATCCTACATTGCCACTGCATGTTCCCTGACCTTCCCATGCTGACCACCACGCGGTGCTTTTCTCCATCCTACATTGCCACTCACTGCCTATACTAATTCAGAGCCTCCGATTCACACCACCCCGTGATGTCTTTCTCACTCCTACTAGTGAATGCAATGTAACACACACCCATACAATGCGCACCACCCCGTGACGTTTTTCTCACTCCTACTAGTGAATGTAATGTAACACACACCCATACAATGCGCACCACCCCGTGATGTTTTTCTCACTCCTACTAGTGAATGTAATGAAACACACACCCATACAATGCGCACTACCCCGTGATGTTTTTCTCACTGCTACTAGTGAATGTAATATAACACACACCCATACAATGCGCAACACCCCGTGATGTTTTTCTCACTGCTACTAGTGAATGTAATGTAACACACACCCATAAAATTCGCACTACCCCGTGATGTTTTTCTCACTCCTACTAGTGAATGTAATGTAACACACACCCATACAATGCGCCCCACCCCGCGATGTTTTTCAGAAACCTATCCTACATTGCCACTGCATGTTCCCTGACCTTCCCATGCTGACCACCACGCGGTGCTTTTCTCCATCCTACATTGCCACTCACTGCCTATACTAATTCAGAGCCTCCGATTCACACCACCCCGTGATGTCTTTCTCACTCCTACTAGTGAATGCAATGTAACACACACCCATACAATGCGCACCACCCCGTGACGTTTTTCTCACTCCTACTAGTGAATGTAATGTAACACACACCCATACAATGCGCACCACCCCGTGATGTTTTTCTCACTCCTACTAGTGAATGTAATGTAACACATACCCATACAATGCGCACCACCCCGTGATGTTTTTCTCACTCCTACTAGTGAATGTAATGTAACACACACCCATACAATGCGCACCACCCCGTGATGTTTTTCTCACTCCTATTAGTGAATCTAATGTAACACACACCCATACAATGCGCACCGCCCCGTGATGTTTTTCTCTCTCCTACTAGTGAATCTAATGTAATACACACCCATACAATGCGCACCACCCCATGATGTTTTTCTCACTCCTACTAGTGAATGCAATGTAACACACACCCATACAATGCGCACCACCACGTGATGTTTTTCTCACTCCTACAGGTGAATGTAATGTAAAACACACACATACAATGCGCACCACCCCGTGATGTTTTTCTCATTCCTACTAGTGAATGTAATGTAACACACACCCATACAATGCGCACCACCCCGTGATGTTTTTCTCCCTGCTACTAGTGAATGTAATGTAACACACACCCATACAATGCGCACTACCCCGTGATGTTTTTCTCACTCCTACTAGTGAATGTAATGTAACACACACCCATACAATGCGCACCACCCCGTGATGTTTTTCAGAAACCTATCCTACATTGCCACTGCATGTTCCCTGACCTCCCCATGCTGACCAACCCGCGGTGCTTTTCTCCATCCTACATTGCCACTCACTGCCTATCCTAATTCAGACCCTCCGATTCACACCACCCCATGATGTTTTTCTCACTCCTAGTAGTCAATGTAATGTAACACACACCCATACAATGCGCACTACCGCATGATGTTTTTCTCACTCCTACTAGTGAATGTAATGTAACACACACCAATACAATGTGCACCACCCCGTGATGTTTTTCTCACTCCTACTAGTGAATGTAATGTAACACACACCCATACAATGCGCACCACCCCGTGATGTTTTTCTCACTCCTACTAGTGAATGTAATGTAACACACACCCATACAATGCGCACCACCCCGTGATGTTTTTCTCACTCCTACTAGTGAATGTAATGTAACACACACCCATACAATGCGCACCACCCTGTGATGTTTTTCTCACTCCTACTAGTGAATGTAATGTAACACACACCCATACAATGCGCACCACCCCGTGATGTTTTTCTCACTCCTACTAGTGAATGTAATGTAACACACACCCATACAATGCGCACCACCCCGTGATGTTTTTCTCACTCCTACTAGTGAATGTAATGTAACACACACCCATACAATGCGCACTACCCCGTGATGTTTTTCTCACTCCTACTAGTCAATGTAATGTAACACACACCCATACAATGAGCACCACCCCGTGATGTTTTTCTCACTCCTATTAGTGAATGTAATGAAACACACACCCATACAATGCGCACCACCCCGTGATGTTTTTCTCACTCCTACTAGTCAATGTAATGTAACACACACCCATACAATGCGCACCACCCCGTGATGTTTTTCTCACTCCTACTAGTGAATGTAATGTAACACACACCCATACAATGCGCACCACCCCGTGATGTTTTTCTCACTCCTATTAGTGAATGTAATGAAACACACACCCATACAATGCGCACTACCCCGTGATGTTTTTCTCACTGCTACTAGTGAATGTAATGTAACACACACCCATACAATGCACAACACCCCGTGATGTTTTTCTCACTGCTACTAGTGAATGTAATGTAACACACACCCATACAATGCGGACTACCCCGTGATGTTTTTCTCACTCCTACTAGTGAATATAATGTAACACACACCCATACAATGCGCCCCACCCCGCGATGTTTTTCAGAAACCTATCCTACATTGCCACTGCATGTTCCCTGACCTTCCCATGCTGACCACCACGCGGTGCTTTTCTCCATCCTACATTGCCACTCACTGCCTATACTAATTCAGAGCCTCCGATTCACACCACCCCGTGATGTCTTTCTCACTCCTACTAGTGAATGCAATGTAATACACACCCATACAATGCGCACCACCCCGTGACGTTTTTCTCACTCCTACTAGTGAATGTAATGTAACACACACCCACACAATGCGCACCACCCCGTGATGTTTTTCTCACTCCTACTAGTGAATGTAATGTAACACATACCCATACAATGCGTACCACCCTGTGATGTTTTTCTCACTCCTACTAGTGAATCTAATGTAACACACACCCATACAATGCGCACCACCCCTTGATGTTTTTCTCACTCCTACTAGTGAATCTAATGTAACACACACCCATACAATGCGCACCACCCCGCGATGTTTTTCAGAAACCTATCCTACATTGCCACTGCATGTTCCCTGACCTCCCCATGCTGACCACCCCGCGGTGCTTTTCTCCATCCTACATTGCCACTCACTGCCTATCCTAATTCAGACACTCCGATTCACACCACCCCGTGATGGTTTTCTCACTCCTAGTAGTGAATGTAATGTAACACACACCCATACAATGCACACCACCCCGTGATGTTTTTCTCACTCCTACTAGTGAATGTAATGTAACACACACCCATACAATGCGCACCACCCCGTGATGTGTTTCTGACTCTTACTAGTGAATGTAATGTTACACACACCCATACAATGCGCACCACCCCGTGATGCTTTTCAGAAACCTATTCTACATTGCCACTGCATGTTCCCTGACCTCCCCATGCTGACCAACCCGCGGTGCTTTTCTCCATCCTACATTGCCACTCACTGCCTATCCTAATTCAGACCCTCCGATTCACACCACCCCGTGATGTTTTTCTCACTCCTAGTAGTCAATGTAATGTAACACACACCCATACAATGCGCACTACCGCATGATGTTTTTCTCACTCCTACTAGTGAATGTAATGTAACACACACCCATACAATGCGCACCACCCCGTGATGTTTTTCTCACTCCTACTAGTGAATGTAATGAAACACACACCCATACAATGCGCACTACCCCGTGATGTTTTTCTCACTGCTACTAGTGAATGTAATGTAACACACACCCATACAATGCGCAACACCCCGTGATGTTTTTCTCACTGCTACTAGTGAATGTAATGTAACACACACCCATACAATTCGCACTACCCCGTGATGTTTTTCTCACTCCTACTAGTGAATGTAATGTAACACACACCCATACAATGCGCCCCACCCCGCGATGTTTTTCAGAAACCTATCCTACATTGCCACTGCATGTTCCCTGACCTTCCCATGCTGACCACCACGCGGTGCTTTTCTCCATCCTACATTGCCACTCACTGCCTATACTAATTCAGAGCCTCCGATTCACACCACCCCGTGATGTCTTTCTCACTCCTACTAGTGAATGCAATGTAACACACACCCATACAATGCGCACCACCCCTTGATGTTTTTCTCACTCCTACTAGTGAATCTAATGTAACACACACCCATACAATGCGCACCACCCCGCGATGTTTTTCAGAAACCTATCCTACATTGCCACTGCATGTTCCCTGACCTCCCCATGCTGAGCACCCCGCGGTGCTTTTCTCCATCCTACATTGCCACTCACTGCCTATCCTAATTCAGACACTCCGATTCACACCACCCCGTGATGTTTTTCTCACTCCTAGTAGTGAATGTAATGTAACACACACCCATACAATGCACACCACCCCGTGATGTTTTTCTCACTCCTACTAGTGAATGTAATGTAACACACACCCATACAATGCGCACCACCCCGTGATGTGTTTCTCACTCTTACTAGTGAATGTAATGTAACACACAACCATACAATGCGCACCACCCCGTGATGTTTTTCTCACTCCTACTAGTGAATGTAATGTAACACACACCCATACAATGCGCACTACCCCGTGATGTTTTTCTCACTCCTACTAGTCAATGTAATGTAACACACACCCATACAATGAGCACCACCCCTTGATGTTTTTCTCACTCCTATTAGTGAATGTAATGTAACACACAGCCATACAATGCGCACCACCCCGTGATGTTTTTCTCACTCCTACTAGTCAATGTAATGTAACACACACCCATACAATGCGCACCACCCCGTGATGTTTTTCTCACTCCTACTAGTGAATGTAATGTAACACACACCCATACAATGCGCACCACCCCGTGATGTTTTTCTCACTCCTACTAGTGAATGTAATGTAACACACACCCATACAATGCGCACCACCCCGTGATGTTTTTCTCACTCCTACTAGTGAATCTAATGTAACACACACCCATACAATGCCCACCACCCCGCGATGTTTTTCAGAAACCTATCCTACATTTCCACTGCATGTTCCCTGACCTCCCAATGCTGACCACCCCGCGGTGCTTTTCTCCATCCTACATTGCCACTCACTGCCTATCCTAATTCAGACCCTCCGATTCACACCACCCCGTGATGTTTTTCTCACTCCTAGTAGTGAATGTAATGTAACACACACCCATACAATGCACACCACCCCGTGATGTTTTTCTCACTCCTACTAGTGAATGTAATGAAACACACACCCATACAATGCGCACCACCCCGTGATGTTTTTCTCACTGCTACTAGTGAATGTAATGTAACACACACCCATACAATGCGCACTACCCCGTGATGTTTTTCTCACTCCTACTAGTGAATGTAATGTAACACACACCCATACAATGCGCCCCACCCCGCGATGTTTTTCAGAAACCTATCCTAAATTGCCACTGCATGTTCCCTGACCTTCCCATGCTGACCACCACGCGGTGCTTTTCTCCATCCTACATTGCCACTCACTGCCTATACTAATTCAGAGCCTCCGATTCACACCACCCCGTGATGTCTTTCTCACTCCTACTAGTGAATGCAATGTAACACACACCCATACAATGCGCACCACCCCGTGACGTTTTTCTCACTCCTACTAGTGAATGTAATGTGACACACATCCACACAATGCGCACCACCCCGTGATGTTTTTCTCACTCCTACTAGTGAATGTAATGTAACACACACCCATACAATGCGCCCCACCCCGCGATGTTTTTCAGAAACCTATCCTACATTGCCACTCCATGTTCCCTGACCTCCCCATGCTGACCACCCCGCGGTGCTTTTCTCCATCCTACATTGCCACTCACTGCCTATCCTAATTCAGACCCTCCGATTCACACCACCCCTTGATGTTTTTCTCACTCCTAGTAGTGAATGTAATGTAACACACACCCATACAATGCGCACCACCGCATGATGTTTTTCTCACTCCTACTAGTGAATGTAATGTAACACACACCCATACAATGCGCACCACCCCGTGATGTTTTTCTCACTCCTACTAGTGAATGTAATGTAACACACACCCATGCAATGCGCACCACCCCGTGATGTTTTTCTCACTCCTCCTAGTGAATGTAATGTAACACACACCCATACAATGCGCACCACACCGTGATGTTTTTCTCACTCCTACTAGTGAATCTAATGTAACACACACCCATAAAATGCGCACCACCCCGCGATGTTTTTCAGAAACCTATCCTACATTGCCACTGCATGTTCCCTGACCTCCCCATGCTGACCACCCCGCGGAGCTTTTCTCCATCCTACATTGCCACTCACTTCCTATCCTAATTCAGACCCTCCGATTCACACCACCCCGTGATGTTTTTCTCACTCCTACTAGTGAATGTAATGTAACACACACCCATACAATGCGCACCACCCCGTGATGTTTTTCTCACTCCTACTAGTGAATGTAATGTAACACACACCCATACAATGCGCACCACCCCGTGATGTTTTTCTCACTCCTACTAGTGAATGTAATGTAACACACACCCATACAATGCGCACCACCCCGTGATGTTTTTCTCACTACGACTAGTGAATGTAATGTAACACACCCCCATACAATGCGCACCACCCCGTGATGTTTTTCTCACTCCTACTAGTGAATCTAATGTAACACACACCCATACAATGCGCACCATCCCGTGATGTTTTTCTCACTCCTACTAGTGAATGTAATGTAACACACACCCATACAATGCGCACCACCCCGTGATGTTTTTCTCACTCCTACTAGTGAATGTAATGTAACACACACCCATACAATACGCACCACCCCGCGATGTTTTTCAGAAACCTATCCTACATTGCCACTGCATGTTCCCTGACCTCCCAATGCTGACCACCCCGCGGTGCTTTTCTCCATCCTACATTGCCACTCACTGCCTATCCTAATTCAGACAGTCCGATTCACACCACACCGTGATGTTTTTCTCACTCCCAGTAGTGAATGTAATGTAACACACACCCATACAATGCGCACCACCCCGTGATGTTTTTCTCACTCCTACTAGTGAATGTAATGTAACACACACCCATACAATGCGCACCAACCCGTCATGTTTTTCTCACTCCTAGTAGTGAATGTAATGTAACACACACCCATACAATGCGCACCACCCTGTGATGTTTTTCTCACTCCTACTACTGAATCTAATGTAACACACACCCATACAATGCGCACCACCCCGTGATGTTTTTCTCACTCCTATTAGTGAATGTAATGTAACACACACCCATACAATGCGCACCAACCCGTGATGTTTTTCTCACTCCTACTAGTGAATGTAATGTAACACACACCCATACAATGCGCACCACCCCGTGAGGTTTTTCTTACTCCTATTAGTGAATGTAATGTAACACACACCCATACAATGCGCACCACCCCGTGATGTTTTTCTCACTCCTACTAGTGAATCTAATGTAACACAATCCCATACAATGCGCACCACCCCGCGATGTTTTTCAGAAACATATCCTACATTCCCACTGCATGTTCCCTGACCTCGCCATGCTGACCACCCCGCGGTGCTTTTCTCCATCCTACATTGCCGCTCACTGCCTATCCTAATTCAGACCCTCCAATTCACGCCACCACCTGATGTTTTTCTCACCCCTACTAGTGAATGTAATGTAACACACACCCATACAATGCGCACCACCCCGTGATGTTTTTCTCACTCCTACTAGTGAATGTAATGTAACACACACCCATACAATGCGCACCACCCCGTGATGTTTTTCTCACTCCTACTAGTGAATGTAATGTAACACACACCCATAAAATGCGGACCACCCCGTGATGTTTTTCTCACTCCTAAGAGTGAATCTAATGTAACACACACCCATACAATGCGCAACACCCCGTGATGTTTTTCTCACTCCTACTGGTGAATCTAATGTAACACACACACATACAATGCGCACCACCCCATGATGTTTTTCTCACTGCTACTGGTGAATGTAATGTAACACACACCCATACAATGCGCACCACCCCGTGATGTTTTTCTCACTCCTACTAGTGAATGTAATGTAACACACACCCATACAATGCGCACCACCGTGATGTTTTTCTCACTCCTACTAGTGAATGTAATGTAACACACACCCATACAATGCGCACCACCCCGTGATGTTTTTCTCACTCCTACTAGTGAATGTAATGTAACACACACCCATACAATGCACACCATCCCGTGATGTTTTTCTCACTCCTACTAGTGAATGTAATGTAACACACACCCATACAATGCGCACCACCCCGTGATGTTTTTCTCACTCCTACTAGTGAATGTAATGTAACACACACCCATACAATGCGCACCACCCCGTGATGTTTTTCTCACTCCTACTAGTCAATGTAATGTAACACACACCCATACAATGCGCACCACCCCGTGATGTTTTTCTCACTCCTACTAGTCAATGTAATGTAACACACACCCATACAATGCGCACCACCCCGTGATGTTTTTCTCACTCCTACTAGTGAATCTAATGTAACACACACCCATACAATGCACACCGCCCCGTGATGTTTTTCTCACTCCTACTAGTGAATCTAATGTAACACACACCCATAAAATGCGCACCACCCCGCGATGTTTTTCAGAAACCTATCCTACATTGCCATTGCATGTTCCCTGACCTCCCCATGCTGACCACCCCGCGGTGCTTTTCTCCATCCTACATTGCCACTCACTGCCTATCCTAATTCAGACCCTCTGATTCACACCACCCCGTGATGTTTTTCTCACTCCTACTAGTGAATGTAATGTAACACACACCAATACAATGCGCACCACCCCTTGATGTTTTTCTCACTCCTACTATTGAATGTAATGTAACACACACCCATACAATGCGCACCACCCCGTGATGTTTTTCTCACTCCTACTAGTGAATGTAATGTAACACACACCCATACAATGCGCACCACCCCGTGATGTTTTTCTCACTCCTACTAGTGAATGTAATGTAACACACACCCATACAATGCGCACCACCCCGTGATGTTTTTCTCACTCCTACTAGTGAATGTAATGTAACACACACCCATACAAGGCGCACCACCCCATGATGTTTTTCTCACTCCTACTAGTGAATGTAATGTAACACACACCCATACAATGCGCACCACTCCGTGATGTTTTTCTCACTCCTACTAGTGAATGTAATGTAACACACACTAATACAATGCGCACCACCCCGTGATGTTTTTCTCACTCCTACTAGTGAATGTAATGTAACACACACCCATACAATGCGCACGACCCGGTGATGTTTTTCTCACTCCTACTAGTGAATGTAATGTAACACACACCCATACAATGTGCACCACCCCGTGATGTTTTTATCAATCCTACTAGTGAATGTATTGTAACACACACCCATACAATGCGCACCACCCCGTGATGTTTTTCTCACTCCTACAAGTGAATGTAATGTAACACACACCCATAAAATGCGCACCACCCCGTGATGTTTTTCTCACTCCTATTAGTGAATGTAATGTAACACACACCCATAAAATGCGCACCACCCCGTGATGTTTTTCTCACTCCTACTAGTGAATGTAATGTAACACAAACCCATACAATGCGCACCACCCCGTGATGTTTTTCTCACTCCTACTAGTGAATGTAATGTAACACACACCCATAAAATGCGCACCACCCCGTGATGTTTTTCTCACTCCTACTAGTGAATGTAATGTAACACAAACCCACACAAAGCGCACCATCCCGTGATGGTTTTCTCACTCCTACTAGTGAATTTAATGTAACACACACCCATACAATGCGCACCACCCTGTGATGTTTTTCTCACTCCTATTAGTGAATGTAATGTAACACACACCCATACAATGCGCACCACCCCGTGATGTTTTTCTCACTCCTACTAGTGAATGTAATGTAACACACACCCATACAATGCGCACCACCCCGTGATGTTTTTCTCACTCCTACTAGTGAATGTAATGTAACACACACCCATAAAATGCGCACCACCCCGTGATGTTTTTCTCACTCCTACTAGTGAATCTAATGTAACACACACCCATACAATGCGCAACACCCAGTGATGTTTTTCTCACTTCTACTGGTGAATCTAATGTAACACACTCCCATACAATGCGCACCACCCCATGATGTTTTTCTCACTCCTACTAGTGAATGTAATGTAACACACACTCATACAATGCGCACCACCCCGTGATGTTTTTCTCACTCCTACTAGTAAATGTAATGTAACACACACCCATACAATGCGCACCACCCCGTGATGTTTTTCTCACTCCTACTAGTGAATGTAATGAAACACACACCCATACAATGCACACCACCCCGTGATGTTTTTCTCACTCCTACTAGTGAATGTAATGTAACACACACCCATACAATGCGCACCACCCCGCGATGTTTTTCAGAAACCTATCCTACATTGCCACTGCATGTTCCCTGACCTCCCCATCCTGACCAACCCGCGGTGCTTTTCTCCATCCTACATTGCCACTCACTGCCTATCCTAATTCAGACCCTCCGATTAACACCACCCCGTGATGTTTTTCTAACTCCTAGTAGTGAATGTAATGTAACACACACCCATACAATGCGCACCACCCCGTGATGTTTTTCTCACTCCTACTAGTGAATGTAATGTAACACACACCCATACAATGCGCACCACCCCGTGATGTTTTTCTCACTCCTACTAGTGAATGTAATGTAACACACACCCATACAATGCGCACCACCCCGTGATGTTTTTCTCAGTCCTACTAGTTAATGTAATGTAACACACACCCATACAATGCGCACCACCCCGTGATGTTTTTCTCACTCCTACTAGTGAATGTAATGTAACACACACCCATACAATGCGCACCACCCCGTGATGTTTTTCTCACTCCTACTAGTGAATGTAATGTAACACACACCCATATAATGCGCACCACCCCGTCATGTTTTTCTCACTCCTACTAGTGAATGTAATGTAATACACACCCATACAATGCGCACCACCCCGTGATGTTTTTCTCACTCCTACTAGTGAATGTAATGTAACACACACCCATACAATGCGCACCACCCCGTGATGTTTTTCTCACTCCTACTAGTGAATGTAATGTAACACACACCCATACAATGCGCACCACCCCGTCATGTTTTTCTCACTCCTACTAGTGAATGTAATGTAATACACACCCATAAAATGCGCACCACCCCGTGATGTTTTTCTCACTGCTACTAGTGAATCTAATGTAACACACACCCATGCAATGCGCACCACCCCGCGATGTTTTTCAGAAACCTATCCTACATTGCCACTGCATGTTCCCTGAACTCCCCATGCTGACCACCCCGCGGTGCTTTTCTCCATCCTACATTCCCACTCACTGCCTATCCTAATTCAGACCCTCCGATTCACACCACCCCGTGATGTTTTTCTCACTCCTAGTATTGAATGTAATGTAACACACACCCATAAAATGCGCACCACCCCGTGATGTTTTTCTCACTCCTACTAGTGAATGTAATGTAACACACAGCCATACAATGCGCACCACCCCGTGATGTTTTTCTCACTCCTACTAGTGAATCTAATGTAACACACACCCATACAATGCGCACCACCCCGTGATGTTTTTCTCACTCCTACTAGTGAATCTAATGTAACACACACCCATACAATGCGCACCACCCCGTGATGTTTTTCTCACTCCTACTAGTGAATGTAATGTAACACACACCCATACAATGCGCACCACCCCGTGATGTTTTTCTCACTCCTACTAGTGAATGTAATGTAACACACACCCATACAATGCGCACCACCCCGTGATGTTTTTCTCACTCCTACTAGTGAATGTAATGTAACACACACCCATACAATGCAGACCACCCCGTGATGTTTTTCTCACTCCTACTAGTGAATGTAATGTAACACACACCCATACAATGCGCACCACCCCGCGAAGTTTTTCAGATACCTATCCTACATTGCCACTGCATGTTCCCTGACCTCCCCATGCTGACCACCCCGCGGTGCTTTTCTCCATCCTACATTGCCACTCACTGCCTATCCTAATTCAGACCCTCCGATTCACACCACCCCGTGATGTCTTTCTCACTCCTAGTAGTGAATGTAATGTAACACACACCCATAAAATGCGCACCACCCCGTGATGTTTTTCTCACTCCTACTAGTGAATGTAATGTAACACACAGCCATACAATGCGCACCACCCCGTGATGTTTTTCTCACTCCTACTAGTGAATCTAATGTAACACACACCCATACAATGCGCACCACCCCGTGATGTTTTTCTCACTCCTACTAGTGAATCTAATGTAACACACACCCATACAATGCGCACCACCGCGTGATGTTTTTCTCACTCCTACTAGTGAATGTAATGTAACACACACCCATACAATGCGCACCACCCCGTGATGTTTTTCTCACTCCTACTAGTGAATGTAATGTAACACACACCAATACAATGCGCACCACCCCGTGATGTTTTTCTCACTCCTACTAGTGAATGTAATGTAACACACACCCATACAATGCGCACCACCCCGTGATGTTTTTCTCACTCCTACTAGTGAATGTAATGTAACACACACCCATACAATGCGCACCACCCCGTGATGTTTTTCTCACTCCTACTAGTGAATGTAATGTAACACACACCCATACAATGCACACCACCCCGTGATGTTTTTCTCACTCCTACTAGTGAATGTAATGTAACACACACCCATACAATGCGCACCACCCCGCGAAGTTTTTCAGATACCTATCCTACATTGCCACTGCATGTTCCCTGACCTCCCCATGCTGACCACCCCGCGGTGCTTTTCTCCATCCTACATTGCCACTCACTGCCTATCATAATTCAGACCCTCCGATTCACACCACCCCGTGATGTTTTTCTCACTCCTAGTAGTGAATGTAATGTAACACACACCCATACAATGCGCACCACCCTGTGATGTTTTTCTCACTCCTACTACTGAATCTAATGTAACACACACCCATACAATGCGCACCACGCCGTGATGTTTTTCTCACTCCTATTAGTGAATGTAATGTAACACACACCCATACAATGCGCACCACGCCGTGATGTTTTTCTCACTCCTATTAGTGAATGTAATGTAACACACACCCATACAATGCGCACCACCACGTGAGGTTTTTCTTACTCCTATTAGTGAATGTAATGTAACACACACCCATACAATGCGCACCACCCCGTGATGTTTTTCTCACTCCTACTAGTGAATCTAATGTAACACAATCCCATACAATGCGCACCACCCCGCGATGTTTTTCAGAAACCTATCCTACATTCCCACTGCATGTTCCCTGACCTCCCCATGCTGACCACCCCGCGGTGCTTTTCTCCATCCTACATTGCCACTCACTGCCTATCCTAATTCAGACCCTCCGATTCACACCACCCCTTGATGTTTTTCTCACTCCTAGTAGTGAATGTAATGTAACACACACCCATACAATGCGCACCACCGCATGATGTTTTTCTCACTCCTACTAGTGAATGTAATGTAACACACACCCATACAATGCGCACCGCCCCGTGATGTTTTTCTCACTCCTACTAGTGAATCTAATGTAACACACACCCATACAATGCGCACCGCCCCGTGATGGTTTTCTCACTCCTACTAGTGAATCTAATGTAAAACACACCCATACAATGCGCACCACCCCATGATGTTTTTCTCACTCCTACTAGTGAATGTAATGTAACACACACCCATACAATGCGCACCACCCCGTGATGTTTTTCTCACTCCTACTAGTGTATGTAATGTAACACACACACATACAATGCGCACCACCCCGTGATGTTTTTCTCACTGCTACTAGTGAATGTAATGTAACACACACCCATACAATGCGCACCACCCCGTGATGTTTTTCTCACTCCTACTAGTGAATGTAATGTAACACACACCCATACAATGCGCACCACCCCGTGATGTTTTTCTCACTCCTACTAGTGAATGTAATGTAACACACACCCATACAATGCGCACCACCCCGTGATGTTTTTCTCACTCCTAGTAGTGAATGTAATGTAACACACACCCATATAATGCGCACCACCGCATGATGTTTTTCTCACTCCTACTAGTGAATGTAATGTAACACACACCCATACAATGCGCACCACCCCGTGATGTTTTTCAGAAACCTATCCTACATTGCCACTCCATGTTCCCTGACCTCCCCATGCTGACCACCCCGCGGTGCTTTTCTCCATCCTACATTGCCACTCACTGCCTATCCTAATTCAGACCCTCCGATTCACACCACCCCTTGATGTTTTTCTCACTCCTAGTAGTGAATGTAATGTAACACACACCCATATAATGCGCACCACCGCATGATGTTTTTCTCACTCCTACTAGTGAATGTAATGTAACACACACCCATACAATGCGCACCACCCCGTGATGTTTTTCTCACTCCTACTAGTGAATGTAATGTAACACACACCCATGCAATGCGCACCACCCCGTGATGTTTTTCTCACTCCTACTAGTGAATGTAATGTAACACACACCCATACAATGCGCACCACACCGTGATGTTTTTCTCACTCCTACTAGTGAATCTAATGTAACACACACCCATAAAATGCGCACCACCCCGCGATGTTTTTCAGAAACCTATCCTACATTGCCACTGCATGTTCCCTGACCTCCCCATGCTGACCACCCCGCGGAGCTTTTCTCCATCCTACATTGCCACTCACTTCCTATCCTAATTCAGACCCTCCGATTCACACCACCCCGTGATGTTTTTCTCACTCCTACTAGTGAATGTAATGTAACACACACCCATACAATGCGCACCACCCCGTGATGTTTTTCTCACTCCTACTAGTGAATGTAATGTAACACACACCCATACAATGCGCACCACCCCGTGATGTTTTTCTCACTCCTACTAGTGAATGTAATGTAACACACACCCATACAATGCGCAACACTCCGTGATGTTTTTCTCACTACGACTAGTGAATGTAATGTAACACACCCCCATACAATGCGCACCACCCCGTGATGTTTTTCTCACTCCTACTAGTGAATCTAATGTAACACACACCCATACAATGCGCACCACCCCGTGATGTTTTTCTCACTCCTACTAGTGAATGTAATGTAACAAACACCCATACAATGCGCACCACCCCGTCATGTTTTTCTCACTCCTACTAGTGAATGTAATGTAACACACACCCATACAATACGCACCACCCCGCGATGTTTTTCAGAAACCTATCCTACATTGCCACTGCATGTTCCCTGACCTCCCAATGCTGACCACCCCGCGGTGCTTTTCTCCATCCTACATTGCCACTCACTGCCTATCCTAATTCAGACAGTCCGATTCACACCACACCGTGATGTTTTTCTCACTCCTAGTAGTGAATGTAATGTAACACACACCCATACAATGCGCACCACCCCGTGATGTTTTTCTCACTCCTACTAGTGAATGTAATGTAACACACACCCATACAATGCGCACCAACCCGTCATGTTTTTGTCACTCCTACTAGTGAATGTAATGTAACACACACCCATACAATGTGCACCACCCCGCGATGTTTTTCAGAAACCTATCCTACATTGCCACTGCATGTTCCCTGACCTCCCAATGCTGACAAACCTGTGGTGCTTTTCTCCATCCTACATTGCCACTCACTGCCTATCCTAATTCAGACACTCCGATTCACACCACCCCGTGATGTTTTTCTCACTCCTAGTAGTGAATGTAATGTAACACACACCCATACAATGCGCACCACCCCGTGATGTTTTTCTCACTCCTACTAGTGAATGTAATGTAAGACACACCCATACAATGCGCACTACCCCGTGATGTTTTTCTCACTCCTACTAGTCAATGTAATGTAACACACACCCATACAATGCGCACTACCCCGTGATGTTTTTCTCACTCCTACTAGTCAATGTAATGTAACACACACCCATACAATGAGCACCACCCCGTGATGTTTTTCTCACTCCTATTAGTGAATATAATGTAACACACAGCCATACAATGCGCACCACCCCGTGATGTTTTTCTCACTCCTACTAGTGAATGTAATGTAACACACACCCATAAAATGCGCACCACCGCGTGATGTTTTTCTCACTCCTACTAGTGAATGTAATGTAACACACACCCATACAATGCGCACCACCCCTTGATGTTTTTCTCACTCCTACTAGTGAATCTAATGTAACACACACCCATACAATGCGCACCACCCCGTGATGTTTTTCAGAAACCTATCCTACATTGCCACTGCATGTTCCCTGACCTCCCCATGCTGACCACCCCGCGGTGCTTTTCTCCATCCTACATTGCCACTCACTGCCTATCCTAATTCAGACACTCCGATTCACACCACCCCGTGATGTTTTTCTCACTCCTAGTAGTGAATGTAATGTAACACACACCCATACAATGCACACCACCCCGTGATGTTTTTCTCCCTCCTACTAGTGAATGTAATGTAACACACACCCATCCAATGCGCACCACCCCGTGATGTGTTTCTCACTCTTACTAGTGAATGTAATGTAACACACAACCATACAATGCGCACCACCCCGTGATGTTTTTCTCACTCCTACTAGTGAATGTAATGTCACACACACCCATACAATGCGCACCACCCCGTGATGTTTTTCTCACTCCTACTCCTGAATGTAATGTAACACACACCCATACAATGCGCACCACCCCGTGATGTTTTTCTTACTCCTACTAGTGAATGTAATGTAACACACACCCATACAATGCGCACCACCCCGTGATGTTTTTCTCACTCCTACTAGTGAATGTAATGTAACACACACCCATACAATGCGCACCACCCCGTGATGTTTTTGTCACTCCTACTAGTGAATGTGATGTAACACCCACCCATACAATGCGCACCACCCCGTGATGTTTTTCTCACTCCTACTAGTGAATGTAATGTAACACACACCCATGCAATGCGAACCACCCCGTGATGTTTTTCTCACTCCTACTAGTGAAGGTAATGTAACCCACACCCATACAATGCGCACCACCCCGTGATGTTTTTCTCACTCCTACTAGTGAATGTAATGTAACACACACCCATACAATGCGCACCACCCCGTGATGTTTTTCTCACTCCTACTAGTGAATGTAATGTAACACACACCCATACAATATGCACCACCCCGTGATGTTTTTCTCACTCCTACTAGTGAATCTAATGTAACACACACCCATACAATGCACACCACCCCGTGATGTTTTTCTCACTCCTACTAGTGAATGTAATGTAACACACACCCATACAATGCGCACCACCCCTTGATGTTTTTCTCACTCCTACTAGTCAATGTAATGTAACACACAGCCATACAATGCGCACCACCCCGTGATGTTTTTCTCACTCCTACTAGTCAATGTAATGTAACACACACCCATACAATGCGCACCACCCCGTGATGTGTTTCTCACTCTTACTAGTGAATGTAATGTAACACACACCCATACAATGCGCACCACCCCGTGATGTTTTTCTCACTCCTACTAGTGAATGTAATGTAACACACACCCATACAATGCGCACTACCCCGTGATGTTTTTCTCACTCCTACTAGTCAATGTAATGTAACACACACCCATACAATGAGCACCACCCCGTGATGTTTTTCTCACTCCTATTAGTGAATGTAATGAAACACACACCCATACAATGCGCACCACCCCGTGATGTTTTTCTCACTCCTACTAGTCAATGTAATGTAACACACACCCATACAATGCGCACCACCCCGTGATGTTTTTCTCACTCCTACTAGTGAATGTAATGTAACACACACCCATACAATGCGCACCACCCCGTGATGTTTTTCTCACTCCTACTAGTGAATGTAATGAAACACACACCCATACAATGCGCACTACCCCGTGATGTTTTTCTCACTGCTACTAGTGAATGTAATGTAACACACACCCATACAATGCGCAACACCCCGTGATGTTTTTCTCACTGCTACTAGTGAATGTAATGTAACACACACCCATACAATGCGCACTACCCCGTGATGTTTTTCTCACTCCTACTAGTGAATGTAATGTAACACACACCCATACAATGCACACCACCCCGTGATGTTTTTCTCACTCCTACTAGTGAATGTAATGTAACACACACCCTTACAATGCGCACCACCCCGTGATGTGTTTCTCACTCTTACTAGTGAATGTAATGTAACACACACCCATACAATGCGCACCACCCCGTGAGGTTTTTCTCACTCCTACTAGTGAATGTAATGTAACACACACCCATACAATGCGCACTACCCCGTGATGTTTTTCTCACTCCTACTAGTCAATGTAATGTAACACACACCCATACAATGAGCACCACCCCTTGATGTTTTTCTCACTCCTATTAGTGAATGTAATGTAACACACAGCCATACAATATCCACCACCCCGTGATGTTTTTCTCACTCCTACTAGTCAATGTAATGTAACACACACCCATACAATGCGCACCACCCCGTGATGTTTTTCTCACTCCTACTAGTGAATGTAATGTAACAAACACCCATACAATGCGCACCACCCCGTGATGTTTTTCTCACTCCTACTAGTGAATGTAATGTAACACACACCCATACAATGCGCACCACCCCTTGATGTTTTTCTCACTCCTACTAGTGAATCTAATGTAACACACACCCATACAATTCCCACCACCCCGCGATGTTTTTCAGAAACCTGTCCTACATTGCCACTGCATGTTCCCTGACCTCCCCATGCTGACCACCCCGCGGTGCTTTTCTCCATCCTACATTGCCACTCACTGCCTATCCTAATTCAGACCCTCCGATTCACACCACCCCGTGATGTTTTTCTCACTCCTAGTAGTGAATGTAATGTAACACACACCCATACAATGCACACCACCCCGTGATGTTTTTCTCACTCCTACTAGTGAATGTAATGAAACACACACCCATACAATGCGCACCACCCCGTGATGTTTTTCTCACTGCTACTAGTGAATGTAATGTAACACACACCCATACAATGCGCGACACCCCGTGATGTTTTTCTCACTGCTACTAGTGAATGTAATGTAACACACACCCATACAATGCGCACTACGCCGTGATGTTTTTCTCACTCCTACTAGTGAATGTAATGTAACACACACCCATACAATGCGCCCCACCCCGCGATGTTTTTCAGAAACCTATCCTACATTGCCACTGCATGTTCCCTGACCTTCCCATGCTGACCACCACGCGGTGCTTTTCTCCATCCTACATTGCCACTCACTGCCTATACTAATTCAGAGCCTCCGATTCACACCACCCCGTGATGTCTTTCTCACTCCTACTAGTGAATGCAATGTAACACACACCCATACAATGCGCACCACCCCGTGACGTTTTTCTCACTCCTACTAGTGAATGTAATGTAACACCCACACAATGCGCACCACGCCGTGATGTTTTTCTCACTCCTACTAGTGAATGTAATGTAACACATACCCATACAATGCGCACCACCCCGTGATGTTTTTCTCACTCCTACTAGTGAATGTAATGTAACACACACCCACACAATGCGCACCACCCCGTGATGTTTTTCTCACTCCTACTAGTGAATGTAATGTAACACATACCCATACAATGCGTACCACCCCGTGATGTTTTTCTCACTCCTACTAGTGAATGTAATGTAACACACACCCATACAATGCGCACCACCCCTTGATGTTTTTCTCACTCCTACTAGTGAATCTAATGTAACACACACCCATACAATGCGCACCACCCCGCGATGTTTTTCAGAAACCTATCCTATATTGCCACTGCATGTTCCCTGACCTCCCCATGCTGACCACCCCGCGGTGCTTTTCACCATCCTACATTGCCACTCACTGCCTATCCTAATTCAGACACTCTGATTCACACCACCCCGTGATGTTTTTCTCACTCCTAGTAGAGAATGTAATGTAACACACACCCATACAATGCACACCACCCCGTGATGTTTTTCTCCCTCCTACTAGTGAATGTAATGTAACACACACCCATACAATGCGCACCACCCCGTGATGTTTTTCTCACTCCTACTAGTGAATGTAATGTAACACACACCCATACAATGCGCACCACCCCGTGAAGTGTTTCTCACTCTTACTAGTGAATGTAATGTAACACACACCCATGCAATGCGCACCACCCCGTGATGTTTTTCTCAGTCCTACTAGTGAATGTAATGTAACACACACCCATACAATGCGCACTACCCCGTGATGTTTTTCTCACTCCTACTAGTCAATGTAATGTAACACACACCCATACAATGCGCACCACCCCGTGATGTTTTTCTCACTCCTACTAGTGAATGTAATGTAACACACACCCATACAATGCGCACCACCCCGTGATGTTTTTCTCACTCCTACTAGTGAATGTAATGTAACACACACCCATACAATGCGCACCACCCCGTGATGTTTTTCTCACTCCTACTAGTGAATCTAATGTAACACACACCCATACAATGCCCACCACCCCGCGATGTTTTTCAGAAACCTATCCTACATTGCCACTGCATGTTCCCTGACCTCCCCATGCTGACCACCCCGCGGTGCTTTTCTCCATCCTAAATTGCCACTCACTGCCTATCCTAATTCAGACCCTCCGATTCACACCACCCCGTGATGTTTTTCTCACTCCTAGTAGTGAATGTAATGTAACACACACCCATACAATGCACACCACCCCGTGATGTTTTTCTCACTCCTACTAGTGAATGTAATGAAACACGCACCCATACAATGCGCACCACCCCGTGATGTTTTTCTCACTGCTACTAGTGAATGTAATGTAACACACACCCATACAATGCGCAGCACCCCGTGATGTTTTTCTCACTGCTACTAGTGAATGTAATGTAACACACACCCATACAATGGGCACTGCCCCGTGATGTTTTTCTCACTCCTACTAGTGAATGTAATGTAACACACACCCATACAATGCGCCCCACCCCGCGATGTTTTTCAGAAACCTATCCTACATTGCCACTGCATGTTCCCTAACCTTCCCATGCTGACCACCACGCGGTGCTTTTCTCCATCCTACATTGCCACTCACTGCCTATACTAATTCAGAGCCTCCGATTCACACCACCCCGTGATGTCTTTCTCACTCCTACTAGTGAATGCAATGTAACACACACCCATACTATGCGCACCACCCTGTGACGTTTTTCTCATGCCTACTAGTGAATGTAATGTAACACACACCCACACAATGCGCACCACCCCGTGATGTTTTTCTCACTCCTACTAGTGAATGTAATGTAACACATACCCATACAATGCGTACCACCCCGTGATCTTTTTCTCACTCCTACTAGTGAATGTAATGTAACACACACCCATACAATGCGCACCACCCCGTGATGTTTTTCTCACTCCTACTAGTGAATGTAATGTAACACACACCCATACAATGCGCACCACCCCGTGATGTTTTTCTCACTCCTACTAGTGAATGTAATGTAACACACACCCATACAATGCGCACCACCCCGTGATGTTTTTCTCACTCCTACTAGTGAATGTAATGTAACACACACCCATACAATGCGCACCACCCCGTGATGTTTTACTCACTCCTACTAGTGAATCTAATGTAACACACACCCATACAATGCGCACCACCCCGTGATATTTTTCTCACTCCTACTAGTGAATCTAATGTAACACACACCCATACAATGCGCACCACCCCGTGATGTTTTTCTCACTCCTACTAGTGAATGTAATGTAACACACACCCATACAATGCGCACCACCCCGTGATGTTTTTCTCACTCCTACTAGTGAATGTAATGTAACACACACCCATACAATGCACAGCACCCCGTGATGTTTTTCTCACTCCTACTAGTGAATGTAATGTAACACACACCCATAAAATGCGCACCACCCCGTGATGTTTTTCTCACTCCTACTAGTGAATGTAATGTAACACACACCCATACAATGCGCACCACCCCTTGATGTTTTTCTCACTCCTACTAGTGAATCTAATGTAACACACACCCATACAATGCGCACCACCCCGCGATGTTTTTCAGAAACCTATCCTACATTGCCACTGCATGTTCCCTGACCTCCCCATGCTGACCACCCCGCGGTGCTTTTCTCCATCCTACATTGCCACTCACTGCGTATCCTAATTCAGACACTCCGATTCACACCACCCCGTGATGTTTTTCTCACTCCTAGTAGTGAATGTAATGTAACACACACCCATACAATGCACACCACCCCGTGATGTTTTTCTCCCTCCTACTAGTGAATGTAATGTAACACACACCCATACAATGCGCACCACGCCGTGATGTTTTTCTCACTCCTACTAGTGAATGTAATGTAAAACACACCCATACAATGCGCACCACCCCGTGATGTGTTTCTCACTCTTATTAGTGAATGTAATGTAACACACACCCATACAATGCGCACCACCCCGTGATGTTTTTCTCACTCCTACTAGTGAATGTAATGTAACACACACCCATACAATGCGCACTACCCCGTGATGTTTTTCTCACTCCTACTAGTCAATGTAATGTAACACACACCCATACAATGAGCACCACCTCGTGATGTTTTTCTCACTCCTATTAGTGAATGTAATGTAACACACAGCCATACAATGCGCACCACCACGTGATGTTTTTCTCACTCCTACTAGTCAATGTAATGTAACACACACCCATACAATGCGCACCACCCCGTGATGTTTTTCTCACTCCTACTAGTGAATGTAATGAAACACACACCCATACAATGCGCACCACCCCGTGATGTTTTTCTCACTCCTACTAGTGAATGTAATGTAACACACACCCATACAATGCGCACCACCCCGTGATGTTTTTCTCACTCCTACTAGTGAATCTAATGTAACACACACCCATACAATGCCCACCACCCCTCGATGTTTTTCAGAAACCTATCCTACATTGCCACTGCATGTTCCCTGACCTCCCCATGCTGACCACCCCGCGGTGCTTTTCTCCATCCTACATTGCCACTCACTGCCTCTCCTAATTCAGACCCTCCGATTCACACCACCCCGTGATGTTTTTCTCACTCCTAGTAGTGAATGTAATGTAACACACACCCATACAATGCACACCACCCCGTGATGTTTTTCTCACTCCTACTAGTGAATGTAATGAAACACACACCCATACAATGCGCACCACCCCGTGATGTTTTTCTCACTGCTACTAGTGAATGTAATGTAACACACACCCATACAATGCGCAACACCCCGTGATGTTTTTCTCACTGCTACTAGTGATTGTAATGTAACACACACCCATACAATGCGCCCCACCCCGCGATGTTTTTCAGAAACCTATCCTACATTGCCACTGCATGTTTCCTGACCTTCAAATGCTGACCACCACGCGGTGCTTTTCTCCATCCTACATTGCCACTCACTGCCTATACTAATTCAGAGCCTCCGATTCACACCACCCCGTGATGTCTTTCTCACTCCTACTAGTGAATGCAATGTAACACACAGCCATACAATGCGCGCCACCCCCTGACGTTTTTCTCACTCCTACTAGTGAATGTAATGTAACACACAGCCACACAATGCGCACCTCCCCGTGATGTTTTTCTCACTCCTACTAGTGAATGTAATGTAACACATACCCATACAATGCGTTCCACCCCGTGATGTTTTTCTCACTCCTACTAGTGAATGTAATGTAACACACACCCATACAATGCGCACCACCCCTTGATCTTTTTCTCACTCCTACTAGTGAATCTACTGTAACACACACCCATACAATGCGCACCACCCCGCGATGTTTTTCAGAAACCTATCCTACATTGCCACTGCATGTTCCCTGACCTCCCCATGGTGACCACCCCGCGGTGCTTTTCTCCATCCTACATTGCCACTCACTGCCTATCCTAATTCAGACACTCCGATTCACACCTCCCCGTGATGTTTTTCTCACTCCTAGTAGTGAATGTAATGTAACACACACCCATACAATGCACACCACCCCGTGATGTTTTTCTCCCTCCTACTAGTGAATGTAATGTAACACACACCCATACAATGCGCACCACCCCGTGATGTGTTTCTCACTCCTACTAGGGAATGTAATGTAACACACACCCATACAATGCGCACCACCCCGTGAAGTGTTTCTCACTCTTACTAGTGAATGTAATGTAACACACACCCATACAATGCGCACCACCCCGTGATGTTTTTCTCACTCCTACTAGTGAATGTAATGTAACACACACCCATACAATGCGCACTACCCCGTGATGTTTTTCTCACTCCTACTAGTCAATGTAATGTAACACACACCCATACAATGAGCACCACCCCGTGATGTTTTTCTCACTCCTATTAGTGAATGTAATGTAACACACACCCATACATTGCGCACCACCCCGTGATGTTTTTCTCACTCCTACTAGTGAATGTAATGTAACACACACCCATACAATGCGCACCACCCCGTGATGTTTTTCTCACTCCTACTAGTGAATCTAATGTAACACACACCCATACAATGCCCACCACCCCGCGATGTTTTTCAGAAACCTATCCTACATTGCCACTGCATGTTCCCTGACCTCCCCATGCTGACCACCCCGCGGTGCTTTTCTCCATCCTACATTGCCACTCACTGCCTATCCTAATTCAGACACTCTGATTCACACCTCCCCGTGATGTTTTTCTCACTCCTAGTAGTGAATGTAATGTAACACACACCCATACAATGCACACCACCCCGTGATGTTTTTCTCCCTCCTACTAGTGAATGTAATGTAACACACACCCATACAATGCGCACCACCCCGTGATGTGTTTCTCACTCTTACTAGTGAATGTAATGTAACACACACCCATACAATGCGCACCACCCCGTGATGTTTTTCTCACTCCCACTAGTGAATGTAATGTAACACACACCCATACAATGCGCACTACCCCGTGATGTTTTTCTCACTCCTACTAGTCAATGTAATGTAACACACACCCATACAATGAGCACCACCCCGTGATGTTTTTCTCACTCCTATTAGTGAATGTAATGAAACACACACCCATACAATGCGCACCACCCCGTGATGTTTTTCTCACTCCTACTAGTCAGTGTAATGTAACACACACCCATACAATGCGCACCACCCCGTGATGTTTTTCTCACTCCTACTAGTGAATGTAATGTAACACACACCCATACAATGCGCACCACCCCGTGATGTTTTTCTCACTCCTACTAGTGAATGTAATGAAACACACACCCATACAATGCGCACTACCCCGTGATGTTTTTCTCACTGCTACTAGTGAATGTAATGTAACACACACCCATACAATGCGCAACACCCCGTGATGTTTTTCTCACTGCTACTAGTGAATGTAATGTAACACACACCCATACAATGCGCACTACCCCGTGATGTTTTTCTCACTCCTACTAGTGAATGTAATGTAACACACACCCATACAATGCACACCACCCCGTGATGTTTTTCTCACTCCTACTAGTGAATGTAATGTAACACACACCCATACAATGCGCACCACCCCGTGATGTGTTTCTCACTCTTACTAGTGAATGTAATGTAACGCACACCCATACAATGCGCACCACCCCGTGAGGTTTTTCTCACTCCTACTAGTGAATGTAATGTAACACACACCCATACAATGCGCACTACCCCGTGATGTTTTTCTCACTCCTACTAGTCAATGTAATGTAACACACACCCATACAATGAGCACCACCCCTTGATGTTTTTCTCACTCCTATTAGTGAATGTAATGTAACACACAGCCATACAATATCCACCACCCCGTGATGTTTTTCTCACTCCTACTAGTCAATGTAATGTAACACACACCCATACAATGCGCACCACCCCGTGATGTTTTTCTCACCCCTACTAGTGAATGTAATGTAACAAACACCCATACAATGCGCACCACCCCGTGATGTTTTTCTCACTCCTACTAGTGAATGTAATGTAACACACACCCATACAATGCGCACCACCCCTTGATGTTTTTCTCACTCCTACTAGTGAATCTAATGTAACACACACCCATACAATTCCCACCACCCCGCGATGTTTTTCAGAAACCTGTCCTACATTGCCACTGCATGTTCCCTGACCTCCCCATGCTGACCACCCCGCGGTGCTTTTCTCCATCCTACATTGCCACTCACTGCCTATCCTAATTCAGACCCTCCGATTCACACCACCCCGTGATGTTTTTCTCACTCCTAGTAGTGAATGTAATGTAACACACACCCATACAATGCACACCACCCCGTGATGTTTTTCTCACTCCTACTAGTGAATGTAATGAAACACACACCCATACAATGCGCACCACCCCGTGATGTTTTTCTCACTGCTACTAGTGAATGTAATGTAACACACACCCATACAATGCGCAACACCCCGTGATGTTTTTCTCACTGCTACTAGTTAATGTAATGTAAAACACACCCATACAATGCGCACTACCCCGTGATGTTTTTCTCACTCCTACTAGTGAATGTAATGTAACACACACCCATACAATGCGCCCCACCCCGCGATGTTTTTCAGAAACCTATCCTACATTGCCACTGCATGTTCCCTGACCTTCCCATGCTGACCACCACGCGGTGCTTTTCTCCATCCTACATTGCCACTCACTGCCTATACTAATTCAGAGCCTCCGATTCACACCACCCCGTGATGTCTTTCTCACTCCTACTAGTGAATGCAATGTAACACACACCCATACAATGCGCACCACCCCATGACGTTTTTCTCACTCCTACTAGTGAATGTAATGTAACACCCACACAATGCGCACCACGCCGTGATGTTTTTCTCACTCCTACTAGTGAATGTAATGTAACACATACCCATACAATGCGCACCACCCCGTGATGTTTTTCTCACTCCTACTAGTGAATGTAATGTAACACACACCCACACAATGCGCACCACCCCGTGATGTTTTTCTCACTCCTACTAGTGAATGTAATGTAACACACACCCATACAATGCGCACCACCCCGTGAAGTGTTTCTCACTCTTACTAGTGAATGTAATGTAACACACACCCATGCAATGCGCACCACCCCGTGATGTTTTTCTCACTCCTACTAGTGAATGTAATGTAACAAACACCCATACAATGCGCACTACCCCGTGATGTTTTTCTCACTCCTACTAGTCAATGTAATGTAACACACACCCATACAATGCGCACCACCCCGTGATGTTTTTCTCACTCCTACTAGTGAATGTAATGTAACACACACCCATACAATGCGCACCACCCCGTGATGTTTTTCTCACTCCTACTAGTGAATGTAATGTAACACACACCCATACAATGCGCACCACCCCGTGATGTTTTTCTCACTCCTACTAGTGAATCTAATGTAACACACACCCATACAATGCCCACCACCCCGCGATGTTTTTCAGAAACCTATCCTACATTGCCACTGCATGTTCCCTGACCTCCCCATGCTGACCACCCCGCGGTGATTTTCTCCATCCTACATTGCCACTCACTGCCTATCCTAATTCAGACCCTCCGATTCACACCACCCCGTGATGTTTTTCTCACTCCTAGTAGTGAATGTAATGTAACACACACCCATACAATGCACACCACCCCGTGATGTTTTTCTCACTCCTACTAGTGAATGTAATGAAACACACACCCATACAATGCGCACCACCCCGTGATGTTTTTCTCACTGCTACTAGTGAATGTAATGTAACACACACCCATACAATGCGCAGCACCCCGTGATGTTTTTCTCACTGCTACTAGTGAATGTAATGTAACACACACCCATACAATGGGCACTGCCCCGTGATGTTTTTCTCACTCCTACTAGTGAATGTAATGTAACACACACCCATACAATGCGCCCCACCCCGCGATGTTTTTCAGAAACCTATCCTACATTGCCACTGCATGTTCCCTGACCTTCCCATGCTGACCACCACGCGGTGCTTTTCTCCATCCTACATTGCCACTCACTGCCTATACTAATTCAGAGCCTCCGATTCACACCACCCCGTGATGTCTTTCTCACTCCTACTAGTGAATGCAATGTAACACACACCCATACAATGCGCACCACCCTGTGACGTTTTTCTCATGCCTACTAGTGAATGTAATGTAACACACACCCACACAATGCGCACCACCCCGTGATGTTTTTCTCACTCCTACTAGTGAATGTAATGTAACACATACCCATACAATGCGTACCACCCCGTGATCTTTTTCTCACTCCTACTAGTGAATGTAATGTAACACACACCCATACAATGCGCACCACCCCGTGATGTTTTTCTCACTCCTACTAGTGAATGTAATGTAACACACACCCATACAATGCGCACCACCCCGTGATGTTTTTCTCACTCCTACTAGTGAATGTAATGTAACACACACCCATACAATGCGCACCACCCCGTGATGTTTTTCTCACTCCTACTAGTGAATGTAATGTAACACACACCCATACAATGCGCACCACCCCGTGATGTTTTTCTCACTCCTACTAGTGAATCTAATGTAACACACACCCATACAATGCGCACCACCCCGTGATATTTTTCTCACTCCTACTAGTGAATCTAATGTAACACACACCCATACAATGCGCACCACCCCGTGATGTTTTTCTCACTCCTACTAGTGAATGTAATGTAACACACACCCATACAATGCGCACCACCCCGTGATGTTTTTCTCACTCCTACTAGTGAATGTAATGTAACACACACCCATACAATGCGCACTACCCCGTGATGTGTTTCTCACTCTTACTAGTGAATGTAATGTAACACACACCCATACAATGCGCACCACCCCGTGATGTTTTTCTCACTCCTACTAGTGAATGTAATGTAACACACACCCATACAATGCGCACTACCCCGTGATGTTTTTCTCACTCCTACTAGTCAATGTAATGTAACACACACCCACACAATGAGCACCACCCCGTGATGTTTTTCTCACTCCTATTAGTGAATGTAATGTAACACACAGCCATACAATGCGCACCACCCCGTGATGTTTTTCTCACTCCTACTAGTCAATGTAATGTAACACACACCCATACAATGCGCACCACTCCGTGATGTTTTTCTCACTCCTACTAGTGAATGTAATGTAACACACACCCATACAATATGCACCACCCTGTGATGTTTTTCTCACTCCTACTAGTGAATCTAATGTAACACACACCCATACAATGCACAGCACCCCGTGATGTTTTTCTCACTCCTACTAGTGAATGTAATGTAACACACACCCATAAAATGCGCACCACCCCGTGATGTTTTTCTCACTCCTACGAGTGAATGTAATGTAACACACACCCATACAATGCGCACCACCCCTTGATGTTTTTCTCACTCCTACTAGTGAATCTAATGTAACACACACCCATACAATGCGCACCACCCCGCGATGTTTTTCAGAAACCTATCCTACATTGCCACTGCATGTTCCCTGACCTCCCCATGCTGACCACCCCGCGGTGCTTTTCTCCATCCTACATTGCCACTCACTGCCTATCCTAATTCAGACACTCCGATTCACACCACCCCGTGATGTTTTTCTCACTCCTAGTAGTGAATGTAATGTAACACACACCCATACAATGCACACCACCCCGTGATGTTTTTCTCCCTCCTACTAGTGAATGTAATGTAACACACACCCATACAATGCGCACCACTCCGTGATGTTTTTCTCACTGCTACTAGTGAATGTACTGTAACACACACCCATACAATGCGCACCACCCCGTGATGTTTTTCTCACTCCTACTAGTGAATGTAATGTAACACACACCCATACAATGCGCACCACCCCGTGATGTTTTTCTCACTCCTACTAGTGAATGTAATGTAACACACACCCATTCAATGCGCACCACCCCGTGATGTTTTTCTCACTCCTACTAGTGAATGTAATGTATCACACACCCATACAATGCGCACCACCCCGTGATGTTTTTCTCACTCCTACTAGTGAATGTAATGTAATACACACCCATACAATGCGGACCACCCCGTGATGTTTTTCTCACTGCTACTAGTGAATCTAATGTAACACACACCCATACAATGCGCACCACCCCGCGATGTTTTTCAGAAACCTATCCTACATTGCCACTGCATGTTCCCTGACCTCCCCATGCTGACCAACCCGCGGTGCTTTTCTCCATCCTACATTGCCACTCACTGCCTATCCTAATCCAGACCCTCCGATTCACACCACCCCGTGATGTTTTTCTCACTCCTAGTAGTGAATGTAATGTAACACACACCCATACAATGCGCACCACCCCGTGATGTTTTTCTCACTCCTACTAGTGAATGTAATCCTACTAGTGAATGTAATGTAATACACACCCATACAATGCGCACCACCCCGTGATGTTTTTCTCACTGCTACTAGTGAATGTAATGTAACACACACCCATACAATGCCCACCACCCCGTGATGTTTTTCTCACTGCTACTAGGGAATGCAATGTAACACACACCCATACAATGCGCACCACCCCGTGATGTTTTTCTCACTCCTACTAGTGAATGTAATGTAACACACACCCATACAATGCGCACCACCCCGTGATGTTTTTCTCACTCCTTCTAGTGAATGTAATTTAACACACACCCATACAATGCGCACCACCCCGTGATGTTTTTCTCACTCCTACTAGTGAATGTAAAGTAACACACACCCATACAATGCGCACCACCCCGTGATGTTTTTCTCACTCCTAGTAGTGAATGTAATGTAACACACACCCATACAATGCGCACCACCCCGTGATGTTTTTCTCACTCCTACTAGTGAATGTAATGTAACACACACCCATACAATGCGCACCACCCCGTGATGTTTTTCTCACTCCTACTAGTGAATGTACTGTAACACACACCCATACAATGCGCACCACCGCATGATGTTTTTCTCACTCCTACTAGTGAATGTAATGTAACACACACCCATACAATGCGCACCATCCCGTGATGTTTTTCTCACTCCTACTAGTGAATGTAATGTAACACACACCCATACAATGCGCACCACCCCGTGATGTTTTTCTCACTCCTACTAGTGAATGTAATGTAACACACACCCATACAATGCGCACCACCCCGTGATGTTTTTCTCACTCCTACTAGTGAATGTAATGTAACACACACCCATACAATGCGCACTACCCCGTGATGTTTTTCTCACTCCTACTAGTCAATGTAATGTAACACACACCCATACAATGAGCACCACCCCGTGATGTTTTTCTCACTCCTATTAGTGAATGTAATGAAACACACACCCATACAATGCGCACCACCCCGTGATGTTTTTCTCACTCCTACTAGTCAATGTAATGTAACACACACCCATACAATGCGCACCACCCCGTGATGTTTTTCTCACTCCTACTAGTGAATGTAATGTAACACACACCCATACAATGCGCACCACCCCGTGATGTTTTTCTCACTCCTATTAGTGAATGTAATGTAACACACACCCATACAATGCGCACCACCCCGTGATGTTTTTCTCACTCCTACTAGTGAATCTAATGTAACACACACCCATACAATGCGCACCGCCCCGTGATGTTTTTCTCACTCCGACTAGTGAATCTAATGTAATACACACCCATACAATGCGCACCACCCCATGATGTTTTTCTCACTCCTACTAGTGAATGCAATGTAACACACACCCATACAATGCGCACCACCACGTGATGTTTTTCTCACTCCTACAGGTGAATGTAATGTAAAACACACACATACAATGCGCACCACCCCGTGATGTTTTTCTCATTCCTACTCGTGAATGTAATGTAACACACACCCATACAATGCGCACCACCCCGTGATGTTTTTCTCCCTGCTACTAGTGAATGTAATGTAACACACACCCATACAATGCGCACTACCCCGTGATGTTTTTCTCACTCCTTCTAGTGAATGTAATGTAATACACACCCATACAATGCGCACCACCCCGTGATGTTTTTCAGAAACCTATCCTACATTGCCACTGCATGTTCCCTGACCTCCCCATGCTGACCAACCCGCGGTGCTTTTCTCCATCCTACATTGCCACTCACTGCCTATCCTAATTCAGACCCTCCGATTCACACCACCCCATGATATTTTTCTCACTCCTAGTAGTCAATGTAATGTAACACACACCCATACAATGCGCACTACCGCATGATGTTTTTCTCACTCCTACTAGTGAATGTAATGTAACACACACCAATACAATGTGCACCACCCCGTGATGTTTTTCTCACTCCTACTAGTGAATGTAATGTAACACACACCCATACAATGCGCACCACCCCGTGATGTTTTTCTCACTCCTACTAGTGAATGTAATGTAACACACACCCATACAATGCGGACTACCCCGTGATGTTTTTCTCACTCCTACTAGTGAATATAATGTAACACACACCCATACAATGCGCCCCACCCCGCGATGTTTTTCAGAAACCTATCCTACATTGCCACTGCATGTTCCCTGACCTTCCCATGCTGACCACCACGCGGTGCTTTTCTCCATCCTACATTGCCACTCACTGCCTATACTAATTCAGAGCCTCCGATTCACACCACCCCGTGATGTCTTTCTCACTCCTACTAGTGAATGCAATGTAACACACACCCATACAATGCGCAGCACCCCGTGACGTTTTTCTCACTCCTACTAGTGAATGTAATGTAACACACACCCACACAATGCGCACCACCCCGTGATGTTTTTCTCACTCCTACTAGTGAATGTAATGTAACACATACCCATACAATGCGTACCACCCCGTGATGTTTTTCTCACTCCTACTAGTGAATCTAATGTAACACACACCCATACAATGCGCACCACCCCTTGATGTTTTTCTCACTCCTACTAGTGAATCTAATGTAACACACACCCATACAATGCGCACCACCCCGCGATGTTTTTCAGAAACCTATCCTACATTGCCACTGCATGTTCCCTGACCTCCCCATGCTGACCACCCCGCGGTGCTTTTCTCCATCCTACATTGCCACTCACTGCCTATCCTAATTCAGACACTCCGATTCACACCACCCCGTGATGGTTTTCTCACTCCTAGTAGTGAATGTAATGTAACACACACCCATACAATGCACACCACCCCGTGATGTTTTTCTCACTCCTACTAGTGAATGTAATGTAACACACACCCATACAATGCGCACCACCCCGTGATGTGTTTCTCACTCTTACTAGTGAATGTAATGTAACACACACCCATACAATGCGCACCACCCCGTGATGTTTTTCAGAAACCTATCCTACATTGCCACTGCATGTTCCCTGACCTCCCCATGCTGACCAACCCGCGGTGCTTTTCTCCATCCTACATTGCCACTCACTGCCTATCCTAATTCAGACCCTCCGATTCACACCACCCCGTGATGTTTTTCTCACTCCTAGTAGTCAATGTAATGTAACACACACCCATACAATGCGCACTACCGCATGATGTTTTTCTCACTCCTACTAGTGAATGTAATGTAACACACACCCATACAATGCGCACCACCCCGCGATGTTTTTCAGAAACCTATCCTACATTGCCACTGCATGTTCCCTGACCTTCCCATGCTGACCACCACGCGGTGCTTTTCTCCATCCTACATTGCCACTCACTGCCTATCCTAATTCAGACACTCCGATTCACACCACCCCGTGATGTCTTTCTCACTCCTACTAGTGAATGCAATGTAACACACACCCATACAATGCGCACCACCCCGTGACGTTTTTCTCACTCCTACTAGTGAATGTAATGTAACACACACCCATACAATGCGCACCACCCCGTGATGTTTTTCTCACTCCTACTAGTGAATGTAATGAAACACACACCCATACAATGCGCACTACCCCGTGATGTTTTTCTCACTGCTACTAGTGAATGTAATGTAACACACACCCATACAATGCGCAACACCCCGTGATGTTTTTCTCACTGCTACTAGTGAATGTAATGTAACACACACTCATAAAATTCGCACTACCCCGTGATGTTTTTCTCACTCCTACTAGTGAATGTAATGTAACACACACCCATACAATGCGCCCCACCCCGCGATGTTTTTCAGAAACCTATCCTACATTGCCACTGCATGTTCCCTGACCTCCCCATGCTGACCAACCCGCGGTGCTTTTCTCCATCCTACATTGCCACTCACTGCCTATACTAATTCAGAGCCTCCGATTCACACCACCCCGTGATGTCTTTCTCACTCCTACTAGTGAATGCAATGTAACACACACCCATACAATGCGCAGCACCCCGTGACGTTTTTCTCACTCCTACTAGTGAATGTAATGTAACACACACCCACACAATGCGCACCACCCCGTGATGTTTTTCTCACTCCTACTAGTGAATGTAATGTAACACATACCCATACAATGCGTACCACCCCGTGATGTTTTTCTCACTCCTACTAGTGAATCTAATGTAACACACACCCATACAATGCGCACCACCCCTTGATGTTTTTCTCACTCCTACTAGTGAATCTAATGTAACACACACCCATACAATGCGCACCACCCCGCGATGTTTTTCAGAAACCTATCCTACATTGCCACTGCATGTTCCCTGACCTCCCCATGCTGACCACCCCGCGGTGCTTTTCTCCATCCTACATTGCCACTCACTGCCTATCCTAATTCAGACACTCCGATTCACACCACCCCGTGATGGTTTTCTCACTCCTAGTAGTGAATGTAATGTAACACACACCCATACAATGCACACCACCCCGTGATGTTTTTCTCACTCCTACTAGTGAATGTAATGTAACACACACCCATACAATGCGCACCACCCCGTGATGTGTTTCTCACTCTTACTAGTGAATGTAATGTAACACACACCCATACAATGCGCACCACCCCGTGATGTTTTTCAGAAACCTATCCTACATTGCCACTGCATGTTCCCTGACCTCCCCATGCTGACCAACCCGCGGTGCTTTTCTCCATCCTACATTGCCACTCACTGCCTATCCTAATTCAGACCCTCCGATTCACACCACCCCGTGATGTTTTTCTCACTCCTAGTAGTCAATGTAATGTAACACACACCCATACAATGCGCACTACCGCATGATGTTTTTCTCACTCCTACTAGTGAATGTAATGTAACACACACCCATACAATGCGCACCACCCCGCGATGTTTTTCAGAAACCTATCCTACATTGCCACTGCATGTTCCCTGACCTTCCCATGCTGACCACCACGCGGTGCTTTTCTCCATCCTACATTGCCACTCACTGCCTATCCTAATTCAGACACTCCGATTCACACCACCCCGTGATGTCTTTCTCACTCCTACTAGTGAATGCAATGTAACACACACCCATACAATGCGCACCACCCCGTGACGTTTTTCTCACTCCTACTAGTGAATGTAATGTAACACACACCCATACAATGCGCACCACCCCGTGATGTTTTTCTCACTCCTACTAGTGAATGTAATGAAACACACACCCATACAATGCGCACTACCCCGTGATGTTTTTCTCACTGCTACTAGTGAATGTAATGTAACACACACCCATACAATGCGCAACACCCCGTGATGTTTTTCTCACTGCTACTAGTGAATGTAATGTAACACACACTCATAAAATTCGCACTACCCCGTGATGTTTTTCTCACTCCTACTAGTGAATGTAATGTAACACACACCCATACAATGCGCCCCACCCCGCGATGTTTTTCAGAAACCTATCCTACATTGCCACTGCATGTTCCCTGACCTTCCCATGCTGACCACCCCGCGGTGCTTTTCTCCATCCTACATTGCCACTCACTGCCTATCCTAATTCAGACACTCCGATTCACACCACCCCGTGATGGTTTTCTCACTCCTAGTAGTGAATGTAATGTAACACACACCCATACAATGCACACCACCCCGTGATGTTTTTCTCACTCCTACTAGTGAATGTAATGTAACACACACCCATACAATGCGCACCACCCCGTGATGTGTTTCTCACTCTTACTAGTGAATGTAATGTAACACACACCCATACAATGCGCACCACCCCGTGATGCATTTCAGAAACCTATCCTACATTGCCACTGCATGTTCCCTGACCTCCCCATGCTGACCAACCCGCGGTGCTTTTCTCCATCCTACATTGCCACTCACTGCCTATCCTAATTCAGACCCTCCGATTCACACCACCCCGTGATGTTTTTCTCACTCCTAGTAGTCAATGTAATGTAACACACACCCATACAATGCGCACTACCGCATGATGTTTTTCTCACTCCTACTAGTGAATGTAATGTAACACACACCCATACAATGCGCACCACCTGCGATGTTTTTCAGAAACCTATCCTACATTGCCACTGCATGTTCCCTGACCTTCCCATGCTGACCACCACGCGGTGCTTTTCTCCATCCTACATTGCCACTCACTGCCTATACTAATTCAGAGCCTCCGATTCACACCACCCCGTGATGTCTTTCTCACTCCTACTAGTGAATGCAATGTAACACACACCCATACAATGCGCACCACCCCGTGACGTTTTTCTCACTCCTACTAGTGAATGTAATGTAACACACACCCATACAATGCGCACCACACCGTGATGTTTTTCTCACTCCTACTAGTGAATGTAATGTAACACATACCCATACAATGCGCACCACCCCGTGATGTTTTTCTCACTCCTACTAGTGAATGTAATGTAACACACACCCATACAATGCGCACCACCCCGTGATGTTTTTCTCACTCCTACTAGTGAATGTAATGAAACACACACCCATACAATGCGCACTACCCCGTGATGTTTTTCTCACTGCTACTAGTGAATGTAATGTAACACACACCCATACAATGCGCAACACCCCGTGATGTTTTTCTCACTGCTACTAGTGAATGTAATGTAACACACACCCATACAATTCGCACTACCCCGTGATGTTTTTCTCACTCCTACTAGTGAATGTAATGTAACACACACCCATACAATGCGCCCCACCCCGTGATGTTTTTCAGAAACCTATCCTACATTGCCACTGCATGTTCCCTGACCTTCCCTTGCTGACCACCACGCGGTGCTTTTCTCCATCCTACATTGCCACTCACTGCCTATACTAATTCAGAGCCTCCGATTCACACCACCCCGTGATGTCTTTCTCACTCCTACTAGTGAATGCAATGTAACACACACCCATACAATGCGCACCACCCCGTGACGTTTTTCTCAATCCTACTAGTGAATGTAATGTAACACACACCCATACAATGCGCACCACCCCGTGATGTTTTTCTCACTCCTACTAGTGAATGTAATGTAACACATACCCATACAATGCGTACCACCCCGTGATGTTTTTCTCACTCCTACTAGTGAATGTAATGTAACACACACCCATACAATGCGCACCACCCCTTGATGTTTTTCTCACTCTAATAGTGAATCTAATGTAACACACACCCATACAATGCGCACCACCCCGCGATGTTTTTCAGAAACCTATCCTACATTGCCACTGCATGTTCCCTGACCTCCCCATGCTGAGCACCCCGCGGTGCTTTTCTCCATCCTACATTGCCACTCACTGCCTATCCTAATTCAGACACTCCGATTCACACCACCCCGTGATGTTTTTCTCACTCCTAGTAGTGAATGTAATGTAACACACACCCATACAATGCACACCACCCCGTGATGTTTTTCTCACTCCTACTAGTGAATGTAATGTAACACACACCCATACAATGCGCACCACCCCGTGATGTGTTTCTCACTCTTACTAGTGAATGTAATGTAACACACAACCATACAATGCGCACCACCCCGTGATGTTTTTCTCACTCCTACTAGTGAATGTAATGTAACACACACCCATACAATGCGCACTACCCCGTGATGTTTTTCTCACTCCTACTAGTCAATGTAATGTAACACACACCCATACAATGAGCACCACCCCTTGATGTTTTTCTCACTCCTATTAGTGAATGTAATGTAACACACAGCCATACAATGCGCACCACCCCGTGATGTTTTTCTCACTCCTACTAGTCAATGTAATGTAACACACACCCATACAATGCGCACCACCCCGTGATGTTTTTCTCACTCCTACTAGTGAATGTAATGTAACACACACCCATACAATGCGCACCACCCCGTGATGTTTTTCTCACTCCTACTAGTGAATGTAATGTAACACACACCCATACAATGCGCACCACCCCGTGATGTTTTTCTCACTCCTACTAGTGAATCTAATGTAACACACACCCATACAATGCCCACCACCCCGCGATGTTTTTCAGAAACCTATCCTACATTTCCACTGCATGTTCCCTGACCTCCCAATGCTGACCACCCCGCGGTGCTTTTCTCCATCCTACATTGCCACTCACTGCCTATCCTAATTCAGACCCTCCGATTCACACCACCCTGTGATGTTTTTCTCACTCCTAGTAGTGAATGTAATGTAACACACACCCATACAATGCACACCACCCCGTGATGTTTTTCTCACTCCTACTAGTGAATGTAATGAAACACACACCCATACAATGCGCACCACCCCGTGATGTTTTTCTCACTGCTACTAGTGAATGTAATGTAACACACACCCATACAATGCGCAACACCCCGTGATGTTTTTCTCACTGCTACTAGTGAATGTAATGTAACACACACCCATACAATGCGCACTACCCCGTGATGTTTTTCTCACTCCTACTAGTGAATGTAATGTAACACACACCCATACAATGCGCCCCACCCCGCGATGTTTTTCAGAAACCTATCCTACATTGCCACTGCATGTTCCCTGACCTTCCCATGCTGACCACCACGCGGTGCTTTTCTCCATCCTACATTGCCACTCACTGCCTATACTAATTCAGAGCCTCCGATTCACACCACCCCGTGATGTCTTTCTCACTCCTACTAGTGAATGCAATGTAACACACACCCATACAATGCGCACCACCCTGTGACGTTTTTCTCACTCCTACTAGTGAATGTAATGTGACACACATCCACACAATGCGCACCACCCCGTGATGTTTTTCTCACTCCTACTAGTGAATGTAATGTAACACATACCCATACAATGCGCACCACCCCGTGATGTTTTTCTCACTCCTACTAGTGAATGTAATGTAACACACACCCACACAATGCGCACCACCCCGTGATGTTTTTCTCACTCCTACTAGTGAATGTAATGTAACACACACCCATACAATGCGCACCACCCCGCGATGTTTAGCAGAAACCCTTCCTACATTGCCACTGCATATTCCCTGACCTCCCCATGCTGACCACCCCGCGGTGCTTTTCTCCATCCTACATTGCCACTCACTGCCTATCCTAATTCAGACACTCCGATTCACACCACCCCGTGATGTTTTTCTCACTCCTAGTAGTGAATGTAATGTAACACACACCCATACAATGCACACCACCCCGTGATGTTTTTCTCCCTCCTACTAGTGAATGTAATGTAACACACACCCATACAATGCGCACCACCCCGTGATGTTTTTCTCACTCCTACTAGTGAATGTAATGTAAAACACACCCATACAATGCGCACCACCCCGTGATGTGTTTCTCACTCTTATTAGTGAATGTAATGTAACACACACCCATACAATGCGCACCACCCTGTGATGTTTTTCTCACTCCTACTAGTGAATGTAATGTAACACACACCCATACAATGCGCACTACCCCGTGATGTTTTTCTCACTCCTACTAGTCAATGTAATGTAACACACACCCATACAATGAGCACCACCTCGTGATGTTTTTCTCACTCCTATTAGTGAATGTAATGTAACACACAGCCATACAATGCGCACCACCACGTGATGTTTTTCTCACTCCTACTAGTCAATGTAATGTAACACACACCCATACAATGCGCACCACCCCGTGATGTTTTTCTCACTCCTACTAGTGAATGTAATGTAACACACACCCATACAATGCGCACCACCTGCGATGTTTTTCAGAAACCTATCCTACATTGCCACTGCATGTTCCCTGACCTTCCCATGCTGACCACCACGCGGTGCTTTTCTCCATCCTACATTGCCACTCACTGCCTATACTAATTCAGAGCCTCCGATTCACACCACCCCGTGATGTCTTTCTCACTCCTACTAGTGAATGCAATGTAACACACACCCATACAATGCGCACCACCCCGTGACGTTTTTCTCACTCCTACTAGTGAATGTAATGTAACACACACCCATACAATGCGCACCACACCGTGATGTTTTTCTCACTCCTACTAGTGAATGTAATGTAACACATACCCATACAATGCGCACCACCCCGTGATGTTTTTCTCACTCCTACTAGTGAATGTAATGTAACACACACCCATACAATGCGCACCACCCCGTGATGTTTTTCTCACTCCTACTAGTGAATGTAATGAAACACACACCCATACAATGCGCACTACCCCGTGATGTTTTTCTCACTGCTACTAGTGAATGTAATGTAACACACACCCATACAATGCGCAACACCCCGTGATGTTTTTCTCACTGCTACTAGTGAATGTAATGTAACACACACCCATACAATTCGCACTACCCCGTGATGTTTTTCTCACTCCTACTAGTGAATGTAATGTAACACACACCCATACAATGCGCCCCACCCCGTGATGTTTTTCAGAAACCTATCCTACATTGCCACTGCATGTTCCCTGACCTTCCCTTGCTGACCACCACGCGGTGCTTTTCTCCATCCTACATTGCCACTCACTGCCTATACTAATTCAGAGCCTCCGATTCACACCACCCCGTGATGTCTTTCTCACTCCTACTAGTGAATGCAATGTAACACACACCCATACAATGCGCACCACCCCGTGACGTTTTTCTCAATCCTACTAGTGAATGTAATGTAACACACACCCATACAATGCGCACCACCCCGTGATGTTTTTCTCACTCCTACTAGTGAATGTAATGTAACACATACCCATACAATGCGTACCACCCCGTGATGTTTTTCTCACTCCTACTAGTGAATGTAATGTAACACACACCCATACAATGCGCACCACCCCTTGATGTTTTTCTCACTCTAATAGTGAATCTAATGTAACACACACCCATACAATGCGCACCACCCCGCGATGTTTTTCAGAAACCTATCCTACATTGCCACTGCATGTTCCCTGACCTCCCCATGCTGAGCACCCCGCGGTGCTTTTCTCCATCCTACATTGCCACTCACTGCCTATCCTAATTCAGACACTCCGATTCACACCACCCCGTGATGTTTTTCTCACTCCTAGTAGTGAATGTAATGTAACACACACCCATACAATGCACACCACCCCGTGATGTTTTTCTCACTCCTACTAGTGAATGTAATGTAACACACACCCATACAATGCGCACCACCCCGTGATGTGTTTCTCACTCTTACTAGTGAATGTAATGTAACACACAACCATACAATGCGCACCACCCCGTGATGTTTTTCTCACTCCTACTAGTGAATGTAATGTAACACACACCCATACAATGCGCACTACCCCGTGATGTTTTTCTCACTCCTACTAGTCAATGTAATGTAACACACACCCATACAATGAGCACCACCCCTTGATGTTTTTCTCACTCCTATTAGTGAATGTAATGTAACACACAGCCATACAATGCGCACCACCCCGTGATGTTTTTCTCACTCCTACTAGTCAATGTAATGTAACACACACCCATACAATGCGCACCACCCCGTGATGTTTTTCTCACTCCTACTAGTGAATGTAATGTAACACACACCCATACAATGCGCACCACCCCGTGATGTTTTTCTCACTCCTACTAGTGAATGTAATGTAACACACACCCATACAATGCGCACCACCCCGTGATGTTTTTCTCACTCCTACTAGTGAATCTAATGTAACACACACCCATACAATGCCCACCACCCCGCGATGTTTTTCAGAAACCTATCCTACATTTCCACTGCATGTTCCCTGACCTCCCAATGCTGACCACCCCGCGGTGCTTTTCTCCATCCTACATTGCCACTCACTGCCTATCCTAATTCAGACCCTCCGATTCACACCACCCTGTGATGTTTTTCTCACTCCTAGTAGTGAATGTAATGTAACACACACCCATACAATGCACACCACCCCGTGATGTTTTTCTCACTCCTACTAGTGAATGTAATGAAACACACACCCATACAATGCGCACCACCCCGTGATGTTTTTCTCACTGCTACTAGTGAATGTAATGTAACACACACCCATACAATGCGCAACACCCCGTGATGTTTTTCTCACTGCTACTAGTGAATGTAATGTAACACACACCCATACAATGCGCACTACCCCGTGATGTTTTTCTCACTCCTACTAGTGAATGTAATGTAACACACACCCATACAATGCGCCCCACCCCGCGATGTTTTTCAGAAACCTATCCTACATTGCCACTGCATGTTCCCTGACCTTCCCATGCTGACCACCACGCGGTGCTTTTCTCCATCCTACATTGCCACTCACTGCCTATACTAATTCAGAGCCTCCGATTCACACCACCCCGTGATGTCTTTCTCACTCCTACTAGTGAATGCAATGTAACACACACCCATACAATGCGCACCACCCTGTGACGTTTTTCTCACTCCTACTAGTGAATGTAATGTGACACACATCCACACAATGCGCACCACCCCGTGATGTTTTTCTCACTCCTACTAGTGAATGTAATGTAACACATACCCATACAATGCGCACCACCCCGTGATGTTTTTCTCACTCCTACTAGTGAATGTAATGTAACACACACCCACACAATGCGCACCACCCCGTGATGTTTTTCTCACTCCTACTAGTGAATGTAATGTAACACACACCCATACAATGCGCACCACCCCGCGATGTTTAGCAGAAACCCTTCCTACATTGCCACTGCATATTCCCTGACCTCCCCATGCTGACCACCCCGCGGTGCTTTTCTCCATCCTACATTGCCACTCACTGCCTATCCTAATTCAGACACTCCGATTCACACCACCCCGTGATGTTTTTCTCACTCCTAGTAGTGAATGTAATGTAACACACACCCATACAATGCACACCACCCCGTGATGTTTTTCTCCCTCCTACTAGTGAATGTAATGTAACACACACCCATACAATGCGCACCACCCCGTGATGTTTTTCTCACTCCTACTAGTGAATGTAATGTAAAACACACCCATACAATGCGCACCACCCCGTGATGTGTTTCTCACTCTTATTAGTGAATGTAATGTAACACACACCCATACAATGCGCACCACCCTGTGATGTTTTTCTCACTCCTACTAGTGAATGTAATGTAACACACACCCATACAATGCGCACTACCCCGTGATGTTTTTCTCACTCCTACTAGTCAATGTAATGTAACACACACCCATACAATGAGCACCACCTCGTGATGTTTTTCTCACTCCTATTAGTGAATGTAATGTAACACACAGCCATACAATGCGCACCACCACGTGATGTTTTTCTCACTCCTACTAGTCAATGTAATGTAACACACACCCATACAATGCGCACCACCCCGTGATGTTTTTCTCACTCCTACTAGTGAATGTAATGTAACACACACCCATACAATGCGCACCACCCCGTGATGTTTTTCTCACTCCTACTAGTGAATGTAATGTAACACACACCCATACAATGCGCACCACCCCGTGATGTTTTTCTCACTCCTACTAGTGAATCTAATGTAACACACACCCATACAATGCCCACCACCCCTCGATGTTTTTCAGAAACCTATCCTACATTGCCACTGCATGTTCCCTGACCTCCCCATGCTGACCACCCCGCGGTGCTTTTCTCCATCCTACATTGCCACTCACTGCCTCTCCTAATTCAGACCCTCCGATTCACACCACCCCGTGATGTTTTTCTCACTCCTAGTAGTGAATGTAATGTAACACACACCCATACAATGCACACCACCCCGTGATGTTTTTCTCACTCCTACTAGTGAATGTAATGAAACACACACCCATACAATGCGCACCACCCCGTGATGTTTTTCTCACTGCTACTAGTGAATGTAATGTAACACACACCCATACAATGCGCAACACCCCGTGATGTTTTTCTCACTGCTACTAGTGATTGTAATGTAACACACACCCATACAATGCGCCCCACCCCGCGATGTTTTTCAGAAACCTATCCTACATTGCCACTGCATGTTTCCTGACCTTCAAATGCTGACCACCACGCGGTGCTTTTCTCCATCCTACATTGCCACTCACTGCCTATACTAATTCAGAGCCTCCGATTCACACCACCCCGTGATGTCTTTCTCACTCCTACTAGTGAATGCAATGTAACACACAGCCATACAATGCGCGCCACCCCCTGACGTTTTTCTCACTCCTACTAGTGAATGTAATGTAACACACAGCCACACAATGCGCACCTCCCCGTGATGTTTTTCTCACTCCTACTAGTGAATGTAATGTAACACATACCCATACAATGCGTACCACCCCGTGATGTTTTTCTCACTCCTACTAGTGAATGTAATGTAACACACACCCATACAATGCGCACCACCCCTTGATCTTTTTCTCACTCCTACTAGTGAATCTACTGTAACACACACCCATACAATGCGCACCACCCCGCGATGTTTTTCAGAAACCTATCCTACATTGCCACTGCATGTTCCCTGACCTCCCCATGGTGACCACCCCGCGGTGCTTTTCTCCATCCTACATTGCCACTCACTGCCTATCCTAATTCAGACACTCCGATTCACACCACCCCGTGATGTTTTTCTCACTTCTAGTAGTGAATGTAATGTAACACACACCCATACAATGCACACCACCCCGTGATGTTTTTCTCCCTCCTACTAGTGAATGTAATGTAACACACACCCATACAATGCGCACCACCCCGTGATGTTTTTCTCACTCCTACTAGGGAATGTAATGTAACACACACCCATACAATGCGCACCACCCCGTGAAGTGTTTCTCACTCTTACTAGTGAATGTAATGTAACACACACCCATACAATGCGCACCACCCCGTGATGTTTTTCTCACTCCTACTAGTGAATGTAATGTAACACACACCCATACAATGCGCACTACCCCGTGATGTTTTTCTCACTCCTACTAGTCAATGTAATGTAACACACACCCATACAATGAGCACCACCCCGTGATGTTTTTCTCACTCCTATTAGTGAATGTAATGTAACACACACCCATACATTGCGCACCACCCCGTGATGTTTTTCTCACTCCTACTAGTGAATGTAATGTAACACACACCCATACAATGCGCACCACCCCGTGATGTTTTTCTCACTCCTACTAGTGAATCTAATGTAACACACACCCATACAATGCCCACCACCCCGCGATGTTTTTCAGAAACCTATCCTACATTGCCACTGCATGTTCCCTGACCTCCCCATGCTGACCACCCCGCGGTGCTTTTCTCCATCCTACATTGCCACTCACTGCCTATCCTAATTCAGACACTCCGATTCACACCTCCCCGTGATGTTTTTCTCACTCCTAGTAGTGAATGTAATGTAACACACACCCATACAATGCACACCACCCCGTGATGTTTTTCTCCCTCCTACTAGTGAATGTAATGTAACACACACCCATACAATGCGCACCACCCCGTGATGTGTTTCTCACTCTTACTAGTGAATGTAATGTAACACACACCCATACAATGCGCACCACCCCGTGATGTTTTTCTCACTCCTACTAGTGAATGTAATGTAACACACACCCATACAATGCGCACTACCCCGTGATGTTTTTCTCACTCCTACTAGTCAATGTAATGTAACACACACCCATACAATGAGCACCACCCCGTGATGTTTTTCTCACTCCTATTAGTGAATGTAATGAAACACACACCCATACAATGCGCACCACCCCGTGATGTTTTTCTCACTCCTACTAGTCAGTGTAATGTAACACACACCCATACAATGCGCACCACCCCGTGATGTTTTTCTCACTCCTACTAGTGAATGTAATGTAACACACACCCATACAATGCGCACCACCCCGTGATGTTTTTCTCACTCCTACTAGTGAATGTAATGAAACACACACCCATACAATGCGCACTACCCCGTGATGTTTTTCTCACTGCTACTAGTGAATGTAATGTAACACACACCCATACAATGCGCAACACCCCGTGATGTTTTTCTCACTGCTACTAGTGAATGTAATGTAACACACACCCATACAATGCGCACTACCCCGTGATGTTTTTCTCACTCCTACTAGTGAATGTAATGTAACACACACCCATACAATGCACACCTCCCCGTCATGTTTTTCTCACTCCTAGTAGTGAATGTAATGTAACACACACCCATACAATGCACACCACCCCGTGATGTTTTTCTCACTCCTACTAGTGAATGTAATGTAACACACACCCATACAATGCGCACCACCCCGTGATGTTTTTCTCACTCCTACTAGTCAATGTAATGTAACACACACCCATACAATGCGCACCACCCCTTGATGTTTTTCTCACTCCTACTAGTGAATCTAATGTAACACACACCCATACAATTCCCACCACCCCGCGATGTTTTTCAGAAACCTGTCCTACATTGCCACTGCATGTTCCCTGACCTCCCCATGCTGACCACCCCGCGGTGCTTTTCTCCATCCTACATTGCCACTCACTGCCTATCCTAATTCAGACCCTCCGATTCACACCACCCCGTGATGTTTTTCTCACTCCTAGTAGTGAATGTAATGTAACACACACCCATACAATGCACACCACCCCGTGATGTTTTTCTCACTCCTACTAGTGAATGTAATGAAACACACACCCATACAATGCGCACCACCCCGTGATGTTTTTCTCACTGCTACTAGTGAATGTAATGTAACACACACCCATACAATGCGCAACACCCCGTGATGTTTTTCTCACTGCTACTAGTGAATGTAATGTAACACACACCCATACAATGCGCACTACCCCGTGATGTTTTTCTCACTCCTACTAGTGAATGTAATGTAACACACACCCATACAATGCGCCCCACCCCGCGATGTTTTTCAGAAACCTATCCTACATTGCCACTGCATGTTCCCTGACCTTCCCATGCTGACCACCACGCGGTGCTTTTCTCCATCCTACATTGCCACTCACTGCCTATACTAATTCAGAGCCTCCGATTCACACCACCCCGTGATGTCTTTCTCACTCCTACTAGTGAATGCAATGTAACACACACCCATACAATGCGCACCACCCCATGACGTTTTTCTCACTCCTACTAGTGAATGTAATGTAACACCCACACAATGCGCACCACGCCGTGATGTTTTTCTCACTCCTACTAGTGAATGTAATGTAACACATACCCATACAATGCGCACCACCCCGTGATGTTTTTCTCACTCCTACTAGTGAATGTAATGTAACACACACCCACACAATGCGCACCACCCCGTGATGTTTTTCTCACTCCTACTAGTGAATGTAATGTAACACATACCCATACAATGCGTACCACCCCGTGATGTTTTTCTCACTCCTACTAGTGAATGTAATGTAACACACACCCATACAATGCGCACCACCCCTTGATGTTTTTCTCACTCCTACTAGTGAATCTAATGTAACACACACCCATACAATGCGCACCACCCCGCGATGTTTTTCAGAAACCTATCCTATATTGCCACTGCATGTTCCCTGACCTCCCCATGCTGACCACCCCGCGGTGCTTTTCTCCATCCTACATTGCCACTCACTGCCTATCCTAATTCAGACACTCTGATTCACACCACCCCGTGATGTTTTTCTCACTCCTAGTAGAGAATGTAATGTAACACACACCCATACAATGCACACCACCCCGTGATGTTTTTCTCCCTCCTACTAGTGAATGTAATGTAACACACACCCATACAATGCGCACCACCCCGTGATGTTTTTCTCACTCCTACTAGTGAATGTAATGTAACACACACCCATACAATGCGCACCACCCCGTGAAGTGTTTCTCACTCTTACTAGTGAATGTAATGTAACACACACCCATGCAATGCGCACCACCCCGTGATGTTTTTCTCACTCCTACTAGTGAATGTAATGTAACACACACCCATACAATGCGCACTACCCCGTGATGTTTTTCTCACTCCTACTAGTCAATGTAATGTAACACACACCCATACAATGCGCACCACCCCGTGATGTTTTTCTCACTCCTACTAGTGAATGTAATGTAACACACACCCATACAATGCGCACCACCCCGTGATGTTTTTCTCACTCCTACTAGTGAATGTAATGTAACACACACCCATACAATGCGCACCACCCCGTGATGTTTTTCTCACTCCTACTAGTGAATCTAATGTAACACACACCCATACAATGCCCACCACCCCGCGATGTTTTTCAGAAACCTATCCTACATTGCCACTGCATGTTCCCTGACCTCCCCATGCTGACCACCCCGCGGTGCTTTTCTCCATCCTACATTGCCACTCACTGCCTATCCTAATTCAGACCCTCCGATTCACACCACCCTGTGATGTTTTTCTCACTCCTAGTAGTGAATGTAATGTAACACACACCCATACAATGCACACCACCCCGTGATGTTTTTCTCACTCCTACTAGTGAATGTAATGAAACACACACCCATACAATGCGCACCACCCCGTGATGTTTTTCTCACTGCTACTAGTGAATGTAATGTAACACACACCCATACAATGCGCAGCACCCCGTGATGTTTTTCTCACTGCTACTAGTGAATGTAATGTAACACACACCCATACAATGGGCACTGCCCCGTGATGTTTTTCTCACTCCTACTAGTGAATGTAATGTAACACACACCCATACAATGCGCCCCACCCCGCGATGTTTTTCAGAAACCTATCCTACATTGCCACTGCATGTTCCCTGACCTTCCCATGCTGACCACCACGCGGTGCTTTTCTCCATCCTACATTGCCACTCACTGCCTATACTAATTCAGAGCCTCCGATTCACACCACCCCGTGATGTCTTTCTCACTCCTACTAGTGAATGCAATGTAACACACACCCATACAATGCGCACCACCCTGTGACGTTTTTCTCATGCCTACTAGTGAATGTAATGTAACACACACCCACACAATGCGCACCACCCCGTGATGTTTTTCTCACTCCTACTAGTGAATGTAATGTAACACATACCCATACAATGCGTACCACCCCGTGATCTTTTTCTCACTCCTACTAGTGAATGTAATGTAACACACACCCATACAATGCGCACCACCCCGTGATGTTTTTCTCACTCCTACTAGTGAATGTAATGTAACACACACCCATACAATGCGCACCACACCGTGATGTTTTTCTCACTGCTACTAGTGAATGTAATGTAACACACACCCATGCAATGCGCACCACCCCGTGATGTTTTTGTCACTCCTACTAGTGAATGCAATGTAACACACACCCATACAATGCGCACCACCCCGTGATGTTTTTCTCACTCCTACTAGTGAATGTAATGTAACACACACCCATTCAATGCGCACCACCCAGTGATGTTTTTCTCACTCCTGCTAGTGAATGTAATGTAACACACACCCATACAATGCGCACCACCCCGTGATGTTTTTCTCACTCCTACTAGTGAATGTAATGTAACACACACCCATACAATGCGCACCACCCCGTGATATTTTTCTCACTCCTACTAGTGAATGTAATGTAACACACACCCATACAATGTGCACCACCCCGTGATGTTTTTCTCACTCCTACTAGTGAATGTAATGTAACACACACCCATACAATGTGCACCACCCCGTGATGTTTTTCTCACTCCTACTAGTGAATGTAATGTAACACACACCCATACAATGCGCACCACCCCGTGATGTTTTTCTGACTCCTACTAGTGAATGTAATGTAACACACACCCATACAATGCGCACCACGCCGTGATGTTTTTCTCACTCCTACTAGTGAATGTAATGTAACAAACACCCATACAATGCGCACCACCCCGTGATGTTTTTCTCACTCCTACTAGTGAATGTAATGTAACACACACCCATACAATGTGCACCACCCCGTGATGTTTTTCTCACTCCTACTAGTGAATGTAATGTATCACACACCCATACAATGCGCACCACCCCGTGATGTTTTTCTCACTCCTACTAGTGAATGTGATGTAATACACACCCATACAATGCGCACCACCCCGTGATGTTTTTCTCACTGCTACTAGTGAATCTAATGTAGCACACACCCATACAATGCGCACCACCCCGCGATGTTTTTCAGAAACCTATCCTACATTGCCACTGCATGTTCCCTGACCTCCCCATGCTGACCAACCCGCGGTGCTTTTCTCCATCCTACACTGCCACTCACTGCCTATCCTAATCCTGACCGTCCGATTCACACCCCCCCGTGATGTTTTTCTCACTCCTACTAGTGAAGGTAATGTAACACACACCCATACAATGCGCACCACCCCGTGATATTTTTCTCACTCCTACTAGTGAATGTAGTGTAACACACACCCATACAATGCGCACCACCCCGTGATGTTTTTCTCACTCCTACTAGTGAATGTAATGTAACACAAACCCATACAATGCGCACCACCCCGTGATGTTTTTCTCACTCCTAATAGTGAATGTAATGTAACACACACCCATACAATGCGCACCACCCCGTGATGTTTTTCTCACTCCTACTAGTGAATGTAATGTAACACACACCCATACAATGCGCACCACCCCGTGAAGTTTTTCTTACTCCTACTAGTGAATGTAGTGTAACACACACCCATACAATGCGCACCACCCCGTGAAATTTTTCTCACTCCTACTAGTGAATGTAGTGTAACACACACCCATACAATGCGCACCACCCCGTGATGTTTTTCTCACTCCTATTTGTGAATGTAATGTAACACACACCCATACAATGCGCACCACCCCGTGATGTTTTTCTCACTCCTACTAGTGAATCTAATGTAACACACACCCATACAATGCGCACCACCCCGTGATGTTTTTCTCACTTCTACTAGTGAATGTAATGTAACACACACCCATACAATGCGCACCACCCCGTGATGTTTTTCTCACTCCTACTAGTGAATGTAATGTAACACACACCCATACAATGCGCGCCACCCCGTGATGTTTTTCTCACTCCTACTAGTGAATGTAATGTAACACACACCCATACGTTGCGCACCCCCCCGTGATGTTTTTCTCACTCCTACTAGTGAATGTAATGTAACACACACCCATACAATGCGCACCACCCCGTGATGTTTTTCTCACTCCTACTAGTGAATGTAATGTAACACACACCCATACAATGCGCACCACCCCGTGATGTTTTTCTCACTCCTACTAGTTAATGTAATGTAACACACACCCATACAATGCGCACCACCCCGTGATGTTTTTCTCACTCCTACTAGTGAATGTAATGTAACACACACCCATACAATGCGCACCACCCGGTGATGTTTTTCTCACTCCTACTAGTGAATGTAATGTAACACACACCCATACAATGCAGACCACCCCGTGATGTTTTTCTCACTCCTACTAGTGAATGTAATGTAACACACACCCATACAATGCGCACCACCCCGTGATGTTTATCTCACTCCTACTAGTGAATGTAATGTATCACACACCCATACAATGCGCACCACCCCGTGATGTTTTTCTCTCTCCTACTAGTGAATGTAATGTAATACACACCCATACAATGCGCACCACCCCGTGATGTTTTTCTCACTCCTACTAGTGAATCTAATGTAACACACACCCATACAATGCGCACCACCCCGCGATGTTTTTCAGAAACCTATCCTACATTGCCACTGCATGTTCCCTGACCTCCCCATGCTGACCACCCCGCAGTGCTTTTCTCCATCCTACATTGCCACTCACTGCCTATCCTAATTCAGACCCTCCGATTCACACCACCCCTTGATGTTTTTCTCACTCTTAGTATTGAATGTAATGTAACACACACCCATACAATGAGCACCACCCCGTGATGTTTTTCTCACTCCTACTAGTGAATGTAATGTAACCCACACCCATACAATGCGCACCACCCTGTGATGTTTTTCTCACTCCTACTAGTCAATGTAATGTAACACACACCCATACAATGCGCACCACCCCGTGATGTTTTTCTCACTCCTATAGTGAATGTAATGTAACACACACCCATACAATGCGCACCACCCGGTGATGTTTTTCTCACTCCTACTAGTGAATGTAATGTAACACACACCCATACAATGCCACCACCCCGTGATGTTTTTCTCACTCCTACTAGTGAATGTAATGTAACACACACCCATACAATGCGCACCACCCCGTGATGTTTTTCTCACTCCTACTAGTGAATGTAATGTAACACACACCCATACAATGCGCACCACCCCGTGATGTTTTTCTCACTCCTACTAGTGAATGTAATGTAACACACACCCATACAATGCGCACCACCCCGTGATGTTTTTCTCACTCCTACTAGTGAATGTAATGTAACACACACCCATACAATGCACACCACCCCGTGATGTTTTTCTCACTCCTACTAGTGAATGTAATGTGACACACACCCATACAATGCGCACCACCCCGCGATGTTTTTCAGAAAGCTATCCTACATTGCCACTGCATGTTCCCTGACCTCCCCATGCTGACCAACCCGCGGTGCTTTTCTCCATCCTACATTGCCACTCACTGCCTATCCTAATTCAGACCCTGCGATTCACACCACCCCGTGATGTTTTTCTCACTCCTACTAGTGAATGTAATGTAACACACACCCATACAATGCGCACCACCCCGTGATGTTTTTCTCACTCCTATTAGTGAATGTAATATAACACACATCCATACAATGCGCACCACCCGGTGATGTTTTTCTCACTCCTACTAGTGAATGTAATGTAACACACACCCATACAATGCACACCACCCCGTGATGTTTTTCTCACTCCTACTAGTGAATGTAATGTAACACACACCCATACAATGCGCACCACCCCGTGATGTTTTTCTCTCTCCTACTAGTGAATGTAATGTGACTTACACCCATACAATGCGCACCACCCCGTGATGTTTTTCTCACTGCTACTAGTGAATGTAATGTAACACACACCCATACAATGCGCACCACCCCGTGATGTTTTTCTCACTCCTACTACTGAATGGAATGTAACACACACCCATACAATGCGCACCAACCCATGATGTTTTTCTCACTCCTTCTAGTGAATGTAATGTAACACACACCCATACAATGCGCACCACCCCGTGATGTTTTTCTCACTCCTACTAGTGAATGTAATGTAACACACACCCATACAATGCGCACCACCCCGTGATGTTTTTCTCACTCCTAGTAGTGAATGTAATGTAACACACACCCATACAATGCGCACCACCCCGTGATGTTTTTCCCACTCCTACTAGTGAATGTAATGTAACACACACCCATACAATGCGCACCACCCCGTGATGTTTTTCTCACTCCTACTAGTGAATGTAATGTAACACACACCCATACAATGCGCACCACCCCGTGATGTTTTTCTCACTCCTACTAGTGAATGTAATGTAACACACACCCATACAATGCGCACCACCCCGTGATGTTTTTCTCACTCCTACTAGTGAATGTAATGTAACACACACCCATACAATGCGCACCACCCCGTGATGTTTTTCTCACTCCCACTAGTGAATGTAATGTAACACACACCCATACAATGCGCACCACCCCGTGATGATTTTCTCACTCCCACTAGTGAATGTAATGTAACACACACCCATAAAATGCGCACCACGCCGTGATGTTTTTCTCACTCCTACTAGTGAACGTAATGTAACACACACCCATACAATGCGCACCACCCCGTGATGTTTTTCTCACTCCTACTAGTGAACCTAATGTAACACGCACCCATACAATGCGCACCACCCCGTGATGTTTTTCTCACTCCTACTAGTGAATCTAATGTAACACGCACCCATACAATGCGCACCACCCCGTGATGTTTTTCTCACTCCTACTAGTGAATGTAATGTAACACACACCCATACAATGCGCACCACCCCGCGATGTTTTTCAGAAACCTATCCTACATTGCCACTGCATGTTCCCTGACCTCCCCATGCTGACCAACCCGCGGTGCTTTTCTCCATCCTACATTGCCACTCACTGCCTATCCTAATCCAGACCCTCCGATTCACACCACCCCGTGATGTTTTTCTCACTCCTAGTAGTGAATGTAATGTAACACACACCCATACAATGCGCACCACCCCGTGATGTTTTTCTCACTCCTACTAGTGAATGTAATCCTACTAGTGAATGTAATGTAATACACACCCATACAATGCGCACCACCCCGTGATGTTTTTCTCACTGCTACTAGGGAATGCAATGTAACACACACCCATACAATGCGCACCACCCCGTGATGTTTTTCTCACTCCTACTAGTGAATGTAATGTAACACACACCCATACAATGCGCACCACCCCGTGATGTTTTTCTCACTCCTACTAGTGAATGTAATGTAACACACACCCATACAATGCGCACCACCCCGTGATGTTTTTCTCACTCCTACTAGTGAATGTAATGTAACACACACCCATACAATGCGCACCACCCCGTGATGTTTTTCTCACTCCTACTAGTGAATGTAATGTAACACACACCCATACAATGCGCACCACCCCGTGATGTTTTTCTCACTCCTACTAGTTAATGTAATGTAACACATACCCATACAATGCGCACCACCCCGTGATGTTTTTCTCACTCCTACTAGTGAATGTAATGTAACACACACCCATACAGTGCTCACCACCCCGTGATGTTTTTCTCACTCCTACTAGTGAATGTAATGTAACACACACCCATACAATGCGCACCACCCCGTGATGGTTTTCTCACTCCTACTAGTGAATGTAATGTAACACACACCCATACAATGCGTACCACCCCGTGATGTTTTTCTCACTCCTACTAGTGAATGTAATGTAACACACACCCATACAATGCGCACCAACCGGTGATGTTTTTCTCACTCCTACTAGTGAATGTAATGTAACACACACCCATACAATGCAGACCACCCCGTGATGTTTTTCTCACTCCTACTAGTGAATGTAATGTAACACACACCCATACAATGCGCACCACCCCGTGATGTTTTTCTCACTCCTACTAGTGAATGTAATGTATCACACAGCCATACAATGCGCACCACCCCGTGATGTTTTTCTCTCTCCTACTAGTGAATGTAATGTAATACACACCCATACAATGCGCACCACCCCGTGATGTTTTTCTCACTCCTACTAGTGAATCTAATGTAACACACACCCATACAATGCGCACCACCCCGCGATGTTTTTCAGAAACCTATCCTACATTGCCACTGCATGTTCCCTGACCTCCCCATGCTGACCACCCCGCGGTGCTTTTCTCCATCCTACATTGCCACTCACTGCCTATCCTAATTCAGACCCTCTGATTCACACCACCCCGTGATGTTTTTCTCACTCTTAGTATTGAATGTAATGTAACACACACCCATACAATGAGCACCACCCCGTGATGTTTTTCTCACTCCTACTAGTGAATGTAATGTAACCCACACCCATACAATGCGCACTACCCCGTGATGTTTTTCTCACTCCTACTAGTCAATGTAATGTAACACACACCCATACAATGCGCACCACCCCGTGATGTTTTTCTCACTCCTATAGTGAATGTAATGTAACACACACCCATACAATGCGCACCACCCGGTGATGTTTTTCTCACTCCTACTAGTGAATGTAATGTAACACACACCCATACAATGCCACCACCCGGTGATGTTTTTCTCACTCCTACTAGTGAATGTAATGTAACACACACCCATACAATGCGCACCACCCCGTGATGTTTTTCTCACTCCTACTAGTGAATGTAATGTAACACACACCCATACAATGCGCACCACCCCGTGATGTTTTTCTCACTCCTACTAGTGAATGTAATGTAACACACACCCATACAATGCGCACCACCCCGTGATGTTTTTCTCACTCCTACTAGTGAATGTAATGTAACACACACCCATACAATGCACACCACCCCGTGATGTTTTTCTCACTCCTACTAGTGAATGTAATGTGACACACACCCATACAATGCTCTCCACCTCGCGATGTTTTTCAGAAACCTATCCTACATTGCCACTGCATGTTCCCTGACCTCCCCATGCTGACCAACCCGCGGTGCTTTTCTCCATCCTACATTGCCACTCACTGCCTATCCTAATTCAGACCCTCCGATTCACACCACCCCGTGATGTTTTTCTCACTCCTACTAGTGAATGTAATGTAACACACACCCATACAATGCGCACCACCCCGTGATGTTTTTCTCACTCCTATTAGTGAATGTAATATAACACACACCCATACAATGCGCACCACCCGGTGATGTTTTTCTCACTCCTACTAGTGAATGTAATGTAACACACACCCATATAATGCGCACCACCCCGTGATGTTTTTCTCACTCCTACTAGTGAATGTAATGTAACACACACCCATACAATGCGCACCACCCCGTGATGTTTTTCTCTCTCCTACTAGTGAATGTAATGTGACTTACACCAATACAATGTGCACCACCCCGTGATGTTTTTCTCACTCCTATTAGTGAATGTAATGTAACACACACCCATACAATGCGCACCACCCCGTGATGTTTTTCTCACTCCTACTACTGAATGTAATGTAACACACACCCATACAATGCGCACCAACCCATGATGTTTTTCTCACTCCTTCTAGTGAATGTAATGTAACACACACCCATACAATGCGCACCACCCCGTGATGTTTTTCTCACTCCTACTAGTGAATGTAATGTAACACACACCCATACAATGCGCACCACCCCGTGATGTTTTTCTCACTCCTAGTAGTGAATGTAATGTAACACACACCCATACAATGCGCACCACCCCGTGATGTTTTTCTCACTCCTACTAGTGAATGTAAGGTAACACACACCCATACAATGCGCACCACCCCGTGATGTTTTTCTCAATCCTACTAGTGAATGTAATGTAACACACACCCATACAATGCGCACCACCCCGTGATGTTTTTCTCACTCCTACTAGTGAATGTAATGTAACACACACCCATACAATGCCCACCACCCCGTGATGTTTTTCTCACTCCTACTAGTGAATGTAATGTAACACACACCCATACAATGCGCACCACCCCGTGATGTTTTTGTCACTCCTACTAGTGAATGTAATGTAACACACACCCATACAATGCGCACCACCCCGTGATGTTTTTCTCACTCCTACTAGTGAATGTAATGTAACACACACCCATACAATGCGCACCACCCCGTGATGATTTTCTCACTCCTACTAGTGAATGTAATGTAACACACACCCATAAAATGCGCACCACGCCGTGATGTTTTTCTCACTCCTACTAGTGAACGTAATGTAACACACACCCATACAATGCGCACCACCCCGTGATGTTTTTCTCACTCCTACTAGTGAACTTAATGTAACACGCACCCATACAATGCGCACCACCCCGTGATGTTTTTCTCACTCCTACTAGTGAATCTAATGTAACACGCACCCATACAATGCGCACCACCCCGTGACGTTTTTCTCACTCCTACTAGTGAATGTAATGTAACACCCACACAATGCGCACCACGCCGTGATGTTTTTCTCACTCCTACTAGTGAATGTAATGTAACACATACCCATACAATGCGCACCACCCCGTGATGTTTTTCTCACTCCTACTAGTGAATGTAATGTAACACACACCCACACAATGCGCACCACCCCGTGATGTTTTTCTCACTCCTACTAGTGAATGTAATGTAACACATACCCATACAATGCGTACCACCCCGTGATGTTTTTCTCACTCCTACTAGTGAATGTAATGTAACACACACCCATACAATGCGCACCACCCCTTGATGTTTTTCTCACTCCTACTAGTGAATCTAATGTAACACACACCCATACAATGCGCACCACACCGCGATGTTTTTCAGAAACCTATCCTATATTGCCACTGCATGTTCCCTGACCTCCCCATGCTGACCACCCCGCGGTGCTTTTCTCCATCCTACATTGCCACTCACTGCCTATCCTAATTCAGACACTCTGATTCACACCACCCCGTGATGTTTTTCTCACTCCTACTAGTGAATGTAATGTAACACACACCCATACAATGCGCACCACCCCGTGAAGTGTTTCTCACTCTTACTAGTGAATGTAATGTAACACACACCCATGCAATGCGCACCACCCCGTGATGTTTTTCTCAGTCCTACTAGTGAATGTAATGTAACACACACCCATACAATGCGCACTACCCCGTGATGTTTTTCTCACTCCTACTAGTCAATGTAATGTAACACACACCCATACAATGCGCACCACCCCGTGATGTTTTTCTCACTCCTACTAGTGAATCTAATGTAACACACACCCATACAATGCCCACCACCCCGCGATGTTTTTCAGAAACCTATCATACATTGCCACTGCATGTTCCCTGACCTCCCCATGCTGACCACCCCGCGGTGCTTTTCTCCATCCTACATTGCCACTCACTGCCTATCCTAATTCAGACCCTCCGATTCACACCACCCCGTGATGTTTTTCTCACTCCTAGTAGTGAATGTAATGTAACACACACCCATACAATGCACACCACCCCGTGATGTTTTTCTCACTCCTACTAGTGAATGTAATGAAACACACACCCATACAATGCGCACCACCCCGTGATGTTTTTCTCACTGCTACTAGTGAATGTAATGTAACACACACCCATACAATGCGCAGCACCCCGTGATGTTTTTCTCACTGCTACTAGTGAATGTAATGTAACACACACCCATACAATGGGCACTGCCCCGTGATGTTTTTCTCACTCCTACTAGTGAATGTAATGTAACACACACCCATACAATGCGCCCCACCCCGCGATGTTTTTCAGAAACCTATCCTACATTGCCACTGCATGTTCCCTAACCTTCCCATGCTGACCACCACGCGGTGCTTTTCTCCATCCTACATTGCCACTCACTGCCTATACTAATTCAGAGCCTCCGATTCACACCACACCGTGATGTCTTTCTCACTCCTACTAGTGAATGCAATGTAACACACACCCATACAATGCGCACCACCCTGTGACGTTTTTCTCATGCCTACTAGTGAATGTAATGTAACACACACCCACACAATGCGCACCACCCCGTGATGTTTTTCTCACTCCTACTAGTGAATGTAATGTAACACACACCCATACAATGCGCACCACCCCGTGATGTTTTTCTCACTCCTACTAGTGAATGTAATGTAACACACACCCATACAATGCGCACCACCCCGTGATGTTTTTCTCGCTCCTACTAGTGAATGTAATGTAACACACACCCATAAAATGCGCACCACGCCGTGATGTTTTTCTCACTCCTACTAGTGAACGTAATGTAACACACACTCATACAATGCGCACCACCCCGTGATGTTTTTCTCACTCCTACTAGTGAATCTAATGTAACACACACCCATACAATGCGCACCACCCCGTGATGTTTTTCTCACTCCTACTAGTGAATGTAATCCTACTAGTGAAATTAATGTAACACACACCCATACAATGCGCACCACACCGTGATGTTTTTCTCACTGCTACTAGTGAATGTAATGTAACACACACCCATACAATGCGCACCACCCCGTGATGTTTTTGTCACTCCTACTAGTGAATGCAATGTAACACACACCCATACAATGCGCACCACCCCGTGATGTTTTTCTCACTCCTACTAGTGAATGTAATGTAACACACACCCATTCAATGCGCACCACCCAGTGATGTTTTTCTCACTCCTGCTAGTGAATGTAATGTAACACACACCCATACAATGCGCACCACCCCGTGATGTTTTTCTCACTCCTACTAGTGAATGTAATGTAACACACACCCATACAATGCGCACCACCCCGTGATATTTTTCTCACTCCTACTAGTGAATGTAATGTAACACACACCCATACAATGCGCACCACCCCGTGATGTTTTTCTCACTCCTACTAGTGAATGTAATGTAACACACACCCATACAATGTGCACCACCCCGTGATGTTTTTCTCACTCCTACTAGTGAATGTAATGTAACACACACCCATACAATGCGCACCACCCCGTGAAGTTTTTCAGAAACCTATCCTACATTGCCACTGCATGTTCCCTGACCTCCCCATGCTGACCAACCCGCGGTGCTTTTCTCCATCCTACATTGCCACTCACTGCCTATCCTAATCCTGACCGTCCGATTCACACCCCCCCGTGATGTTTTTCTCACTCCTACTAGTGAATGTAATGTAACACACACCCATACAATGCGCACCACCCCGTGATATTTTTCTCACTCCTACTAGTGAATGTAGTGTAACACACACCCATACAATGCGCACCACCCCGTGATGTTTTTCTCACTCCTACTAGTGAATGTAATGTAACACACACCCATACAATGCGCACCACCCCGTGATGTTTTTCTCACTCCTAATAGTGAATGTAATGTAACACACACCCATACAATGCGCACCACCCCGTGATGTTTTTCTCACTCCTACTAGTGAATGTAATGTAACACACACCCATACAATGCGCACCACCCCGTGAAGTTTTTCTTACTCCTACTAGTGAATGTAGTGTAACACACACCCATACAATGCGCACCACCCCGTGAAATTTTTCTCACTCCTACTAGTGAATGTAGTGTAACACACACCCATACAATGCGCACCACCCCGTGATGTTTTTCTCACTCCTATTTGTGAATGTAATGTAACACACACCCATACAATGCGCACCACCCCGTGATGTTTTTCTCACTCCTACTAGTGAATCTAATGTAACACACACCCATACAATGCGCACCACCCCGTGATGTTTTTCTCACTCCTACTAGTGAATGTAATGTAACACACACCCATACAATGCGCACCACCCCGTGATGTTTTTCTCACTCCTACTAGTGAATGTAATGTAACACACACCCATACAATGCGCGCCACCCCGTGATGTTTTTCTCACTCCTACTAGTGAATGTAATGTAACACACACCCATACGTTGCGCACCCCCCCGTTATGTTTTTCTCACTCCTACTAGTGAATGTAATGTAACACACACCCATACAATGCGCACCACCCCGTGATGTTTTTCTCACTCCTACTAGTGAATGTAATGTAACACACACCCATACAATGCGCACCACCCCGTGATGTTTTTCTCACTCCTACTAGTTAATGTAATGTAACACACACCCATACAATGCGCACCACCCCGTGATGTTTTTCTCACTCCTACTAGTGAATGTAATGTAACACACACCCATACAATGCGCACCACCCGGTGATGTTTTTCTCACTCCTACTAGTGAATGTAATGTAACACACACCCATACAATGCAGACCACCCCGTGATGTTTTTCTCACTCCTACTAGTGAATGTAATGTAACACACACCCATACAATGCGCACCACCCCGTGATGTTTATCTCACTCCTACTAGTGAATGTAATGTATCACACACCCATACAATGCGCACCACCCCGTGATGTTTTTCTCTCTCCTACTAGTGAATGTAATGTAATACACACCCATACAATGCGCACCACCCCGTGATGTTTTTCTCACTCCTACTAGTGAATCTAATGTAACACACACCCATACAATGCACACCACCCCGCGATGTTTTTCAGAAACCTATCCTACATTGCCACTGCATGTTCCCTGACCTCCCCATGCTGACCACCCCGCGGTGCTTTTCTCCATCCTACATTGCCACTCACTGCCTATCCTAATTCAGACCCTCCGATTCACACCACCCCGTGATGTTTTTCTCACTCTTAGTATTGAATGTAATGTAACACACACCCATACAATGAGCACCACCCCGTGATGTTTTTCTCACTCCTACTAGTGAATGTAATGTAACACACACCCATACAATGCGCACCACCCCGCGATGTTTTTCAGAAACCTATCCTACATTGCCACTGCATGTTCCCTGACCTCCCCATCCTGACCAACCCGCGGTGCTTTTCTCCATCCTACATTGCCACTCACTGCCTATCCTAATTCAGACCCTCCGATTAACACCACCCCGTGATTTTTTTCTAACTCCTAGTAGTGAATGTAATGTAACACACACCCATACAATGCGCACCACCCCGTGATGTTTTTCTCACTCCTACTAGTGAATGTAATGTAACACACACCCATACAATGCGCACCACCCCGTGATGTTTTTCTCACTCCTACTAGTGAATGTAATGTAACACACACCCATACAATGCGCACCACCCCGTGATGTTTTTCTCAGTCCTACTAGTTAATGTAATGTAACACACACCCATACAATGCCCACCACCCCGTGATGTTTTTCTCACTCCTACTAGTGAATGTAATGTAACACACACCCATACAATGCGCACCACCCCGTCATGTTTTTCTCACTCCTACTAGTGAATGTAATGTAATACACACCCATAAAATGCGCACCACCCCGTGATGTTTTTCTCACTGCTACTAGTGAATCTAATGTAACACACACCCATGCAATGCGCACCACCCCGCGATGTTTTTCAGAAACCTATCCTACATTGCCACTGCATGTTCCCTAACCTTCCCATGCTGACCACCACGCGGTGCTTTTCTCCATCCTACATTGCCACTCACTGCCTATACTAATTCAGAGCCTCCGATTCACACCACCCCGTGATGTCTTTCTCACTCCTACTAGTGAATGCAATGTAACACACACCCATACAATGCGCACCACCCTGTGACGTTTTTCTCATGCCTACTAGTGAATGTAATGTAACACACACCCACACAATGCGCACCACCCCGTGATGTTTTTCTCACTCCTACTAGTGAATGTAATGTAACACACACCCATACAATGCGCACCACCCCGTGATGTTTTTCTCACTCCTACTAGTGAATGTAATGTAACACACACCCATACAATGCGCACCACCCCGTGATGTTTTTCTCGCTCCTACTAGTGAATGTAATGTAACACACACCCATAAAATGCGCACCACGCCGTGATGTTTTTCTCACTCCTACTAGTGAACGTAATGTAACACACACTCATACAATGCGCACCACCCCGTGATGTTTTTCTCACTCCTACTAGTGAATCTAATGTAACACACACCCATACAATGCGCACCACCCCGTGATGTTTTTCTCACTCCTACTAGTGAATGTAATCCTACTAGTGAAATTAATGTAACACACACCCATACAATGCGCACCACACCGTGATGTTTTTCTCACTGCTACTAGTGAATGTAATGTAACACACACCCATACAATGCGCACCACCCCGTGATGTTTTTGTCACTCCTACTAGTGAATGCAATGTAACACACACCCATACAATGCGCACCACCCCGTGATGTTTTTCTCACTCCTACTAGTGAATGTAATGTAACACACACCCATTCAATGCGCACCACCCAGTGATGTTTTTCTCACTCCTGCTAGTGAATGTAATGTAACACACACCCATACAATGCGCACCACCCCGTGATGTTTTTCTCACTCCTACTAGTGAATGTAATGTAACACACACCCATACAATGCGCACCACCCCGTGATATTTTTCTCACTCCTACTAGTGAATGTAATGTAACACACACCCATACAATGCGCACCACCCCGTGATGTTTTTCTCACTCCTACTAGTGAATGTAATGTAACACACACCCATACAATGTGCACCACCCCGTGATGTTTTTCTCACTCCTACTAGTGAATGTAATGTAACACACACCCATACAATGCGCACCACCCCGTGAAGTTTTTCAGAAACCTATCCTACATTGCCACTGCATGTTCCCTGACCTCCCCATGCTGACCAACCCGCGGTGCTTTTCTCCATCCTACATTGCCACTCACTGCCTATCCTAATCCTGACCGTCCGATTCACACCCCCCCGTGATGTTTTTCTCACTCCTACTAGTGAATGTAATGTAACACACACCCATACAATGCGCACCACCCCGTGATATTTTTCTCACTCCTACTAGTGAATGTAGTGTAACACACACCCATACAATGCGCACCACCCCGTGATGTTTTTCTCACTCCTACTAGTGAATGTAATGTAACACACACTCATACAATGCGCACCACCCCGTGATGTTTTTCTCACTCCTAATAGTGAATGTAATGTAACACACACCCATACAATGCGCACCACCCCGTGATGTTTTTCTCACTCCTACTAGTGAATGTAATGTAACACACACCCATACAATGCGCACCACCCCGTGAAGTTTTTCTTACTCCTACTAGTGAATGTAGTGTAACACACACCCATACAATGCGCACCACCCCGTGAAATTTTTCTCACTCCTACTAGTGAATGTAGTGTAACACACACCCATACAATGCGCACCACCCCGTGATGTTTTTCTCACTCCTATTTGTGAATGTAATGTAACACACACCCATACAATGCGCACCACCCCGTGATGTTTTTCTCACTCCTACTAGTGAATCTAATGTAACACACACCCATACAATGCGCACCACCCCGTGATGTTTTTCTCACTCCTACTAGTGAATGTAATGTAACACACACCCATACAATGCGCACCACCCCGTGATGTTTTTCTCACTCCTACTAGTGAATGTAATGTAACACACACCAATACAATGCGCGCCACCCCGTGATGTTTTTCTCACTCCTACTAGTGAATGTAATGTAACACACACCCATACGTTGCGCACCCCCCCGTTATGTTTTTCTCACTCCTACTAGTGAATGTAATGTAACACACACCCATACAATGCGCACCACCCCGTGATGTTTTTCTCACTCCTACTAGTGAATGTAATGTAACACACACCCATACAATGCGCACCACCCCGTGATGTTTTTCTCACTCCTACTAGTTAATGTAATGTAACACACACCCATACAATGCGCACCACCCCGTGATGTTTTTCTCACTCCTACTAGTGAATGTAATGTAACACACACCCATACAATGCGCACCACCCGGTGATGTTTTTCTCACTCCTACTAGTGAATGTAATGTAACACACACCCATACAATGCAGACCACCCCGTGATGTTTTTCTCACTCCTACTAGTGAATGTAATGTAACACACACCCATACAATGCGCACCACCCCGTGATGTTTATCTCACTCCTACTAGTGAATGTAATGTATCACACACCCATACAATGCGCACCACCCCGTGATGTTTTTCTCTCTCCTACTAGTGAATGTAATGTAATACACACCCATACAATGCGCACCACCCCGTGATGTTTTTCTCACTCCTACTAGTGAATCTAATGTAACACACACCCATACAATGCGCACCACCCCGCGATGTTTTTCAGAAACCTATCCTACATTGCCACTGCATGTTCCCTGACCTCCCCATGCTGACCACCCCGCGGTGCTTTTCTCCATCCTACATTGCCACTCACTGCCTATCCTAATTCAGACCCTCCGATTCACACCACCCCGTGATGTTTTTCTCACTCTTAGTATTGAATGTAATGTAACACACACCCATACAATGAGCACCACCCCGTGATGTTTTTCTCACTCCTACTAGTGAATGTAATGTAACACACACCCATACAATGCGCACCACCCCGCGATGTTTTTCAGAAACCTATCCTACATTGCCACTGCATGTTCCCTGACCTCCCCATCCTGACCAACCCGCGGTGCTTTTCTCCATCCTACATTGCCACTCACTGCCTATCCTAATTCAGACCCTCCGATTAACACCACCCCGTGATTTTTTTCTAACTCCTAGTAGTGAATGTAATGTAACACACACCCATACAATGCGCACCACCCCGTGATGTTTTTCTCACTCCTACTAGTGAATGTAATGTAACACACACCCATACAATGCGCACCACCCCGTGATGTTTTTCTCACTCCTACTAGTGAATGTAATGTAACACACACCCATACAATGCGCACCACCCCGTGATGTTTTTCTCAGTCCTACTAGTTAATGTAATGTAACACACACCCATACAATGCCCACCACCCCGTGATGTTTTTCTCACTCCTACTAGTGAATGTAATGTAACACACACCCATACAATGCGCACCACCCCGTCATGTTTTTCTCACTCCTACTAGTGAATGTAATGTAATACACACCCATAAAATGCGCACCACCCCGTGATGTTTTTCTCACTGCTACTAGTGAATCTAATGTAACACACACCCATGCAATGCGCACCACCCCGCGATGTTTTTCAGAAACCTATCCTACATTGCCACTGCATGTTCCCTGAACTCCCCATGCTGACCACCCCGCGGTGCTTTTCTCCATCCTACATTCCCACTCACTGCCTATCCTAATTCAGACCCTCCGATTCACACCACCCCGTGATGTTTTTCTCACTCCTAGTATTGAATGTAATGTAACACACACCCATAAAATGCGCACCACCCCGTGATGTTTTTCTCACTCCTACTAGTGAATGTAATGTAACACACAGCCATACAATGCGCACCACCCCGTGATGTTTTTCTCACTCCTACTAGTGAATCTAATGTAACACACACCCATACAATGCGCACCACCCCGTGATGTTTTTCTCACTCCTACTAGTGAATCTAATGTAACACACACCCATACAATGCGCACCACCGCGTGATGTTGTTCTCACTCCTACTAGTGAATGTAATGTAACACACACCCATACAATGCGCACCACCCCGTGATGTTTTTCTCACTCCTACTAGTGAATGTAATGTAACACACACCAATACAATGCGCACCACCCCGTGATGTTTTTCTCACTCCTACTAGTGAATGTAATGTAACACACACCCATACAATGCGCACCACCCCGTGATGTTTTTCTCACTCCTACTAGTGAATGTAATGTAACACACACCCATACAATGCGCACCACCCCGTGATGTTTTTCTCACTCCTACTAGTGAATGTAATGTAACACACACCCATACAATGCGCACCACCCCGCGAAGTTTTTCAGATACCTATCCTACATTGCCACTGCATGTTCCCTGACCTCCCCATGCTGACCACCCCGCGGTGCTTTTCTCCATCCTACATTGCCACTCACTGCCTATCATAATTCAGACCCTCCGATTCACACCACCCCGTGATGTTTTTCTCTCTCCTACTAGTGAATGTAATGTAACACACACCCATACAATGCGCACCACCCCGCGAAGTTTTTCAGATACCTATCCTACATTGCCACTGCATGTTCCCTGACCTCCCCATGCTGACCACCCCGCGGTGCTTTTCTCCATCCTACATTGCCACTCACTGCCTATCATAATTCAGACCCTCCGATTCACACCACCCCGTGATGTTTTTCTCACTCCTAGTAGTGAATGTAATGTAACACACACCCATACAATGCGCACCACCCTGTGATGTTTTTCTCACTCCTACTACTGAATCTAATGTAACACACACCCATACAATGCGCACCACCCCGTGATGTTTTTCTCACTCCTATTAGTGAATGTAATGTAACACACACCCATACAATGCGCACCAACCCGTGATGTTTTTCTCACTCCTACTAGTGAATGTAATGTAACACACACCCATACAATGCGCACCACCCCGTGAGGTTTTTCTTACTCCTATTAGTGAATGTAATGTAACACACACCCATACAATGCGCACCACCCCGTGATGTTTTTCTCACTCCTACTAGTGAATCTAATGTAACACAATCCCATACAATGCGCACCACCCCGCGATGTTTTTCAGAAACATATCCTACATTCCCACTGCATGTTCCCTGACCTCCCCATGCTGACCACCCCGCGGTGCTTTTCTCCATCCTACATTGCCGCTCACTGCCTATCCTAATTCAGACCCTCCAATTCACGCCACCACCTGATGTTTTTCTCACCCCTACTAGTGAATGTAATGTAACACACACCCATACAATGCGCACCACCCCGTGATGTTTTTCTCACTCCTACTAGTGAATGTAATGTAACACACACCCATACAATGCGCACCACCCCGTGATGTTTTTCTCACTCCTACTAGTGAATGTAATGTAACACACACCCATAAAATGCGGACCACCCCGTGATGTTTTTCTCACTCCTACTAGTGAATCTAATGTAACACACACCCATACAATGCGCAACACCCCGTGATGTTTTTCTCACTCCTACTGGTGAATCTAATGTAACACACACACATACAATGCGCACCACCCCATGATGTTTTTCTCACTGCTACTGGTGAATGTAATGTAACACACACCCATACAATGCGCACCACCCCGTGATGTTTTTCTCACTCCTACTAGTGAATGTAATGTAACACACACCCATACAATGCGCACCACCCCGTGATGTTTTTCTCACTGCTACTAGTGAATCTAATGTAGCACACACCCATACAATGCGCACCACCCCGCGATGTTTTTCAGAAACCTATCCTACATTGCCACTGCATGTTCCCTGACCTCCCCATGCTGACCAACCCGCGGTGCTTTTCTCCATCCTACATTGCCACTCACTGCCTATCCTAATCCTGACCGTCCGATTCACACCCCCCCGTGATGTTTTTCTCACTCCTACTAGTGAATGTAATGTAACACACACCCATACAATGCGCACCACCCCGTGATATTTTTCTCACTCCTACTAGTGAATGTAGTGTAACACACACCCATACAATGCGCACCACCCCGTGATGTTTTTCTCACTCCTACTAGTGAATGTAATGTAACACACACCCATACAATGCGCACCACCCCGTGAAGTTTTTCTTACTCCTACTAGTGAATGTAGTGTAACACACACCCATACAATGCGCACCACCCCGTGAAATTTTTCTCACTCCTACTAGTGAATGTAGTGTAACACACACCCATACAATGCGCACCACCCCGTGATGTTTTTCTCACTCCTATTTGTGAATGTAATGTAACACACACCTATACAATGCGCACCACCCCGTGATGTTTTTCTCACTCCTACTAGTGAATCTAATGTAACACACACCCATACAATGCGCACCACCCCGTGATGTTTTTCTCACTCCTACTAGTGAATGTAATGTAACACACACCCATACAATGCGCACCACCCCGTGATGTTTTTCTCACTCCTACTAGTGAATGTAATGTAACACACACCCATACAATGCGCGCCACCCCGTGATGTTTTTCTCACTCCTACTAGTGAATGTAATGTAACACACACCCATACGTTGCGCACCCCCCCGTGATGTTTTTCTCACTCCTACTAGTGAATGTAATGTAACACACACCCATACAATGCGCACCACCCCGTGATGTTTTTCTCACTCCTACTAGTGAATGTAATGTAACACACACCCATACAATGCGCACCACCCCGTGATGTTTTTCTCACTCCTACTAGTTAATGTAATGTAACACACACCCATACAATGCGCACCACCCCGTGATGTTTTTCTCACTCCTACTAGTGAATGTAATGTAACACACACCCATACAATGCGCACCACCCGGTGATGTTTTTCTCACTCCTACTAGTGAATGTAATGTAACACACACCCATACAATGCAGACCACCCCGTGATGTTTTTCTCACTCCTACTAGTGAATGTAATGTAACACACACCCATACAATGCGCACCACCCCGTGATGTTTATCTCACTCCTACTAGTGAATGTAATGTATCACACACCCATACAATGCGCACCACCCCGTGATGTTTTTCTCTCTCCTACTAGTGAATGTAATGTAATACACACCCTTACAATGCGCACCACCCCGTGATGTTTTTCTCACTCCTACTAGTGAATCTAATGTAACACACACCCATACAATGCGCACCACCCCGCGATGTTTTTCAGAAACCTATCCTACATTGCCACTGCATGTTCCCTGACCTCCCCATGCTGACCACCCCGCGGTGCTTTTCTCCATCCTACATTGCCACTCAGTGCCTATCCTAATTCAGACCCTCCGATTCACACCACCCCGTGATGTTTTTCTCACTCTTAGTATTGAATGTAATGTAACACACACCCATACAATGAGCACCACCCCGTGATGTTTTTCTCACTCCTACTAGTGAATGTAATGTAACACACACCCATACAATGCGCACCACCGCGCGATGTTTTTTAGAAACCTATCCTACATTGCCACTGCATGTTCCCTGACCTCCCCATCCTGACCAACCCGCGGTGCTTTTCTCCATCCTACATTGCCACTCACTGCCTATCCTAATTCAGACCCTCCGATTAACACCACCCCGTGATTTTTTTCTAACTCCTAGTAGTGAATGTAATGTAACACACACCCATACAATGCGCACCACCCCGTGATGTTTTTCTCACTCCTACTAGTGAATGTAATGTAACACACACCCATACAATGCGCACCACCCCGTGATGTTTTTCTCACTCCTACTAGTGAATGTAATGTAACACACACCCATACAATGCGCACCACCCCGTGATGTTTTTCTCAGTCCTACTAGTTAATGTAATGTAACACACACCCATACAATGCCCACCACCCCGTGATGTTTTTCTCACTCCTACTAGTGAATGTAATGTAACACACACCCATACAATGCGCACCACCCCGTGATGTTTTTCTCACTCCTACTAGTGAATGTAATGTAACACACACCCATACAATGCGCACCACCCCGTCATGTTTTTCTCACTCCTACTAGTGAATGTAATGTAATACACACCCATAAAATGCGCACCACCCCGTGATGTTTTTCTCACTGCTACTAGTGAATCTAATGTAACACACACCCATGCAATGCGCACCACCCCGCGATGTTTTTCAGAAACCTATCCTACATTGCCACTGCATGTTCCCTGAACTCCCCATGCTGACCACCCCGCGGTGCTTTTCTCCATCCTACATTCCCACTCACTGCCTATCCTAATTCAGACCCTCCGATTCACACCACCCCGTGATGTTTTTCTCACTCCTAGTATTGAATGTAATGTAACACACACCCATAAAATGCGCACCACCCCGTGATGTTTTTCTCACTCCTACTAGTGAATGTAATGTAACACACAGCCATACAATGCGCACCACCCCGTGATGTTTTTCTCACTCCTACTAGTGAATCTAATGTAACACACACCCATACAATGCGCACCACCCCGTCATGTTTTTCTCACTCCTACTAGTGAATCTAATGTAACACACACCCATACAATGCGCACCACCGCGTGATGTTTTTCTCACTCCTACTAGTGAATGTAATGTAACACACACCCATACAATGCGCACCACCCCGTGATATTTTTCTCACTCCTACTAGTGAATGTAATGTAACACACACCAATACAATGCGCACCACCCCGTGATGTTTTTCTCACTCCTACTAGTGAATGTAATGTAACACACACCCATACAATGCGCACCACCCCGTGATGTTTTTCTCACTCCTACTAGTGAATGTAATGTAACACACACCCATACAATGCGCACCACCCCGTGATGTTTTTCTCACTCCTACTAGTGAATGTAATGTAACACACACCCATACAATGCACACCACCCCGTGATGTTTTTCTCTCTCCTACTAGTGAATGTAATGTAACACACACCCATACAATGCGCACCACCCCGCGAAGTTTTTCAGATACCTATCCTACATTGCCACTGCATGTTCCCTGACCTCCCCATGCTGACCACCCCGCGGTGCTTTTCTCCATCCTACATTGCCACTCACCGCCTATCATAATTCAGACCCTCCGATTCACACCACCCCGTGATGTTTTTCTCACTCCTAGTAGTGAATGTAATGTAACACACACCCATACAATGCGCACCACCCTGTGATGTTTTTCTCACTCCTACTACTGAATCTAATGTAACACACACCCATACAATGCGCACCACCCCGTGATGTTTTTCTCACTCCTATTAGTGAATGTAATGTAACACACACCCATACAATGCGCACCAACCCGTGATGTTTTTCTCACTCCTACTAGTGAATGTAATGTAACACACACCCATACAATGCGCACCACCCCGTGAGGTTTTTCTTACTCCTATTAGTGAATGTAATGTAACACACACCCATACAATGCGCACCACCCCGTGATGTTTTTCTCACTCCTACTAGTGAATCTAATGTAACACAATCCCATACAATGCGCACCACCCCGCAATGTTTTTCAGAAACATATCCTACATTCCCACTGCATGTTCCCTGACCTCCCCATGCTGACCACCCCGCGGTGCTTTTCTCCATCCTACATTGCCGCTCACTGCCTATCCTAATTCAGACCCTCCAATTCACGCCACCACCTGATGTTTTTCTCACCCCTACTAGTGAATGTAATGTAACACACACCCATACAATGCGCACCACCCCGTGATGTTTTTCTCACTCCTACTAGTGAATGTAATGTAACACACACCCATACAATGCGCACCACCCCGTGATGTTTTTCTCACTCCTACTAGTGAATGTAATGTAACACACACCCATAAAATGCGGACCACCCCGTGATGTTTTTCTCACTCCTACTAGTGAATCTAATGTAACACACACCGATACAATGCGCAACACCCCGTGATGTTTTTCTCACTCCTACTGGTGAATCTAATGTAACACACACACATACAATGCGCACCACCCCATGATGTTTTTCTCACTGCTACTGGTGAATGTAATGTAACACACACCCATACAATGCGCACCACCCCGTGATGTTTTTCTCACTCCTACTAGTGAATGTAATGTAACACACACCCATACAATGCGCACCACCGTGATGTTTTTCTCACTCCTACTAGTGAATGTAATGTAACACACACCCATACAATGCGCACCACCCCGTGATGTTTTTCTCACTCCTACTAGTGAATGTAATGTAACACACACCCATACAATGCACACCACCCCGTGATGTTTTTCTCACTCCTACTAGTGAATGTAATGTAACACACACCCATACAATGCGCACCACCCCGCGATGTTTTTCAGAAACCTATCCTACATTGCCACTGCATGTTCCCTGACCTCCCCATCCTGACCAACCCGCGGTGCTTTTCTCCATCCTACATTGCCACTCACTGCCTATCCTAATTCAGACCCTCCGATTAACACCACCCCGTGATGTTTTTCTAACTCCTAGTAGTGAATGTAATGTAACACACACCCATACAATGCGCACCACCCCGTGATGTTTTTCTCACTCCTACTAGTGAATGTAATGTAACACACACCCATACAATGCGCACCACCCCGTGATGTTTTTCTCACTCCTACTAGTGAATGTAATGTAACACACACCCATACAATGCGCACCACCCCGTGATGTTTTTCTCAGTCCTACTAGTTAATGTAATGTAACACACACCCATACAATGCGCACCACCCCGTGATGTTTTTCTCACTCCTACTAGTGAATGTAATGTAACACACACCCATACAATGCGCACCACCCCGTGATGTTTTTCTCACTCCTACTAGTGAATGTAATGTAACACACACCCATATAATGCGCACCACCCCGTCATGTTTTTCTCACTCCTACTAGTGAATGTAATGTAATACACACCCATACAATGCGCACCACCCCGTGATGTTTTTCTCACTCCTACTAGTGAATGTAATGTAACACACACCCATACAATGCGCACCACCCCGTGATGTTTTTCTCACTCCTACTAGTGAATGTAATGTAACACACACCCATACAATGCGCACCACCCCGTCATGTTTTTCTCACTCCTACTAGTGAATGTAATGTAATACACACCCATAAAATGCGCACCACCCCGTGATGTTTTTCTCACTGCTACTAGTGAATCTAATGTAACACACACCCATGCAATGCGCACCACCCCGCGATGTTTTTCAGAAACCTATCCTACATTGCCACTGCATGTTCCCTGAACTCCCCATGCTGACCACCCCGCGGTGCTTTTCTCCATCCTACATTCCCACTCACTGCCTATCCTAATTCAGACCCTCCGATTCACACCACCCCGTGATGTTTTTCTCACTCCTAGTATTGAATGTAATGTAACACACACCCATAAAATGCGCACCACCCCGTGATGTTTTTCTCACTCCTACTAGTGAATGTAATGTAACACACAGCCATACAATGCGCACCACCCCGTGATGTTTTTCTCACTCCTACTAGTGAATCTAATGTAACACACACCCATACAATGCGCACCACCCCGTGATGTTTTTCTCACTCCTACTAGTGAATCTAATGTAACACACACCCATACAATGCGCACCACCCCGTGATGTTTTTCTCACTCCTACTAGTGAATGTAATGTAACACACACCCATACAATGCGCACCACCCCGTGATGTTTTTCTCACTCCTACTAGTGAATGTAATGTAACACACACCCATACAATGCGCACCACCCCGTGATGTTTTTCTCACTCCTACTAGTGAATGTAATGTAACACACACCCATACAATGCACACCACCCCGTGATGTTTTTCTCACTCCTACTAGTGAATGTAATGTAACACACACCCATACAATGCGCACCACCCCGCGAAGTTTTTCAGATACCTATCCTACATTGCCACTGCATGTTCCCTGACCTCCCCATGCTGACCACCCCGCGGTGCTTTTCTCCATCCTACATTGCCACTCACTGCCTATCCTAATTCAGACCCTCCGATTCACACCACCCCGTGATGTTTTTCTCACTCCTAGTAGTGAATGTAATGTAACACACACCCATAAAATGCGCACCACCCCGTGATGTTTTTCTCACTCCTACTAGTGAATGTAATGTAACACACAGCCATACAATGCGCACCACCCCGTGATGTTTTTCTCACTCCTACTAGTGAATCTAATGTAACACACACCCATACAATGCGCACCACCCCGTGATGTTTTGCTCACTCCTACTAGTGAATCTAATGTAACACACACCCATACAATGCGCACCACCGCGTGATGTTTTTCTCACTCCTACTAGTGAATGTAATGTAACACACACCCATACAATGCGCACCACCCCGTGATGTTTTTCTCACTCCTACTAGTGAATGTAATGTAACACACACCAATACAATGCGCACCACCCCGTGATGTTTTTCTCACTCCTACTAGTGAATGTAATGTAACACACACCCATACAATGCGCACCACCCCGTGATGTTTTTCTCACTCCTACTAGTGAATGTAATGTAACACACACCCATACAATGCGCACCACCCCGTGATGTTTTTCTCACTCCTACTAGTGAATGTAATGTAACACACACCCATACAATGCACACCACCCCGTGATGTTTTTCTCACTCCTACTAGTGAATGTAATGTAACACACACCCATACAATGCGCACCACCCCGCGAAGTTTTTCACATACCTATCCTACATTGCCACTGCATGTTCCCTGACCTCCCCATGCTGACCACCCCGCGGTGCTTTTCTCCATCCTACATTGCCACTCACTGCCTATCATAATTCAGACCCTCCGATTCACACCACCCCGTGATGTTTTTCTCACTCCTAGTAGTGAATGTAATGTAACACACACCCATACAATGCGCACCACCCTGTGATGTTTTTCTCACTCCTACTACTGAATCTAATGTAACACACACCCATACAATGCGCACCACGCCGTGATGTTTTTCTCACTCCTATTAGTGAATGTAATGTAACACACACCCATACAATGCGCACCACGCCGTGATGTTTTTCTCACTCCTATTAGTGAATGTAATGTAACACACACCCATACAATGCGCACCACCCCGTGAGGTTTTTCTTACTCCTATTAGTGAATGTAATGTAACACACACCCATACAATGCGCACCACCCCGTGATGTTTTTCTCACTCCTACTAGTGAATCTAATGTAACACAATCCCATACAATGCGCACCACCCCGCGATGTTTTTCAGAAACCTATCCTACATTCCCACTGCATGTTCCCTGACCTCCCCATGCTGACCACCCCGCGGTGCTTTTCTCCATCCTACATTGCCACTCACTGCCTATCCTAATTCAGACCCTCCGATTCACACCACCCCTTGATGTTTTTCTCACTCCTAGTAGTGAAGGTAATGTAACACACACCCATACAATGCGCACCACCGCATGATGTTTTTCTCACTCCTACTAGTGAATGTAATGTAACACACATCCATACAATGCGCACCTCCCCGTGATGTTTTTCTCACTCCTACTAGTGAATCTAATGTAACACACACCCATACAATGCGCACCGCCCCGTGATGGTTTTCTCACTCCTACTAGTGAATCTAATGTAAAACACACCCATACAATGCGCACCACCCCGTGATGTTTTTCTCACTCCTACTAGTGAATGTAATGTAACACACACCCATACAATGCGCACCACCCCGTGATGTTTTTCTCACTCCTACTAGTGTATGTAATGTAACACACACACATACAATGCGCACCACCCCGTGATGTTTTTCTCACTGCTACTAGTGAATGTAATGTAACACACACCCATACAATGCGCACCACCCCGTGATGTTTTTCTCACTCCTACTAGTGAATGTAATGTAACACACACCCATACAATGCGCACCACCCCGTGATGTTTTTCAGAAACCTATCCTACATTGCCACTCCATGTTCCCTGACCTCCCCATGCTGACCACCCCGCGGTGCTTTTCTCCATCCTACATTGCCACTCACTGCCTATCCTAATTCAGACCCTCCGATTCACACCACCCCTTGATGTTTTTCTCACTCCTAGTAGTGAATGTAATGTAACACACACCCATACAATGCGCACCACCGCATGATGTTTTTCTCACTCCTACTAGTGAATGTAATGTAACACACACCCATACAATGCGCACCACCCCGTGATGTTTTTCTCACTCCTACTAGTGAATGTAATGTAACACACACCCATACAATGCGCACCACCCCGTGATGTTTTTCTCACTCCTACTAGTGAATGTAATGTAACACACACCCATACAATGCGCACCACCCCGTGATGTTTTTCTCACTCCTACTAGTGAATCTAATGTAACACACACCCATAAAATGCGCACCACCCCGCGATGTTTTTCAGAAACCTATCCTACATTGCCACTGCATGTTCCCTGACCTTCCCATGCTGACCACCCCGCGGAGCTTTTCTCCATCCTACATTGCCACTCACTTCCTATCCTAATTCAGACCCTCCGATTCACACCACCCCGTGATGTTTTTCTCACTCCTACTAGTGAATGTAATGTAACACACACCCATACAATGCGCACCACCCCGTGATGTTTTTCTCACTCCTACTAGTGAATGTAATGTAACACACACCCATACAATGCGCACCACCCCGTGATGTTTTTCTCACTCCTACTAGTGAATGTAATGTAACACACACCCATACAATGCGCACCACCCCGTGATGTTTTTCTCACTCCTAGTAGTGAATGTAATGTAACACACACCCATATAATGCGCACCACCGCATGATGTTTTTCTCACTCCTACTAGTGAATGTAATGTAACACACACCCATACAATGCGGACCACCCCGTGATGTTTTTCAGAAACCTATCCTACATTGCCACTCCATGTTCCCTGACCTCCCCATGCTGACCACCCCGCGGTGCTTTTCTCCATCCTACATTGCCACTCACTGCCTATCCTAATTCAGACCCTCCGATTCACACCACCCCTTGATGTTTTTCTCACTCCTAGTAGTGAATGTAATGTAACACACACCCATACAATGCGCACCACCGCATGATGTTTTTCTCACTCCTACTAGTGAATGTAATGTAACACACACCCATACAATGCGCACCACCCCGTGATGTTTTTCTCACTCCTACTAGTGAATGTAATGTAACACACACCCATGCAATGCGCACCACCCCGTGATGTTTTTCTCACTCCTCCTAGTGAATGTAATGTAACACACACCCATACAATGCGCACCACACCGTGATGTTTTTCTCACTCCTACTAGTGAATCTAATGTAACACACACCCATAAAATGCGCACCACCCCGCGATGTTTTTCAGAAACCTATCCTACATTGCCACTGCATGTTCCCTGACCTCCCCATGCTGACCACCCCGCGGAGCTTTTCTCCATCCTACATTGCCACTCACTTCCTATCCTAATTCAGACCCTCCGATTCACACCACCCCGTGCTGTTTTTCTCACTCCTACTAGTGAATGTAATGTAACACACACCCATACAATGCGCACCACCCCGTGATGTTTTTCTCACTCCTACTAGTGAATGTAATGTAACACACACCCATACAATGCGCACCACCCCGTGATGTTTTTCTCACTCCTACTAGTGAATGTAATGTAACACACACCCATACAATGCGCACCACCCCGTGATGTTTTTCTCACTACGACTAGTGAATGTAATGTAACACACCCCCATACAATGCGCACCACCCCGTGATGTTTTTCTCACTCCTACTAGTGAATCTAATGTAACACACACCCATACAATGCGCACCACCCCGTGATGTTTTTCTCACTCCTACTAGTGAATGTAATGTAACACACACCCATACAATGCGCACCACCCCGTCATGTTTTTCTCACTCCTACTAGTGAATGTAATGTAACACACACCCATACAATACGCACCACCCCGCGATGTTTTTCAGAAACCTATCCTACATTGCCACTGCATGTTCCCTGACCTCCCAATGCTGACCACCCCGCGGTGCTTTTCTCCATCCTACATTGCCACTCACTGCCTATCCTAATTCAGACAGTCCGATTCACAACACACCGTGATGTTTTTCTCACTCCTAGTAGTGAATGTAATGTAACACACACCCATACAATGCGCACCACCCCGTGATGTTTTTCTCACTCCTACTAGTGAATGTAATGTAACACACACCCATACAATGCGCACCAACCCGTCATGTTTTTCTCACTCCTAGTAGTGAATGTAATGTAACACACACCCATACAATGCGCACCACCCTGTGATGTTTTTCTCACTCCTACTACTGAATCTAATGTAACACACACCCATACAATGCGCACCACCCCGTGATGTTTTTCTCACTCCTATTAGTGAATGTAATGTAACACACACCCATACAATGCGCACCACCCCGTGAGGTTTTTCTTACTCCTATTAGTGAATGTAATGTAACACACACCCATACAATGCGCACCACTCCGTGATGTTTTTCTCACTCCTACTAGTGAATCTAATGTAACACAATCCCATACAATGCGCACCACCCCGCGATGTTTTTCAGAAACATATCCTACATTCCCACTGCATGTTCCCTGACCTCCCCATGCTGACCACCCCGCGGTGCTTTTCTCCATCCTACATTGCCGCTCACTGCCTATCCTAATTCAGACCCTCCAATTCACGCCACCACCTGATGTTTTTCTCACCCCTACTAGTGAATGTAATGTAACACACACCCATACAATGCGCACCACCCCGTGATGTTTTTCTCACTCCTACTAGTGAATGTAATGTAACACACACCCATACAATGCGCACCACCCCGTGATGTTTTTCTCACTCCTACTAGTGAATGTAATGTAACACACACCCATAAAATGCGGACCACCCCGTGATGTTTTTCTCACTCCTACTAGTGAATCTAATGTAACACACACCCATACAATGCGCAACACCCCGTGATGTTTTTCTCACTCCTACTGGTGAATCTAATGTAACACACACACATACAATGCGCACCACCCCATGATGTTTTTCTCACTGCTACTGGTGAATGTAATGTAACACACACCCATACAATGCGCACCACCCCGTGATGTTTTTCTCACTCCTACTAGTGAATGTAATGTAACACACACCCATACAATGCGCACCACCGTGATGTTTTTCTCACTCCTACTAGTGAATGTAATGTAACACACACCCATACAATGCGCACCACCCCGTGATGTTTTTCTCACTCCTACTAGTGAATGTAATGTAACACACACCCATACAATGCACACCATCCCGTGATGTTTTTCTCACTCCTACTAGTGAATGTAATGTAACACACACCCATACAATGCGCACCACCCCGTGATGTTTTTCTCACTCCTACTAGTGAATGTAATGTAACACACACCCATACAATGCGCACCACCCCGTGATGTTTTTCTCACTCCTACTAGTCAATGTAATGTAACACACACCCATACAATGCGCACCACCCCGTGATGTTTTTCTCACTCCTACTAGTCAATGTAATGTAACACACACCCATACAATGCGCACCACCCCGTGATGTTTTTCTCACTCCTACTAGTGAATCTAATGTAACACACACCCATACAATGCACACCGCCCCGTGATGTTTTTCTCACTCCTACTAGTGAATCTAATGTAACACACACCCATAAAATGCGCACCACCCCGCGATGTTTTTCAGAAACCTATCCTACATTGCCATTGCATGTTCCCTGACCTCCCCATGCTGACCACCCCGCGGTGCTTTTCTCCATCCTACATTGCCACTCACTGCCTATCCTAATTCAGACCCTCTGATTCACACCACCCCGTGATGTTTTTCTCACTCCTACTAGTGAATGTAATGTAACACACACCAATACAATGCGCACCACCCCTTGATGTTTTTCTCACTCCTACTATTGAATGTAATGTAACACACACCCATACAATGCGCACCACCCCGTGATGTTTTTCTCACTCCTACTAGTGAATGTAATGTAACACACACCCATACAATGCGCACCACCCCGTGATGTTTTTCTCACTCCTACTAGTGAATGTAATGTAACACACACCCATACAATGCGCACCACCCCGTGATGTTTTTCTCACTCCGACTAGTGAATGTAATGTAACACACACCCATACAAGGCGCACCACCCCATGATGTTTTTCTCACTCCTACTAGTGAATGTAATGTAACACACACCCATACAATGCGCACCACCCCGTGATGTTTTTCTCACTCCTACTAGTGAATGTAATGTAACACACACTAATACAATGCGCACCACCCCGTGATGTTTTTCTCACTCCTACTAGTGAATGTAATGTAACACACACCCATACAATGCGCACGACCCGGTGATGTTTTTCTCACTCCTACTAGTGAATGTAATGTAACACACACCCATACAATGTGCACCACCCCGTGATGTTTTTATCAATCCTACTAGTGAATGTATTGTAACACACACCCATACAATGCGCACCACCCCGTGATGTTTTTCTCACTCCTACAAGTGAATGTAATGTAACACACACCCATAAAATGCGCACCACCCCGTGATGTTTTTCTCACTCCTATTAGTGAATGTAATGTAACACACACCCATAAAATGCGCACCACCCCGTGATGTTTTTCTCACTCCTACTAGTGAATGTAATGTAACACAAACCCATACAATGCGCACCACCCCGTGATGTTTTTCTCACTCCTACTAGTGAATGTAATGTAACACACACCCATAAAATGCGCACCACCCCGTGATGTTTTTCTCACTCCTACTAGTGAATGTAATGTAACACAAACCCACACAAAGCGCACCACCCCGTGATGGTTTTCTCACTCCTACTAGTGAATTTAATGTAACACACACCCATACAATGCGCACGACCCGGTGATGTTTTTCTCACTCCTACTAGTGAATGTAATGTAACACACACCCATACAATGCGCACCACCCCGTGATGTTTTTCTCACTCCTACTAGTGAATGTAATGTAACACACACCCATACAATGCGCACCACCCCGTGATGTTTTTCTCACTCCTACTAGTGAATGTAATGTAACACACACCCATAAAATGCGGACCACCCCGTGATGTTTTTCTCACTCCTACTAGTGAATCTAATGTAACACACACCCATACAATGCGCAACACCCCGTGATGTTTTTCTCACTCCTACTGGTGAATCTAATGTAACACACACACATACAATGCGCACCACCCCATGATGTTTTTCTCACTGCTACTGGTGAATGTAATGTAACACACACCCATACAATGCGCACCACCCCGTGATGTTTTTCTCACTCCTACTAGTGAATGTAATGTAACACACACCCATACAATGCGCACCACCGTGATGTTTTTCTCACTCCTACTAGTGAATGTAATGTAACACACACCCATACAATGCGCACCACCCCGTGATGTTTTTCTCACTCCTACTAGTGAATGTAATGTAACACACACCCATACAATGCACACCATCCCGTGATGTTTTTCTCACTCCTACTAGTGAATGTAATGTAACACACACCCATACAATGCGCACCACCCCGTGATGTTTTTCTCACTCCTACTAGTGAATGTAATGTAACACACACCCATACAATGCGCACCACCCCGTGATGTTTTTCTCACTCCTACTAGTCAATGTAATGTAACACACACCCATACAATGCGCACCACCCCGTGATGTTTTTCTCACTCCTACTAGTCAATGTAATGTAACACACACCCATACAATGCGCACCACCCCGTGATGTTTTTCTCACTCCTACTAGTGAATCTAATGTAACACACACCCATACAATGCACACCGCCCCGTGATGTTTTTCTCACTCCTACTAGTGAATCTAATGTAACACACACCCATAAAATGCGCACCACCCCGCGATGTTTTTCAGAAACCTATCCTACATTGCCATTGCATGTTCCCTGACCTCCCCATGCTGACCACCCCGCGGTGCTTTTCTCCATCCTACATTGCCACTCACTGCCTATCCTAATTCAGACCCTCTGATTCACACCACCCCGTGATGTTTTTCTCACTCCTACTAGTGAATGTAATGTAACACACACCAATACAATGCGCACCACCCCTTGATGTTTTTCTCACTCCTACTATTGAATGTAATGTAACACACACCCATACAATGCGCACCACCCCGTGATGTTTTTCTCACTCCTACTAGTGAATGTAATGTAACACACACCCATACAATGCGCACCACCCCGTGATGTTTTTCTCACTCCTACTAGTGAATGTAATGTAACACACACCCATACAATGCGCACCACCCCGTGATGTTTTTCTCACTCCGACTAGTGAATGTAATGTAACACACACCCATACAAGGCGCACCACCCCATGATGTTTTTCTCACTCCTACTAGTGAATGTAATGTAACACACACCCATACAATGCGCACCACCCCGTGATGTTTTTCTCACTCCTACTAGTGAATGTAATGTAACACACACTAATACAATGCGCACCACCCCGTGATGTTTTTCTCACTCCTACTAGTGAATGTAATGTAACACACACCCATACAATGCGCACGACCCGGTGATGTTTTTCTCACTCCTACTAGTGAATGTAATGTAACACACACCCATACAATGTGCACCACCCCGTGATGTTTTTATCAATCCTACTAGTGAATGTATTGTAACACACACCCATACAATGCGCACCACCCCGTGATGTTTTTCTCACTCCTACAAGTGAATGTAATGTAACACACACCCATAAAATGCGCACCACCCCGTGATGTTTTTCTCACTCCTATTAGTGAATGTAATGTAACACACACCCATAAAATGCGCACCACCCCGTGATGTTTTTCTCACTCCTACTAGTGAATGTAATGTAACACAAACCCATACAATGCGCACCACCCCGTGATGTTTTTCTCACTCCTACTAGTGAATGTAATGTAACACACACCCATAAAATGCGCACCACCCCGTGATGTTTTTCTCACTCCTACTAGTGAATGTAATGTAACACAAACCCACACAAAGCGCACCACCCCGTGATGGTTTTCTCACTCCTACTAGTGAATTTAATGTAACACACACCCATACAATGCGCACGACCCGGTGATGTTTTTCTCACTCCTACTAGTGAATGTAATGTAACACACACCCATACAATGTGCACCACCCCGTGATGTTTTTATCAATCCTACTAGTGAATGTATTGTAACACACACCCATACAATGCGCACCACCCCGTGATGTTTTTCTCACTCCTACAAGTGAATGTAATGTAACACACACCCATAAAATGCGCACCACCCCGTGATGTTTTTCTCACTCCTAGTAGTGAATGTAATGTAACACACACCCATAAAATGCGCACCACCCCGTGATGTTTTTCTCACTCCTACTAGTGAATGTAATGTAACACAAACCCATACAATGCGCACCACCCCGTGATGTTTTTCTCACTCCTACTAGTGAATGTAATGTAACACACACCCATAAAATGCGCACCACCCCGTGATGTTTTTCTCACTCCTACTAGTGAATGTAATGTAACACAAACCCACACAAAGCGCACCACCCCGTGATGGTTTTCTCACTCCTACTAGTGAATTTAATGTAACACACACCCATACAATGCGCACCACCCTGTGATGTTTTTCTCACTCCTATTAGTGAATGTAATGTAACACACACCCATACAATGCGCACCACCCCGTGATGTTTTTCTCACTCCTACTAGTGAATGTAATGTAACACACACCCATACAATGCGCACCACCCCGTGATGTTTTTCTCACTCCTACTAGTGAATGTAATGTAACACACACCCATAAAATGCGCACCACCCCGTGATGTTTTTCTCACTCCTACTAGTGAATCTAATGTAACACACACCCATACAATGCGCAACACCCAGTGATGTTTTTCTCACTTCTACTGGTGAATCTAATGTAACACACTCCCATACAATGCGCACCACCCCATGATGTTTTTCTCACTCCTACTAGTGAATGTAATGTAACACACACTCATACAATGCGCACCACCCCGTGATGTTTTTCTCACTCCTACTAGTGAATGTAATGTAACACACACCCATACAATGCGCACCACCCCGTGATGTTTTTCTCACTCCTACTAGTGAATGTAATGAAACACACACCCATACAATGCACACCACCCCGTGATGTTTTTCTCACTCCTACTAGTGAATGTAATGTAACACACACCCATACAATGCGCACCACCCCGCGATGTTTTTCAGAAACCTATCCTAAATTGCCACTGCATGTTCCCTGACCTCCCCATCCTGACCAACCCGCGGTGCTTTTCTCCATCCTACATTGCCACTCACTGCCTATCCTAATTCAGACCCTCCGATTAACACCACCCCGTGATGTTTTTCTAACTCCTAGTAGTGAATGTAATGTAACACACACCCATACAATGCGCACCACCCCGTGATGTTTTTCTCACTCCTACTAGTGAATGTAATGTAACACACACCCATACAATGCGCACCACCCCGTGATGTTTTTCTCACTCCTACTAGTGAATGTAATGTAACACACACCCATACAATGCGCACCACCCCGTGATGTTTTTCTCAGTCCTACTAGTTAATGTAATGTAACACACACCCATACAATGCGCACCACCCCGTGATGTTTTTCTCACTCCTACTAGTGAATGTAATGTAACACACACCCATACAATGCGCACCACCCCGTGATGTTTTTCTCACTCCTACTAGTGAATGTAATGTAACACACACCCATATAATGCGCACCACCCCGTCATGTTTTTCTCACTCCTACTAGTGAATGTAATGTAATACACACCCATACAATGCGCACCACCCCGTGATGTTTTTCTCACTCCTACTAGTGAATGTAATGTAACACACACCCATACAATGCGCACCACCCCGTGATGTTTTTCTCACTCCTACTAGTGAATGTAATGTAACACACACCCATACAATGCGCACCACCCCGTCATGTTTTTCTCACTCCTACTAGTGAATGTAATGTAATACACACCCATAAAATGCGCACCACCCCGTGATGTTTTTCTCACTGCTACTAGTGAATCTAATGTAACACACACCCATGCAATGCGCACCACCCCGCGATGTTTTTCAGAAACCTATCCTACATTGCCACTGCATGTTCCCTGAACTCCCCATGCTGACCACCCCGCGGTGCTTTTCTCCATCCTACATTCCCACTCACTGCCTATCCTAATTCAGACCCTCCGATTCACACCACCCCGTGATGTTTTTCTCACTCCTAGTATTGAATGTAATGTAACACACACCCATAAAATGCGCACCACCCCGTGATGTTTTTCTCACTCCTACTAGTGAATGTAATGTAACACACAGCCATACAATGCGCACCACCCCGTGATGTTTTTCTCACTCCTACTAGTGAATCTAATGTAACACACACCCATACAATGCGCACCACCCCGTGATGTTTTTCTCACTCCTACTAGTGAATCTAATGTAACACACACCCATACAATGCGCACCACCCCGTGATGTTTTTCTCACTCCTACTAGTGAATGTAATGTAACACACACCCATACAATGCGCACCACCCCGTGATGTTTTTCTCACTCCTACTAGTGAATGTAATGTAACACACACCCATACAATGCGCACCACCCCGTGATGTTTTTCTCACTCCTACTAGTGAATGTAATGTAACACACACCCATACAATGCACACCACCCCGTGATGTTTTTCTCACTCCTACTAGTGAATGTAATGTAACACACACCCATACAATGCGCACCACCCTGCGAAGTTTTTCAGATACCTATCCTACATTGCCACTGCATGTTCCCTGACCTCCCCATGCTGACCACCCCGCGGTGCTTTTCTCCATCCTACATTGCCACTCACTGCCTATCCTAATTCAGACCCTCCGATTCACACCACCCCGTGATGTTTTTCTCACTCCTAGTAGTGAATGTAATGTAACACACACCCATAAAATGCGCACCACCCCGTGATGTTTTTCTCACTCCTACTAGTGAATGTAATGTAACACACAGCCATACAATGCGCACCACCCCGTGATGTTTTTCTCACTCCTACTAGTGAATCTAATGTAACACACACCCATACAATGCGCACCACCCCGTGATGTTTTGCTCACTCCTACTAGTGAATCTAATGTAACACACACCCATACAATGCGCACCACCGCGTGATGTTTTTCTCACTCCTACTAGTGAATGTAATGTAACACACACCCATACAATGCGCACCACCCCGTGATGTTTTTCTCACTCCTACTAGTGAATGTAATGTAACACACACCAATACAATGCGCACCACCCCGTGATGTTTTTCTCACTCCTACTAGTGAATGTAATGTAACACACACCCATACAATGCGCACCACCCCGTGATGTTTTTCTCACTCCTACTAGTGAATGTAATGTAACACACACCCATACAATGCGCACCACCCCGTGATGTTTTTCTCACTCCTACTAGTGAATGTAATGTAACACACACCCATACAATGCACACCACCCCGTGATGTTTTTCTCACTCCTACTAGTGAATGTAATGTAACACACACCCATACAATGCGCACCACCCCGCGAAGTTTTTCAGATACCTATCCTACATTGCCACTGCATGTTCCCTGACCTCCCCATGCTGACCACCCCGCGGTGCTTTTCTCCATCCTACATTGCCACTCACTGCCTATCATAATTCAGACCCTCCGATTCACACCACCCCGTGATGTTTTTCTCACTCCTAGTAGTGAATGTAATGTAACACACACCCATACAATGCGCACCACCCTGTGATGTTTTTCTCACTCCTACTACTGAATCTAATGTAACACACACCCATACAATGCGCACCACGCCGTGATGTTTTTCTCACTCCTATTAGTGAATGTAATGTAACACACACCCATACAATGCGCACCACGCCGTGATGTTTTTCTCACTCCTATTAGTGAATGTAATGTAACACACACCCATACAATGCGCACCACCACGTGAGGTTTTTCTTACTCCTATTAGTGAATGTAATGTAACACACACCCATACAATGCGCACCACCCCGTGATGTTTTTCTCACTCCTACTAGTGAATCTAATGTAACACAATCCCATACAATGCGCACCACCCCGCGATGTTTTTCAGAAACCTATCCTACATTCCCACTGCATGTTCCCTGACCTCCCCATGCTGACCACCCCGCGGTGCTTTTCTCCATCCTACATTGCCACTCACTGCCTATCCTAATTCAGACCCTCCGATTCACACCACCCCTTGATGTTTTTCTCACTCCTAGTAGTGAATGTAATGTAACACACACCCATACAATGCGCACCACCGCATGATGTTTTTCTCACTCCTACTAGTGAATGTAATGTAACACACACCCATACAATGCGCACCGCCCCGTGATGTTTTTCTCACTCCTACTAGTGAATCTAACGTAACACACACCCATACAATGCGCACCGCCCCGTGATGGTTTTCTCACTCCTACTAGTGAATCTAATGTAAAACACACCCATACAATGCGCACCACCCCGTGATGTTTTTCTCACTCCTACTAGTGAATGTAATGTAACACACACCCATACAATGCGCACCACCCCGTGATGTTTTTGTCACTCCTACTAGTGTATGTAATGTAACACACACACATACAATGCGCACCACCCCGTGATGTTTTTCTCACTGCTACTAGTGAATGTAATGTAACACACACCCATACAATGCGCACCACCCCGTGATGTTTTTCTCACTCCTACTAGTGAATGTAATGTAACACACACCCATACAATGCGCACCACCCCGTGATGTTTTTCTCACTCCTACTAGTGAATGTAATGTAACACACACCCATACAATGCGCACCACCCCGTGATGTTTTTCTCACTCCTAGTAGTGAATGTAATGTAACACACACCCATATAATGCGCACCACCGCATGATGTTTTTCTCACTCCTACTAGTGAATGTAATGTAACACACACCCATACAATGCGCACCACCCCGCGATGTTTTTCAGAAACCTATCCTACATTGCCACTCCATGTTCCCTGACCTCCCCATGCTGACCACCCCGCGGTGCTTTTCTCCATCCTACATTGCCACTCACTGCCTATCCTAATTCAGACCCTCCGATTCACACCACCCCTTGATGTTTTTCTCACTCCTAGTAGTGAATGTAATGTAACACACACCCATACAATGCGCACCACCGCATGATGTTTTTCTCACTCCTACTAGTGAATGTAATGTAACACACACCCATACAATGCGCACCACCCCGTGATGTTTTTCTCACTCCTACTAGTGAATGTAATGTAACACACACCCATGCAATGCGCACCACCCCGTGATGTTTTTCTCACTCCTCCTAGTGAATGTAATGTAACACACACCCATACAATGCGCACCACACCGTGATGTTTTTCTCACTCCTAGTAGTGAATCTAATGTAACACACACCCATAAAATGCGCACCACCCCGCGATGTTTTTCAGAAACCTATCCTACATTGCCACTGCATGTTCCCTGACCTCCCCATGCTGACCACCCCGTGGAGCTTTTCTCCATCCTACATTGCCACTCACTTCCTATCCTAATTCAGACCCTCCGATTCACACCACCCCGTGATGTTTTTCTCACTCCTACTAGTGAATGTAATGTAACACACACCCATACAATGCGCACCACCCCGTGATGTTTTTCTCACTCCTACTAGTGAATGTAATGTAACACACACCCATACAATGCGCACCACCCCGTGATGTTTTTCTCACTCCTACTAGTGAATGTAATGTAACACACACCCATACAATGCGCAACACCCCGTGATGTTTTTCTCACTACGACTAGTGAATGTAATGTAACACACCCCCATACAATGCGCACCACCCCGTGATGTTTTTCTCACTCCTACTAGTGAATCTAATGTAACACACACCCATACAATGCGCACCACCCCGTGATGTTTTTCTCACTCCTACTAGTGAATGTAATGTAACACACACCCATACAATGCGCACCACCCCGTCATGTTTTTCTCACTCCTACTAGTGAATGTAATGTAACACACACCCATACAATACGCACCACCCCGCGATGTTTTTCAGAAACCTATCCTACATTGCCACTGCATGTTCCCTGACCTCCCAATGCTGACCACCCCGCGGTGCTTTTCTCCATCCTACATTGCCACTCACTGCCTATCCTAATTCAGACAGTCCGATTCACACCACACCGTGATGTTTTTCTCACTCCTAGTAGTGAATGTAATGTAACACACACCCATACAATGCGCACCACCCCGTGATGTTTTTCTCACTCCTACTAGTGAATGTAATGTAACACACACCCATACAATGCGCACCAACCCGTCATGTTTTTGTCACTCCTACTAGTGAATGTAATGTAACACACACCCATACAATGTGCACCACCCCGCGATGTTTTTCAGAAACCTATCCTACATTGCCACTGCATGTTCCCTGACCTCCCAATGCTGACAAACCTGTGGTGCTTTTCTCCATCCTACATTGCCACTCACTGCCTATCCTAATTCAGACACTCCGATTCACACCACCCCGTGATGTTTTTCTCACTCCTAGTAGTGAATGTAATGTAACACACACCCATACAATGCGCACCACCCCGTGATGTTTTTCTCACTCCTACTAGTGAATGTAATGTAAGACACACCCATACAATGCGCACTACCCCGTGATGTTTTTCTCACTCCTACTAGTCAATGTAATGTAACACACACCCATACAATGAGCACCACCCCGTGATGTTTTTCTCACTCCTATTAGTGAATATAATGTAACACACAGCCATACAATGCGCACCACCCCGTGATGTTTTTCTCACTCCTACTAGTGAATGTAATGTAACACACACCCATAAAATGCGCACCACCGCGTGATGTTTTTCTCACTCCTACTAGTGAATGTAATGTAACACACACCCATACAATGCGCACCACCCCTTGATGTTTTTCTCACTCCTACTAGTGAATCTAATGTAACACACACCCATACAATGCGCACCACCCCGTGATGTTTTTCAGAAACCTATCCTACATTGCCACTGCATGTTCCCTGACCTCCCCATGCTGACCACCCCGCGGTGCTTTTCTCCATCCTACATTGCCACTCACTGCCTATCCTAATTCAGACACTCCGATTCACACCACCCCGTGATGTTTTTCTCACTCCTAGTAGTGAATGTAATGTAACACACACCCATACAATGCACACCACCCCGTGATGTTTTTCTCCCTCCTACTAGTGAATGTAATGTAACACACACCCATACAATGCGCACCACCCCGTGATGTGTTTCTCACTCTTACTAGTGAATGTAATGTAACACACACCCATACAATGCGCACCACCCCGTGATGTTTTTCTCACTCCTACTAGTGAATGTAATGTCACACACACCCATACAATGCGCACCACCCCGTGATGTTTTTCTCACTCCTACTCCTGAATGTAATGTAACACACACCCATACAATGCGCACCACCCCGTGATGTTTTTCTTACTCCTACTAGTGAATGTAATGTAACACACACCCATACAATGCGCACCACCCCGTGATGTTTTTCTCACTCCTACTAGTGAATGTAATGTAACACACACCCATACAATGCGCACCACCCCGTGATGTTTTTGTCACTCCTACTAGTGAATGTGATGTAACACCCACCCATACAATGCGCACCACCCCGTGATGTTTTTCTCACTCCTACTAGTGAATGTAATGTAACACACACCCATGCAATGCGAACCACCCCGTGATGTTTTTCTCACTCCTACTAGTGAAGGTAATGTAACCCACACCCATACAATGCGCACCACCCCGTGATGTTTTTCTCACTCCTACTAGTGAATGTAATGTAACACACACCCATACAATGCGCACCACCCCGTGATGTTTTTCTCACTCCTACTAGTGAATGTAATGTAACACACACCCATACAATATGCACCACCCCGTGATGTTTTTCTCACTCCTACTAGTGAATCTAATGTAACACACACCCATACAATGCACACCACCCCGTGATGTTTTTCTCACTCCTACTAGTGAATGTAATGTAACACACACCCATACAATGCGCACCACCCCTTGATGTTTTTCTCACTCCTACTAGTGAATCTAATGTAACACACACCCATACAATGCGCACCACCCCGCGATGTTTTTCAGAAACCTATCCTACATTGCCACTGCATGTTCCCTGACCTCCCCATGCTGACCACCCCGCGGTGCTTTTCTCCATCCTACATTGCCACTCACTGCCTATCCTAATTCAGACACTCCGATTCACACCACCCCGTGATGTTTTTCTCACTCCTAGTAGTGAATGTAATGTAACACACACCCATACAATGCACACCACCCCGTGATGTTTTTCTCCCTCCTAGTAGTGAATGTAATGTAACACACACCCATACAATGCGCACCACCCCGTGATGTTTTTCTCACTCCTACTAGTGAATGTAATGTAACACACACCCATACAATGCGCACCACCCCGTGATGTGTTTCTCACTCCTACTAGTGAATGTAATGTAACACACACCCATACAATGCGCACCACCCCGTGATGTTTTTTTCACTCCTACTAGTGAATGTAATGTAACACACACCCATACAATGCGCACTACCCCGTGATGTTTTTCTCACTCCTACTAGTCAATGTAATGTAACACACACCCATACAATGAGCACCACCCCGTGATGTTTTTCTCACTCCTATTAGTGAATGTAATGTAACACACAGCCATACAATGCGCACCACCCCGTGATGTTTTTCTCACTCCTACTAGTCAATGTAATGTAACACACACCCATACAATGCGCACCACCCCGTGATGTGTTTCTCACTCTTACTAGTGAATGTAATGTAACACACACCCATACAATGCGCACCACCCCGTGATGTTTTTCTCACTCCTACTAGTGAATGTAATGTAACACACACCCATACAATGCGCACTACCCCGTGATGTTTTTCTCACTCCTACTAGTCAATGTAATGTAACACACACCCATACAATGAGCACCACCCCGTGATGTTTTTCTCACTCCTATTAGTGAATGTAATGAAACACACACCCATACAATGCGCACCACCCCGTGATGTTTTTCTCACTCCTACTAGTCAATGTAATGTAACACACACCCATACAATGCGCACCACCCCGTGATGTTTTTCTCACTCCTACTAGTGAATGTAATGTAACACACACCCATACAATGCGCACCACCCCGTGATGTTTTTCTCACTCCTACTAGTGAATGTAATGAAACACACACCCATACAATGCGCACTACCCCGTGATGTTTTTCTCACTGCTACTAGTGAATGTAATGTAACACACACACATACAATGCGCAACACCCCGTGATGTTTTTCTCACTGCTACTAGTGAATGTAATGTAACACACACCCATACAATGCGCACTACCCCGTGATGTTTTTCTCACTCCTACTAGTGAATGTAATGTAACACACACCCATACAATGCACACCACCCCGTGATGTTTTTCTCACTCCTACTAGTGAATGTAATGTAACACACACCCATACAATGCGCACCACCCCGTGATGTGTTTCTCACTCTTACTAGTGAATGTAATGTAACACACACCCATACAATGCGCACCACCCCGTGAGGTTTTTCTCACTCCTACTAGTGAATGTAATGTAACACACACCCATACAATGCGCACTACCCCGTGATGTTTTTCTCACTCCTACTAGTCAATGTAATGTAACACACACCCATACAATGAGCACCACCCCTTGATGTTTTTCTCACTCCTATTAGTGAATGTAATGTAACACACAGCCATACAATATCCACCACCCCGTGATGTTTTTCTCACTCCTACTAGTCAATGTAATGTAACACACACCCATACAATGCGCACCACCCCGTGATGTTTTTCTCACTCCTACTAGTGAATGTAATGTAACAAACACCCATACAATGCGCACCACCCCGTGATGTTTTTCTCACTCCTACTAGTGAATGTAATGTAACACACACCCATACAATGCGCACCACCCCTTGATGTTTTTCTCACTCCTACTAGTGAATCTAATGTAACACACACCCATACAATTCCCACCACCCCGCGATGTTTTTCAGAAACCTGTCCTACATTGCCACTGCATGTTCCCTGACCTCCCCATGCTGACCACCCCGCGGTGCTTTTCTCCATCCTACATTGCCACTCACTGCCTATCCTAATTCAGACCCTCCGATTCACACCACCCCGTGATGTTTTTCTCACTCCTAGTAGTGAATGTAATGTAACACACACCCATACAATGCACACCACACCGTGATGTTTTTCTCACTCCTACTAGTGAATGTAATGAAACACACACCCATACAATGCGCACCACCCCGTGATGTTTTTCTCACTGCTACTAGTGAATGTAATGTAACACACACCCATACAATGCGCGACACCCCGTGATGTTTTTCTCACTGCTACTAGTGAATGTAATGTAACACACACCCATACAATGCGCACTACCCCGTGATGTTTTTTTCACTCCTACTAGTGAATGTAATGTAACACACACCCATACAATGCGCCCCACCCCGCGATGTTTTTCAGAAACCTATCCTACATTGCCACTGCATGTTCCCTGACCTTCCCATGCTGACCACCACGCGGTGCTTTTCTCCATCCTACATTGCCACTCACTGCCTATACTAATTCAGAGCCTCCGATTCACACCACCCCGTGATGTCTTTCTCACTCCTACTAGTGAATGCAATGTAACACACACCCATACAATGCGCACCACCCCGTGACGTTTTTCTCACTCCTACTAGTGAATGTAATGTAACACCCACACAATGCGCACCACGCCGTGATGTTTTTCTCACTCCTACTAGTGAATGTAATGTAACACATACCCATACAATGCGCACCACCCCGTGATGTTTTTCTCACTCCTACTAGTGAATGTAATGTAACACACACCCACACAATGCGCACCACCCCGTGATGTTTTTCTCACTCCTACTAGTGAATGTAATGTAACACATACCCATACAATGCGTACCACCCCGTGATGTTTTTCTCACTCCTACTAGTGAATGTAATGTAACACACACCCATACAATGCGCACCACCCCTTGATGTTTTTCTCACTCCTAATAGTGAATCTAATGTAACACACACCCATACAATGCGCACCACCCCGCGATGTTTTTCAGAAACCTATCCTATATTGCCACTGCATGTTCCCTGACCTCCCCATGCTGACCACCCCGCGGTGCTTTTCTCCATCCTACATTGCCACTCACTGCCTATCCTAATTCAGACACTCTGATTCACACCACCCCGTGATGTTTTTCTCACTCCTAGTAGAGAATGTAATGTAACACACACCCATACAATGCACACCACCCCGTGATGTTTTTCTCCCTCCTACTAGTGAATGTAATGTAACACACACCCATACAATGCGCACCACCCCGTGATGTTTTTCTCACTCCTACTAGTGAATGTAATGTAACACACACCCATACAATGCGCACCACCCCGTGAAGTGTTTCTCACTCTTACTAGTGAATGTAATGTAACACACACCCATGCAATGCGCACCACCCCGTGATGTTTTTCTCAGTCCTACTAGTGAATGTAATGTAACACACACCCATACAATGCGCACTACCCCGTGATGTTTTTCTCACTCCTACTAGTCAATGTAATGTAACACACACCCATACAATGCGCACCACCCCGTGATGTTTTTCTCACTCCTACTAGTGAATGTAATGTAACACACACCCATACAATGCGCACCACCCCGTGATGTTTTTCTCACTCCTACTAGTGAATGTAATGTAACACACACCCATACAATGCGCACCACCCCGTGATGTTTTTCTCACTCCTACTAGTGAATCTAATGTAACACACACCCATACAATGCCCACCACCCCGCGATGTTTTTCAGAAACCTATCCTACATTGCCACTGCATGTTCCCTGACCTCCCCATGCTGACCACCCCGCGGTGCTTTTCTCCATCCTACATTGCCACTCACTGCCTATCCTAATTCAGACCCTCCGATTCACACCACCCCGTGATGTTTTTCTCACTCCTAGTAGTGAATGTAATGTAACACACACCCATACAATGCACACCACCCCGTGATGTTTTTCTCACTCCTACTAGTGAATGTAATGAAACACACACCCATACAATGCGCACCACCCCGTGATGTTTTTCTCACTGCTACTAGTGAATGTAATGTAACACACACCCATACAATGCGCAGCACCCCGTGATGTTTTTCTCACTGCTACTAGTGAATGTAATGTAACACACACCCATACAATGGGCACTGCCCCGTGATGTTTTTCTCACTCCTACTAGTGAATGTAATGTAACACACACCCATACAATGCGCCCCACCCCGCGATGTTTTTCAGAAACCTATCCTACATTGCCACTGCATGTTCCCTAACCTTCCCATGCTGACCACCACGCGGTTCTTTTCTCCATCCTACATTGCCACTCACTGCCTATACTAATTCAGAGCCTCCGATTCACACCACCCCGTGATGTCTTTCTCACTCCTACTAGTGAATGCAATGTAACACACACCCATACAATGCGCACCACCCTGTGACGTTTTTGTCATGCCTACTAGTGAATGTAATGTAACACACACCCACACAATGCGCACCACCCCGTGATGTTTTTCTCACTCCTACTAGTGAATGTAATGTAACACATACCCATACAATGCGTACCACCCCGTGATCTTTTTCTCACTCCTACTAGTGAATGTAATGTAACACACACCCATACAATGCGCACCACCCCTTGATGTTTTTCTCACTCCTACTAGTGAATGTAATGTAACACACACCCATACAATGCGCACCACCCCGTGATATTTTTCTCACTCCTACTAGTGAATGTAATGTAACACACACCCATACAATGCGCACCACCCCGTGATGTTTTTCTCACTCCTACTAGTGAATCTAATGTAACACACGCCCATACAATGCGCACCACCCCGTGATATTTTTCTCACTCCTACTAGTGAATCTAATGTAACACACACCCATACAATGCGCACCACCCCGTGATGTTTTTCTCACTCCTACTAGTGAATGTAATGTAACACACACCCATACAATGCGCACCACCCCGTGATGTTTTTCTCACTCCTACTAGTGAATGTAATGTAACACACACCCATACAATGCGCACTACCCCGTGATGTGTTTCTCACTCTTACTAGTGAATGTAATGTAACACACACCCATACAATGCGCACCACCCCGTGATGTTTTTCTCACTCCTACTAGTGAATGTAATGTAACACACACCCATACAATGCGCACTACCCCGTGATGTTTTTCTCACTCCTACTAGTCAATGTAATGTAACACACACCCACACAATGAGCACCACCCCGTGATGTTTTTCTCACTCCTATTAGTGAATGTAATGTAACACACAGCCATACAATGCGCACCACCCCGTGATGTTTTTCTCACTCCTACTAGTCAATGTAATGTAACACACACCCATACAATGCGCACCACCCCGTGATGTTTTTCTCACTCCTACTAGTGAATGTAATGTAACACACACCCATACAATGCACAGCACCCCGTGATGTTTTTCTCACTCCTACTAGTGAATGTAATGTAACACACACCCATAAAATGCGCACCACCCCGTGATGTTTTTCTCACTCCTACTAGTGAATGTAATGTAACACACACCCATACAATGCGCACCACCCCTTGATGTTTTTCTCACTCCTACTAGTGAATCTAATGTAACACACACCCATACAATGCGCACCACCCCGCGATGTTTTTCAGAAACCTATCCTACATTGCCACTGCATGTTCCCTGACCTCCCCATGCTGACCACCCCGCGGTGCTTTTCTCCATCCTACATTGCCACTCACTGCGTATCCTAATTCAGACACTCCGATTCACACCACCCCGTGATGTTTTTCTCACTCCTAGTAGTGAATGTAATGTAACACACACCCATACAATGCACACCACCCCGTGATGTTTTTCTCCCTCCTACTAGTGAATGTAATGTAACACACACCATACAATGCACACCACCCCGTGATGTTTTTCTCACTCCTACTAGTGAATGTAATGTAAAACACACCCATACAATGCGCACCACCCCGTGATGTGTTTCTCACTCTTATTAGTGAATGTAATGTAACACACACCCATACAATGCGCACCACCCCGTGATGTTTTTCTCACTCCTACTAGTGAATGTAATGTAACACACACCCATACAATGCGCACTACCCCGTGATGTTTTTCTCACTCCTACTAGTCAATGTAATGTAACACACACCCATACAATGAGCACCACATCGTGATGTTTTTCTCACTCCTATTAGTGAATGTAATGTAACACACAGCCATACAATGCGCACCACCACGTGATGTTTTTCTCACTCCTACTAGTCAATGTAATGTAACACACACCCATACAATGCGCACCACCCCGTAATGTTTTTCTCACTCCTACTAGTGAATGTAATGTAACACACACCCATACAATGCGCACCACACCGTGATGTTTTTCTCACTCCTACTAGTGAATGTAATGTAACACACACCCATACAATGCGCACCACCCCGTGATGTTTTTCTCACTCCTACTAGTGAATCTAATGTAACACACAGCCATACAATGCCCACCACCCCTCGATGTTTTTCAGAAACCTATCCTACATTGCCACTGCATGTTCCCTGACCTCCCCATGCTGACCACCCCGCGGTGCTTTTCTCCATCCTACATTGCCACTCACTGCCTCTCCTAATTCAGACCCTCCGATTCACACCACCCCGTGATGTTTTTCTCACTCCTAGTAGTGAATGTAATGTAACACACACCCATACAATACACAACACCCCGTGATGTTTTTCTCACTCCTACTAGTGAATGTAATGAAACACACACCCATACAATGCGCACCACCCCGTGATGTTTTTCTCACTGCTACTAGTGAATGTAATGTAACACACACCCATACAATGCGCAACACCCCGTGATGTTTTTCTCACTGCTACTAGTGATTGTAATGTAACACACACCCATAAAATGCGCCCCACCCCGCGATGTTTTTCAGAAACCTATCCTACATTGCCACTGCATGTTTCCTGACCTTCAAATGCTGACCACCACGCGGTGCTTTTCTCCATCCTACATTGCCACTCACTGCCTATACTAATTCAGAGCCTCCGATTCACACCACCCCGTGATGTCTTTCTCACTCCTACTAGTGAATGCAATGTAACACACAGCCATACAATGCGCGCCACCCCCTGACGTTTTTCTCACTCCTACTAGTGAATGTAATGTAACACACACCCACACAATGCGCACCTCCCCGTGATGTTTTTCTCACTCCTACTAGTGAATGTAATGTAACACATACCCATACAATGCGTACCACCCCGTGATGTTTTTCTCACTCCTACTAGTGAATGTAATGTAACACACACCCATACAATGCGCACCACCCCTTGATCTTTTTCTCACTCCTACTAGTGAATCTACTGTAACACACACCCATACAATGCGCACCACCCCGCGATGTTTTTCAGAAACCTATCCTACATTGCCACTGCATGTTCCCTGACCTCCCCATGGTGACCACCCCGCGGTGCTTTTCTCCATCCTACATTGCCACTCACTGCCTATCCTAATTCAGACACTCCGATTCACACCACCCCGTGATGTTTTTCTCACTTCTAGTAGTGAATGTAATGTAACACACACCCATACAATCCACACCACCCCGTGATGTTTTTCTCCCTCCTACTAGTGAATGTAATGTAACACACACCCATACAATGCGCACCACCCCGTGATGTTTTTCTCACTCCTACTAGGGAATGTAATGTAACACACACCCATACAATGCGCACTACCCCGTGATGTTTTTCTCACTCCTACTAGTCAATGTAATGTAACACACACCCATACAATGAGCACCACCCCGTGATGTTTTTCTCACTCCTATTAGTGAATGTAATGTAACACACACCCATACATTGCGCACCACCCCGTGATGTTTTTCTCACTCCTACTAGTGAATGTAATGTAACACACACCCATACAATGCGCACCACCCCGTGATGTTTTTCTCACTCCTACTAGTGAATCTAATGTAACACACACCCATACAATGCCCACCACCCCGCGATGTTTTTCAGAAACCTATCCTACATTGCCACTGCATGTTCCCTGACCTCCCCATGCTGACCACCCCGCGGTGCTTTTCTCCATCCTACATTGCCACTCACTGCCTATCCTAATTCAGACACTCCGATTCACACCTCCCCGTGATGTTTTTCTCACTCCTAGTAGTGAATGTAATGTAACACACACCCATACAATGCACACCACCCCGTGATGTTTTTCTCCCTCCTACTAGTGAATGTAATGTAACACACACCCATACAATGCGCACCACCCCGTGATGTGTTTCTCACTCTTACTAGTGAATGTAATGTAACACACACCCATACAATGCGCACCACCCCGTGATGTTTTTCTCACTCCTACTAGTGAATGTAATGTAACACGCACCCATACAATGCGCACTACCCCGTGATGTTTTTCTCACTCCTACTAGTCAATGTAATGTAACACACACCCATACAATGAGCACCACCCCGTGATGTTTTTCTCACTCCTATTAGTGAATGTAATGAAACACACACCCATACAATGCGCACCACCCCGTGATGTTTTTCTCACTCCTACTAGTCAGTGTAATGTAACACACACCCATACAATGCGCACCACCCCGTGATGTTTTTCTCACTCCTACTAGTGAATGTAATGTAACACACACCCATACAATGCGCACCACCCCGTGATGTTTTTCTCACTCCTACTAGTGAATGTAATGAAACACACACCCATACAATGCGCACTACCCCTTGATGTTTTTCTCACTGCTACTAGTGAATGTAATGTAACACACACCCATACAATGCGCAACACCCCGTGATGTTTTTCTCACTGCTACTAGTGAATGTAATGTAACACACACCCATACAATGCGCACTACCCCGTGATGTTTTTCTCACTCCTACTAGTGAATGTAATGTAACACACACCCATACAATGCACACCACCCCGTGATGTTTTTCTCACTCCTACTAGTGAATGTAATGTAACACACACCCATACAATGCGCACCACCCCGTGATGTGTTTCTCACTCTTACTAGTGAATGTAATGTAACGCACACCCATACAATGCGCACCACCCCGTGAGGTTTTTCTCACTCCTACTAGTGAATGTAATGTAACACACACCCATACAATGCGCACTACCCCGTGATGTTTTTCTCACTCCTACTAGTCAATGTAATGTAACACACACCCATACAATGAGCACCACCCCTTGATGTTTTTCTCACTCCTATTAGTGAATGTAATGTAACACACAGCCATACAATATCCACCACCCCGTGATGTTTTTCTCACTCCTACTAGTCAATGTAATGTAACACACACCCATACAATGCGCAGCAGCCCGTGATGTTTTTCTCACTCCTACTAGTGAATGTAATGTAACAAACACCCATACAATGCGCACCACCCCGTGATGTTTTTCTCACTCCTACTAGTGAATGTAATGTAACACACACCCATACAATGCGCACCACCCCTTGATGTTTTTCTCACTCCTACTAGTGAATCTAATGTAACACACACCCATACAATTCCCACCACCCCGCGATGTTTTTCAGAAACCTGTCCTACATTGCCACTGCATGTTCCCTGACCTCCCCATGCTGACCACCCCGCGGTGCTTTTCTCCATCCTACATTGCCACTCACTGCCTATCCTAATTCAGACCCTCCGATTCACACCACCCCGTGATGTTTTTCTCACTCCTAGTAGTGAATGTAATGTAACACACACCCATACAATGCACACCACCCCGTGATGTTTTTCTCACTCCTACTAGTGAATGTAATGAAACACACACCCATACAATGCGCACCACCCCGTGATGTTTTTCTCACTGCTACTAGTGAATGTAATGTAACACACACTCATACAATGCGCAACACCCCGTGATGTTTTTCTCACTGCTACTAGTGAATGTAATGTAACACACACGCATACAATGCGCACTACCCCGTGATGTTTTTCTCACTCCTACTAGTGAATGTAATGTAACACACACCCATACAATGCGCCCCACCCCGCGATGTTTTTCAGAAACCTATCCTACATTGCCACTGCATGTTCCCTGACCTTCCCATGCTGACCACCACGCGGTGCTTTTCTCCATCCTACATTGCCACTCACTGCCTATACTAATTCAGAGCCTCCGATTCACACCACCCCGTGATGTCTTTCTCACTCCTACTAGTGAATGCAATGTAACACACACCCATACAATGCGCACCACCCCGTGACGTTTTTCTCACTCCTACTAGTGAATGTAATGTAACACCCACACAATGCGCACCACGCCGTGATGTTTTTCTCACTCCTACTAGTGAATGTAATGTAACACATACCCATACAATGCGCACCACCCATGTGATGTTTTTCTCACTCCTACTAGTGAATGTAATGTAACACACACCCACACAATGCGCACCACCCCGTGATGTTTTTCTCACTCCTACTAGTGAATGTAATGTAACACATACCCATACAATGCGTACCACCCCGTGATGTTTTTCTCACTCCTACTAGTGAATGTAATGTAACACACACCCATACAATGCGCACCACCCCTTGATGTTTTTCTCACTCCTACTAGTGAATCTAATGTAACACACACCATACAATGCGCACCACCCCGCGATGTTTTTCAGAAACCTATCCTATATTGCCACTGCATGTTCCCTGACCTCCCCATGCTGACCACCCCGCGGTGCTTTTCTCCATCCTACATTACCACTCACTGCCTATCCTAATTCAGACACTCTGATTCACACCACCCCGTGATGTTTTTCTCACTCCTAGTAGAGAATGTAATGTAACACACACCCATACAATGCACACCACCCCGTGATGTTTTTCTCCCTCCTACTAGTGAATGTAATGTAACACACACCCATACAATGCGCACCACCCCGTGATGTTTTTCTCACTCCTACTAGTGAATGTAATGTAACACACACCCATACAATGCGCACCACCCCGTGAAGTGTTTCTCACTCTTACTAGTGAATGTAATGTAACACACACCCATGCAATGCGCACCACCCCGTGATGTTTTTCTCACTCCTACTAGTGAATGTAATGTAACACACACCCATACAATGCGCACTACCCCGTGATGTTTTTCTCACTCCTACTAGTCAATGTAATGTAACACACACCCATACAATGCGCACCACCCCGTGATGTTTTTCTCACTCCTACTAGTGAATGTAATGTAACACACACCCATACAATGCGCACCACCCCGTGATGTTTTTCTCACTCCTACTAGTGAATGTAATGTAACACACACCCATACAATGCGCACCACCCCGTGATGTTTTTCTCACTCCTACTAGTGAATCTAATGTAACACACACCCATACAATGCCCACCACCCCGCGATGTTTTTCAGAAACCTATCCTACATTGCCACTGCATGTTCCCTGACCTCCCCATGCTGACCACCCCGCGGTGCTTTTCTCCATCCTACATTGCCACTCACTGCCTATCCTAATTCAGACCCTCCGATTCACACCACCCCGTGATGTTTTTCTCACTCCTAGTAGTGAATGTAATGTAACACACACCCATACAATGCACACCACCCCGTGATGTTTTTCTCACTCCTACTAGTGAATGTAATGAAACACACACCCATACAATGCGCACCACCCCGTGATGTTTTTCTCACTGCTACTAGTGAATGTAATGTAACACACACCCATACAATGCGCAGCACCCCGTGATGTTTTTCTCACTGCTACTAGTGAATGTAATGTAACACACACCCATACAATGGGCACTGCCCCGTGATGTTTTTCTCACTCCTACTAGTGAATGTAATGTAACACACACCCATACAATGCGCCCCACCCCGCGATGTTTTTCAGAAACCTATCCTACATTGCCACTGCATGTTCCCTGACCTTCCCATGCTGACCACCACGCGGTGCTTTTCTCCATCCTACATTGCCACTCACTGCCTATACTAATTCAGAGCCTCCGATTCACACCACCCCGTGATGTCTTTCTCACTCCTACTAGTGAATGCAATGTAACACACACCCATACAATGCGCACCACCCTGTGACGTTTTTCTCATGCCTACTAGTGAATGTAATGTAACACACACCCACACAATGCGCACCACCCCGTGATGTTTTTCTCACTCCTACTAGTGAATGTAATGTAACACATACCCATACAATGCGTACCACCCCGTGATCTTTTTCTCACTCCTACTAGTGAATGTAATGTAACACACACCCATACAATGCGCACCACCCCGTGATGTTTTTCTCACTCCTACTAGTGAATGTAATGTAACACACACCCATACAATGCGCACCACCCCGTGATGTTTTTCTCACTCCTACTAGTGAATGTAATGTAACACACACCCATACAATGCGCACCACCCCGTGATGTTTTTCTCACTCCTACTAGTGAATGTAATGTAACACACACCCATACAATGCGCACCACCCCGTGATGTTTTTCTCACTCCTACTAGTGAATCTAATGTAACACACACCCATACAATGCGCACCACCCCGTGATATTTTTCTCACTCCTACTAGTGAATCTAATGTAACACACACCCATACAATGCGCACCACCCCGTGATGTTTGTCTCACTCCTACTAGTGAATGTAATGTAACACACACCCATACAATGCGCACCACCCCGTGATGTTTTTCTCACTCCTACTAGTGAATGTAATGTAACACACACCCATACAATGCGCACTACCCCGTGATGTGTTTCTCACTCTTACTAGTGAATGTAATGTAACACACACCCATACAATGCGCACCACCCCGTGATGTTTTTCTCACTCCTACTAGTGAATGTAATGTAACACACACCCATACAATGCGCCCTACCCCGTGATGTTTTTCTCACTCCTACTAGTAAATGTAATGTAACACACACCCACACAATGAGCACCACCCCGTGATGTTTTTCTCACTCCTATTAGTGAATGTAATGTAACACACAGCCATACAATGCGCACCACCCCGTGATGTTTTTCTCACTCCTACTAGTCAATGTAATGTAACACACACCCATACAATGCGCACCACCCCGTGATGTTTTTCTCACTCCTACTAGTGAATGTAATGTAACACACACCCATACAATATGCACCACCCTGTGATGTTTTTCTCACTCCTACTAGTGAATCTAATGTAACACACACCCATACAATGCACAGCACCCCGTGATGTTTTTCTCACTCCTACTAGTGAATGTAATGTAACACACACCCATAAAATGCGCACCACCCCGTGATGTTTTTCTCACTCCTACGAGTGAATGTAATGTAACACACACCCATACAATGCGCACCACCCCTTGATGTTTTTCTCACTCCTACTAGTGAATCTAATGTAACACACACCCATACAATGCGCACCACCCCGCGATGTTTTTCAGAAACCTATCCTACATTGCCACTGCATGTTCCCTGACCTCCCCATGCTGACCACACCGCGGTGCTTTTCTCCATCCTACATTGCCACTCACTGCCTATCCTAATTCAGACACTCCGATTCACACCACCCCGTGATGTTTTTCTCACTCCTAGTAGTGAATGTAATGTAACACACACCCATACAATGCACACCACCCCGTGATGTTTTTCTCCCTCCTACTAGTGAATGTAATGTAACACACACCCATACAATGCGCACCACTCCGTGATGTTTTTCTCACTCCTACTAGTGAATGTAATGTAAAACACACCCATACAATGCGCACCACCCCGCGATGTGTTTCTCACTCTTACTAGTGAATGTAATGTAACACACACCCATACAATGCGCACCACCCCGTGATGTTTTTCTCACTCCTACTAGTGAATGTAATGTAACACACACCCATACAATGAGCACCACCTCGTGATGTTTTTCTCACTCCTATTAGTGAATGTAATGTAACACACAGCCATACAATGCGCACCACCACGTGATGTTTTTCTCACTCCTACTAGTCAATGTAATGTAACACACACCCATACAATGCGCACCACCCCGTGATGTTTTTCTCACTCCTACTAGTGAATGTAATGTAACACACACCCATACAATGCGCACCACCCCGTGATGTTTTTCTCACTCCTACTAGTGAATGTAATGTAACACACACCCATACAATGCGCACCACCCCGTGATGTTTTTCTCACTCCTACTAGTGAATCTAATGTAACACACACCCATACAATGCCCACCACCCCTCGATGTTTTTCAGAAACCTATCCAACATTGCCACTGCATGTTTCCTGACCTTCCCATGCTGACCACCACGCGGTGCTTTTCTCCATCCTACATTGCCACTCACTGCCTATACTAATTCAGAGCCTCCGATTCACACCACCCCGTGATGTCTTTCTCACTCCTACTAGTGAATGCAATGTAACACACACCCATACAATGCGCGCCACCCCCTGACGTTTTTCTCACTCCTACTAGTGAATGTAATGTAACACACACCCACACAATGCACACCACCCCGTGATGTTTTTCTCACTCCTACTAGTGAATGTAATGTAACACATACCCATACAATGCGTACCACCCCGTGATGTTTTTCTCACTCCTACTAGTGAATGTAATGTAACACACACCCATACAATGCGCACCACCCCTTGATCTTTTTCTCACTCCTACTAGTGAATCTACTGTAACACACACCCATACAATGCTCACCACCCCGCGATGTTTTTCAGAAACCTATCCAACATTGCCACTGCATGTTCCCTGACCTCCCCATGGTGACCACCCCGCGGTGCTTTTCTCCATCCTACATTGCCACTCACTGCCTATCCTAATTCAGACACTCCGATTCACACCACCCCGTGATGTTTTTCTCACTTCCAGTAGTGAATGTAATGTAACACACACCCATACAATGCACACCACCCCGTGATGTTTTTCTCCCTCCTACTAGTGAATGTAATGTAACACACACCCATACAATGCGCACCACCCCGTGATGTTTTTCTCACTCCTACTAGGGAATGTAATGTAACACACACCCATACAATGCGCACCACCCCGTGAAGTGTTTCTCACTCTTACTAGTGAATGTAATGTAACACACACCCATACAATGCGCACCACCCCGTGATGTTTTTCTCACTCCTACTAGTGAATGTAATGTAACACACACCCATACAATGCGCACTACCCCGTGATGTTTTTCTCACTCCTACTAGTCAATGTAATGTAACACACACCCATACAATGAGCACCACCCCGTGATGTTTTTCTCACTCCTATTAGTGAATGTAATGTAACACACACCCATACATTGCGCACCACCCCGTGATGTTTTTCTCACTCCTACTAGTGAATGTAATGTAACACACACCCATGCAATGCGCACCACCCCGTGATGTTTTTCTCACTCCTACTAGTGAATCTAATGTAACACACACCCATACAATGCGCACCACCCCGTGATGTTTTTCTCACTCCTACTAGTGAATGTAATGTAACACACACCCATGCAATGCGCACCACCCCGTGATGTTTTTCTCACTCCTACTAGTGAATCTAATGTAACACACACACATACAATGCGCACCACCCCGTGATGTTTTTCTCACTCCTACTAGTGAATGTAATGTAACACACTCCCATACAATGCGCACCACCCCGTGATGTTTTTCTCACTCCTACTAGTGAATCTAATGTAACACACACCCATACAATGCGCACCACCCCGCGATGTTTTTCAGAAACCTATCCTACATTGCCACTGCATGTTCCCTGACCTCCCCATGCTGACCACCCCGCGGTGCTTTTCTCCATCCTACATTGCCACTCACTGCCTATCCTAATTCAGACCCTCCGATTCACACCACCCCGTGATGTTTTTCTCACTCCTAGTAGTGAATGTAATGTAACACACACCCATACAATGCACACCACACCGTGATGTTTTTCTCACTCCTACTAGTGAATGTAATGTAACACACACCCATACAATGCGCACCACCCCGTGATGTTTTTTTCACTCCTACTAGTCAATGTAATGTAACACACACCCATACAATGCGCACCACCCCGTGATGTTTTTCTCACTCCTACTAGTGAATGTAATGAAACACACAACCATACAATGCGCACCACCCCGTGATGTTTTTCTCACTCCTATTAGTGAATGTAATGTAACACACACCCATACAATGCGCACCACCCCGTGATGTTTTTCTCACTCCTACTAGTGAATCTAATGTAACACACACCCATACAATGCGCACCGCCCCGTGATGTTTTTCTCACTCCGACTAGTGAATCTAATGTAATACACACCCATACAATGCGCACCACCCCATGATGTTTTTCTCACTCCTACTAGTGAATGCAATGTAACACACACCCATACAATGCGCACCACCACGTGATGTTTTTCTCACTCCTACAGGAGAATGTAATGTAAAACACACACATACAATGCGCACCACCCCGTGATGTTTTTCTCATTCCTACTAGTGAATGTAATGTAACACACACCCATACAATGCGAACCACCCCGTGATGTTTTTCTCCCTGCTACTAGTGAATGTAATGTAACACACACCCATACAATGCGCACTACCCCGTGATGTTTTTCTCACTCCTTCTAGTGAATGTAATGTAACACACACCCATACAATGCGCACCACCCCGTGATGTTTTTCAGAAACCTATCCTACATTGCCACTGCATGTTCCCTGACCTCCCCATGCTGACCAACCCGCGGTGCTTTTCTCCATCCTACATTGCCACTCACTGCCTATCCTAATTCAGACCCTCCGATTCACACCACCCCATGATGTTTTTCTCACTCCTAGTAGTCAATGTAATGTAACACACACCCATACAATGCGCACTACCGCATGATGTTTTTCTCACTCCTACTAGTGAATGTAATGTAACACACACCAATACAATGTGCACCACCCCGTGATGTTTTTCTCACTCCTACTAGTGAATGTAATGTAACACACACCCATACAATGCGCACCACCCCGTGATGTTTTTCTCACTCCTACTAGTGAATGTAATGTAACACACACCCATACAATGCGCACCACCCCGTGATGTTTTTCTCACTCCTACTAGTGAATGTAATGTAACACACACCCATACAATGCGCACCACCCTGTGATGTTTTTCTCACTCCTACTAGTGAATGTAATGTAACACACACCCATACAATGCGCACCACCCCGTGATGTTTTTCTCACTCCTACTAGTGAATGTAATGTAACACACACCCATACAATGCGCACCACCCCGTGATGTTTTTCTCACTCCTACTAGTGAATGTAATGTAACACACACCCATACAATGCGCACTACCCCGTGATGTTTTTCTCACTCCTACTAGTCAATGTAATGTAACACACACCCATACAATGAGCACCACCCCGTGATGTTTTTCTCACTCCTATTAGTGAATGTAATGAAACACACACCCATACAATGCGCACCACCCCGTGATGTTTTTCTCACTCCTACTAGTCAATGTAATGTAACACACACCCATACAATGCGCACCACCCCGTGATGTTTTTCTCACTCCTACTAGTGAATGTAATGTAACACACACCCATACAATGCGCACCACCCCGTGATGTTTTTCTCACTCCTACTAGTGAATGTAATGAAACACACACCCATACAATGCGCACTACCCCGTGATGTTTTTCTCACTGCTACTAGTGAATGTAATGTAACACACACCCATACAATGCACAACACCCCGTGATGTTTTTCTCACTGCTACTAGTGAATGTAATGTAACACACACCCATACAATGCGGACTACCCCGTGATGTTTTTCTCACTCCTACTAGTGAATATAATGTAACACACACCCATACAATGCGCCCCACCCAGCGATGTTTTTCAGAAACCTATCCTACATTGCCACTGCATGTTCCCTGACCTTCCCATGCTGACCACCACGCGGTGCTTTTCTCCATCCTACATTGCCACTCACTGCCTATACTAATTCAGAGCCTCCGATTCACACCACCCCGTGATGTCTTTCTCACTCCTACTAGTGAATGCAATGTAACACACACCCATACAATGCGCACCACCCCGTGACGTTTTTCTCACTCCTACTAGTGAATGTAATGTAACACACACCCACACAATGCGCACCACCCCGTGATGTTTTTCTCACTCCTACTAGTGAATGTAATGTAACACATACCCATACAATGCGTACCACCCCGTGATGTTTTTCTCACTCCTACTAGTGAATCTAATGTAACACACACCCATACAATGCGCACCACCCCTTGATGTTTTTCTCACTCCTACTAGTGAATCTAATGTAACACACACCCATAAAATGCGCACCACCCCGCGATGTTTTTCAGAAACCTATCCTACATTGCCACTGCATGTTCCCTGACCTCCCCATGCTGACCACCCCGCGGTGCTTTTCTCCATCCTACATTGCCACTCACTGCCTATCCTAATTCAGACACTCCGATTCACACCACCCCGTGATGGTTTTCTCACTCCTAGTAGTGAATGTAATGTAACACACACCCATACAATGCACACCACCCCGTGATGTTTTTCTCCCTCCTACTAGTGAATGTAATGTAACACACACCCATACAATGCGCACCACTCCGTGATGTTTTTCTAACTCCTACTAGTGAATGTAATGTAAAACACACCCATACAATGCGCACCACCCCGCGATGTGTTTCTCACTCTTACTAGTGAATGTAATGTAACACACACCCATACAATGCGCACCACCCCGTGATGTTTTTCTCACTCCTACTAGTGAATGTAATGTAACACACACCCATACAATGAGCACCACCTCGTGATGTTTTTCTCACTCCTATTAGTGAATGTAATGTAACACACAGCCATACAATGCGCACCACCACGTGATGTTTTTCTCACTCCTACTAGTCAATGTAATGTAACACACACCCATACAATGCGCACCACCCCGTGATGTTTTTCTCACTCCTACTAGTGAATGTAATGTAACACACACCCATACAATGCGCACCACCCCGTGATGTTTTTCTCACTCCTACTAGTGAATGTAATGTAACACACACCCATACAATGCGCACCACCCCGTGATGTTTTTCTCACTCCTACTAGTGAATCTAATGTAACACACACCCATACAATGCCCACCACCCCTCGATGTTTTTCAGAAACCTATCCTACATTGCCACTGCATGTTTCCTGACCTTCCCATGCTGACCACCACGCGGTGCTTTTCTCCATCCTACATTGCCACTCACTGCCTATACTAATTCAGAGCCTCCGATTCACACCACCCCGTGATGTCTTTCTCACTCCTACTAGTGAATGCAATGTAACACACACCCATACAATGCGCGCCACCCCCTGACGTTTTTCTCACTCCTACTAGTGAATGTAATGTAACACACACCCACACAATGCACACCACCCCGTGATGTTTTTCTCACTCCTACTAGTGAATGTAATGTAACACATACCCATACAATGCGTACCACCCCGTGATGTTTTTCTCACTCCTACTAGTGAATGTAATGTAACACACACCCATACAATGCGCACCACCCCTTGATCTTTTTCTCACTCCTACTAGTGAATCTACTGTAACACACACCCATACAATGCGCACCACCCCGCGATGTTTTTCAGAAACCTATCCAACATTGCCACTGCATGTTCCCTGACCTCCCCATGGTGACCACCCCGCGGTGCTTTTCTCCATCCTACATTGCCACTCACTGCCTATCCTAATTCAGACACTCCGATTCACACCACCCCGTGATGTTTTTCTCACTTCCAGTAGTGAATGTAATGTAACACACACCCATACAATGCACACCACCCCGTGATGTTTTTCTCCCTCCTACTAGTGAATGTAATGTAACACACACCCATACAATGCGCACCACCCCGTGATGTTTTTCTCACTCCTACTAGGGAATGTAATGTAACACACACCCATACAATGCGCACCACCCCGTGAAGTGTTTCTCACTCTTACTAGTGAATGTAATGTAACACACACCCATACAATGCGCACCACCCCGTGATGTTTTTCTCACTCCTACTAGTGAATGTAATGTAACACACACCCATACAATGCGCACTACCCCGTGATGTTTTTCTCACTCCTACTAGTCAATGTAATGTAACACACACCCATACAATGAGCACCACCCCGTGATGTTTTTCTCACTCCTATTAGTGAATGTAATGTAACACACACCCATACATTGCGCACCACCCCGTGATGTTTTTCTCACTCCTACTAGTGAATGTAATGTAACACACACCCATACAGTGCGCACCACCCCGTGATGGTTTTCTCACTCCTACTAGTGAATCTAATGTAACACACACCCATACAATGCCCACCACCCCGCTATGTTTTTCAGAAACCTATCCTACATTGCCACTGCATGTTCCCTGACCTCCCCATGCTGACCACCCCGCGGTGCTTTTCTCCATCCTACATTGCCACTCACTGCCTATCCTAATTCAGACCCTCCGATTCACACCACCCCGTGATGTTTTTCTCACTCCTAGTAGTGAATGTAATGTAACACACACCCATACAATGCACACCACCCCGTGATGTTTTTCTCACTCCTACTAGTGAATGTAATGTAACACACACCCACACAATGCGCACCACCCCGTGATGTTTTTCTCACTCCTACTAGTGAATGTAATGTAACACACACCCATACAATGCGTACCACCCCGTGATGTTTTTCTCACTCCTACTAGTGAATGTAATGTAACACACACCCATACAATGCGCACCACCCCGTGATGTTTTTCTCACTCCTACTAGTGAATGTAATGTAACACACACCCATACAATGCGCCCCACCCCGTGATGTTTTTCAGAAACCTATCCTACATTGCCACTGCATGTTCCCTGACCTTCCCATGCTGACCACCACGCGGTGCTTTTCTCCATCCTACATTGCCACTCACTGCCTATACTAATTCAGAGCCTCCGATTCACACCACCCCGTGATGTCTTTCTCACTCCTACTAGTGAATGCAATGTAACACACACCCATACAATGCGCACCACCCCGTGACGTTTTTCTCAATCCTACTAGTGAATGTAATGTAACACACACCCATACAATGCGCACCACCCCGTGATGTTTTTCTCACTCCTACTAGTGAATGTAATGTAACACATACCCATACAATGCGTACCACCCCGTGATGTTTTTCTCACTCCTACTAGTGAATGTAATGTAACACACACCCATACAATGCGCACTACCCCGTGATGTTTTTCTCACTCCTTCTAGTGAATGTAATGTAACACACACCCATACAATGCGCACCACCCCGTGATGTTTTTCAGAAACCTATCCTACATTGCCACTGCATGTTCCCTGACCTCCCCATGCTGACCAACCCGCGGTGCTTTTCTCCATCCTACATTGCCACTCACTGCCTATCCTAATTCAGACCCTCCGATTCACACCACCCCATGATGTTTTTCTCACTCCTAGTAGTCAATGTAATGTAACACACACCCATACAATGCGCACTACCGCATGATGTTTTTCTCACTCCTACTAGTGAATGTAATGTAACACACACCAATACAATGTGCACCACCCCGTGATGTTTTTCTCACTCCTACTAGTGAATGTAATGTAACACACACCCATACAATGCGCACCACCCCGTGATGTTTTTCTCACTCCTACTAGTGAATGTAATGTAACACACACCCATACAATGCGCACCACCCCGTGATGTTTTTCTCACTCCTACTAGTGAATGTAATGTAACACACACCCATACAATGCGCACCACCCTGTGATGTTTTTCTCACTCCTACTAGTGAATGTAATGTAACACACACCCATACAATGCGCACCACCCCGTGATGTTTTTCTCACTCCTACTAGTGAATGTAATGTAACACACACCCATACAATGCGCACCACCCCGTGATGTTTTTCTCACTCCTACTAGTGAATGTAATGTAACACACACCCATACAATGCGCACTACCCCGTGATGTTTTTCTCACTCCTACTAGTCAATGTAATGTAACACACACCCATACAATGAGCACCACCCCGTGATGTTTTTCTCACTCCTACTAGTGAATGTAATGTAACACACAACCATACAATGCGCACCACCCCGTGATGTTTTTCTCACTCCTGCTAGTGAATGTAATGTAACACACACCCATACAATGCGCACCACGCCGTGATGTTTTTCTCACTCCTACTAGTGAATGTAATGTAACACACACCCATACAATGTGCACCACGCCGTGATGTTTTTCTCACTCCTACTAGTGAATGTAATGTAAAACACACCCATACAATGCGCACCACCCCGCGATGTATTTCAGAAACCTATCCTACATTGCCACTGCATGTTCCCTGACCTCCCCATGCTGACCACAACTCGGTGCTTTTCTCCATCCTACATTGCCACTCACTGCCTATCCTAATTCAGACCCTCCGATTCCCACCACCCCGTGATGTTTTTCTCACTCCTACTAGTGAATGTAATGTAACGCACACCCATACAATGCACACCACCCCGTGATGTTTTTCTCACTCCTACTAGTGAATGTAATGTAACACACCCATACAATGCGCACCACCCCGTGATGTTTTTCTCACTCCTACTAGTGTATGTAATGTAACACACACCCATACAATGCGCACCACCCCGTGATGTTTTTCAGAAACCTATCCTACATTGCCAGTGCATGTTCCCTGACCTCCCCATGCTGACCACACCACGGTGCTTTTCTCCATCCTACATTGCCACTCACTGACTATCCTAATTCAGCCCCTCCGATTCCCACCACCCCGTGATGTTTTTATCACTCCTACTAGTGAATGTAACGTAACACACACCCATACAATGCGCACCACCCCATGATGTTTTTCTCACTCCTACTAGTGAATGTAATGTAACACACACCCATACAAGCGCACCACCCCGTGATATTTTTCTCACTCCTACTAGTGAATGTAATGTAACACACACCCATACAATGCGCACCACCCCGTGATGTTTTTCTCACTCCTACTAGTGAATGTAATGTAACACACACCCATACAATGCGCACCACCCCGCGATGTTTTTCAGAAACCTATCCTACATTGCCACTGCATGTTCCCTGACCTCCCCATGCTGACCACCCCACGGTGCTTTTCTCCATCCTACATTGCCACTCACTGCCTATCCTAATTCAGACCCTCCGATTCCAACCACCCCGTGATGTTTTTCTCACTCCTACTAGTGAATGTAATGTAACACACACCCATACAATGCGCACCACCCCGTGATATTTTTCTCACTCCTACAAGTGAATGTAATGTAAAACACACCCATACAATGCGCACCACGCCGTGATGTTTTTCTCACTCCTACTAGTGAATGTAATGTAAAACACACCCATACAATGCGCACCACCCCGTGATGTTTTTCTAACTCCTACTAGTGAATGTAATGTAACACACACCCATACAATGCGCACCACCCCGTGATGTTTTTCTCACTCCTACTAGTGAATGTAATGTAACACACACCCATACAATGCGCACCACCCCGTGAAGTTTTTCTAACTCCTACTAGTGAATGTAATGTAACACACACCCATACAATGCGCACCACCCTGTGAGGTTTTTCTCACTCTTACTAGTGAATGTAATGTAACACACACCCATACAATGCGCACCACCCCGCGATGTTTTTCAGAAACCTATCCTACATTGCCACTGCATGTTCCCTGACCTCCCCATGGTGACCACCCCGCGGTGCTTTTCTCCATCCTACATTGCAACTCAATGCCTATCCTAATTCAGACCCTCCGATTCACACCACCCCGTGATGTGTTTCTCACTCCTACTAGTGAATGTAATGTAACACACACCCATACAATGCGCACCACCCCGTGATGTTTTTCTCACTCCTACTAGTGAATGTAATGTAACACACACCCATACAATGCGCACCACCCCGTGATGTTTTTCTCACTCCTACTAGTGAATGCAATGTAACACACACCCATACATTGCGCACCACCCCGTGATGTTTTTCAGAAACGTATCCCACATTGCCACTGCATGTTCCCTGACCTCCCCATGCTGAACACCCCACCGTGCTTTACTCCATCCTACATTGCCACTCACTGCCTATCTTAATTCAGACCCTCCGATTCACACCACCCCGTGATGGTTTTCTCACTCCTACTAGTGAATGTAATGTAACACACACCCATACAATGCGCACCACCCCATGATGTTTTTCTCACTCCTACTAGTGAATGTAATGTAACACACACCCATACAATGCGCACCACCCCGTGATGTTTTTCAGAAACCTATCCTACATTGCCACTGCATGTTCCCTAACCTCCCCATGCTGACCACCCCACGGTGCTTTTCTCCATCCTATATTGCCACTTACTGCCAATCCTAATTCAGATCCTCCAATTCACACCACGCTGTGATGTTTTTCTCACTCCTACTAGTGAATGTAATGTAACACACACCCATACAATGTGCCCCACCCCGTGATGTTTTTCTCACTCCTACTAGTGAATGTAACGTAACACACACCCACACAATGCGCACCACCCCGCGATGTTTTTCAGAAACCTATTCTACATTAACACTGCATGTTCCCTATCCTCCCCATGCTGACCACCCGCGGTGCTTTTCTCCATCCTACATTGCCACTCACTACCTATCCTAATTCAGACCCTCCGATTCCCACCACCCCGTGATATTTTTCTCACTCCTACTTGAGAATGTATTGTAACACACACCCATACAATTCGCACCACCCCGTGATGTTTTTCTCACTCCTACTAGTGAATGTAATGTAACACACACCCATACAATGCGCACCACCCCGTGATGTTTTTCTCACTCCTACTAGTGAATGTAATGTAACGCACACCCATACAATGCACACCACCCCGTGATATTTTTCTCACTCCTACTAGTGAATGTAATGTAACACACACCCATACAAGCGCACCACCCCGTGATATTTTTCTCACTCCTACTAGTGAATGTAATGTAACACACACCCATACAATGCGAACCACCCCGCGATGTTTTTCAGAAACCTATCCTACATTGCCACTGCATGTTCCCTGACCTCCCCATGCTGACCACCCCACGGTGCTTTTCTCCATCCTACATTGCCACTCACTGCCTATCCTAATTCAGACCCTCCTATTCCAACCACCCCGTGATGTTTTTCTCACTCCTACTAGTGAATGTAATGTAACACTCACCAATACAATGCGCACCACCCCGTGATATTTTTCTCACTCCTACAAGTGAATGTAATGTAACACACACCCATACAATGCGCACCACGCCGTGATGTTTTTCTCACTCCTACTAGTGAATGTAATGTAAAACACACCCATACAATGCGCACCACCCCGCAATGTTTTTCAGAAACCTATCCTACATTGCCACTGCATGTTCCCTGACCTCCCCATGCTGACCACCCCGCGGTGCTTTTCTCCATCCTACATTGCCACTCACTGCCTATCCTAATTCAGACCCTCCGATTCACACCACCCCGTGATGTGTTTCTCACTCCTACTAGTGAATGTAATGTAACACACACCCATACAATGCGCACCACCCCGTTATGTTTTTCTCACTCCTACTAGTGAATGTAATGCAACACACACCCATACAATGTGCCCCACCCCGTGATGTTTTTCTCACTCCTACTAGTGAATGTAACGTAACACACACCCACCCAATGCGCACCACCCCGCGATGTTTTTCAGAAACCTATCCTACATTAACACTGCATGTTCCCTATCCTCCCCATGCTGACCACCCGCGGTGCTTTTCTCCATCCTACATTGCCACTCACTACCTATCCTAATTCAGACCCTGCGATTCCCACCACCCCGTGATGTTTTTCTCACTCCTACTAGTGAATGTAATGTAACGCACACCCATACAATGCACACCACCCCGTGATATTTTTCTCACTCCTACTTGAGAATGTAATGTAACACACACCCATACACTGCGCACCACCCCGTGATGTTTTTCTCACTCCTACTAGTGAATGTAATGTAACACACACCCATACAATGCGCACCACCCCGTGATGTTTTTCAGAAACCTATCCTACATTGCCACTGCATGTTCCCTGACCTCCCCAGGCTGACCACACCGCGGTGCTTTTCTCCATCCTACATTGCCACTCACTGCCTATCCTAATTCAGCCCCTCAGATTCCCACCACCCCGTGATGTTTTTATCACTCCTACTAGTGAATGTAACGTAACACACACCCATACAATGCGCACCACCCCATGATGTTTTTCTCACTCCTACTAGTGAATGTAATGTAACACACACCCATACAAGCGCACCACCCCGTGATATTTTTCTCACTCCTACTAGTGAATGTAATGTAACACACACCCATACAATGTGCACCACCCCGTGATGTTTTTCTCACTCCTACTAGTGAATGTAATGTAACACACACCCATACAATGCGCACCACCCCGTGATATTTTTCAGAAACCTATCCCACATTGCCACTGCATGTTCCCTGACCTCCCCATGCTGACCAGCCCGCGGTCCTTTTCTCCATCCTACATTGCCACTCACTGCCTATCCTAATTCAGGCCCTCCGATTCACACCACCCCGTGATGTTTTTCTCACTCCTACTAGTGAATGTAATGTAACACACACCCATACATGCGCACCACCCCGTGATGTTTTTCTCACTCCTACTAGTGAATGTAATGTAACACACACCATTACAATGCGCACCACCCCGTGATGTTTTTCTCACTCCTACTAGTTAATGTAATGTAACACACACCCATAGAATGCGCACCACCCCACGATGTTTTACACAAACGTATCCTACATTGCCACTGCATGTTCCCTGACCTCCCCATGCTGACCACATCCGCGGTGCTTTTCTCCATCCTACATTGCCACTCACTGCCTATCCAAATTCAGACCCTCCGATTCACACCACCCCGTGATGTTTTTCTCACTCCTACTAGTGAATGTAATGTAACACACACCCATACAATGCGCACCACCCCGTGATATTTTTCTCACTCCTACTAGTGAATGTAATGTAACACACACCCATACAATGCGCACCACCCCGTGATGTTTTTCTCACTCCTGCTAGTGAATGTAATGTAACACACACCCATACAATGCGCACCACGCCGTGATGTTTTTCTCACTCCTACTAGTGAATGTAATGTAACACACACCCATACAATGTGCACCACGCCGTGATGTTTTTCTCACTCCTACTAGTGAATGTAATGTAAAAAACACCCATACAATGCGCACCACACCGCGATGTATTTCAGAAACCTATCCTACATTACCACTGCATGTTCCCTGACCTCCCCATGCTGACCACACCTCGGTGCTTTTCTCCATCCTACATTGCCACTCACTGCCTATGCTAATTCAGACCCTCCGATTCCCACCACCCCATGATGTTTTTATCACTCCTACTAGTGAATGTAATGTAACACACACCCATACAATGCGCACCACCCCGTGATGTTTTTCTCACTCCTACTAGTTAATGTAATGTAACACACACCCATACAATGCGCACCACCCCGCGATGTTTTTCAGAAACGTATCCTACATTGCCACTGCAAGTTCCCTGACCTCCCCATGCTGACCACCCCGCGGTGCTTTTCTCCATCCTACATTGCCACTCACTGCCTATCTTAATTCAGACCCTCCGATTCACACCACCCTGTGATGGTTTTCTCACTCCTACTAGTGAATGTAATGTAACACACACCCATACTATGCGCACCACCCGGTGATGTTTTTCTCACTCCTACTAGTGAATGTAATGTAACACACACCCATACAATGCGCACCACCCCGTGATGTTTTTCTCACTCGACTAGTGAATGTAATGTAACACACACCCATACAATGCGCACCACCCCGCGATGTTTTTCAGAAACCTCTCCTACATTGCCACTGGATGTTCCCTGACCTCCCCATGCTGACCACCCCGCGGTGCTTTTCTCCATCCTACATTGCCTCTCACTGCCTATCCTAATTCAGACCCTCCGATTCACACCACCCCGTGATGTTTTCCTCACTCCTACTAGTGAATGTAATGTAACACACACCCATACAATGCGCACCACCCCGTGATGTTTTTCTCACTCCTACTTGTGAATGTAATGTAACACACACCCATACAATGCGCACCACCCCGTGATGTTTTTCTCACTCCTACTAGTGAATGCAATGTAACACACACCCATACAATGCGCACCACCCCGTGATGTTTTTCTCACTCCTACTAGTGAATGTAATGTAACACACACCCATACAACGCGCACCACCCCGTGGTGTTTTTCAGAAACGTATCCTACATTGCCACTGCAAGTTCCCTGACCTCCCCATGCTGACCACCCCGCGGTGCTTTTCTCCATCCTACATTGCCACTCACTGCCTATCTTAATTCAGACCCTCCGATTCACACCACCCCGTGATGGTTTTCTCACTCCTACTAGTGAATGTAATGTAACACACACCCATACTATGCGCACCACCCGGTGATGTTTTTCTCACTCCTACTAGTGAATGTAATGTAACACACACCCATACAATGCGCACCACCCCGTGATGTTTTTCTCACTCGACTAGTGAATGTAATGTAACACACACCCATACAATGCGCACCACCCCTCGATGTTTTTCAGAAACCTATCCTACATTGCCACTGCATGTTCCCTGACCTCCCCATGCTGACCACCCCGCGGTTCTTTTGTCCATCCTACATTGCCACTGACTGCCTATCCTAATTCAGATCCTCCGATTCACATCACCCTGTGATGTTTTTCTCACTCCTACTAGTGAATGTAATGTAACACACACCCATACAATGTGCCCCACCCCGTGATGTTTTACTCACTCCTACTAGTGAATGTAACGTAACACACACCCATACAATGCGCACCACCCCGTGATGTTTTTCTAACTCCTGCTAGGGAATGTAATGTAACACACACCCATACAATGCGCACCACCCCGTGAGGTTTTTCTCACTCCTGCTAGTGAATGTAATGTAACACACACCCATACAATGCGCACCACCCCGCGATGTTTTTCAGAAACCTATCCTACATTGCCACTGCATGTTCCCTGACCTCCCCATGCTGACCACCCCGCGGTGCTTTTCTCCATCCTACATTGCCACTCACTGCCTATCCTAATTCAGACCCTCCGATTCACACCACCCCGTGATGTGTTTCTCACTCCTACTAGTGAATGTAATGTAACACACACCCATACAATGCGCACCACCCCGTGAGGTTTTTCTCACTCCTACTAGTGAATGTAATGTAACACACACCCATACAATGCGCACCACCCCGTGATGTTTTTCTCACTCCTACTAGTGAATGTAACGTAACACACACCCATACAATGCGCACCACCCCGCGATGTTTTTCAGAAACCTATCCTACATTGCCACTGCATGTTCCCTGACCTCCCCATGCTGACCACCCGCGGTGCTTTTCTCCATCCTACATTGCCACTCACTACCTATCCTAATTCAGACCCTGCGATTCCCACCACCCCGTGATGTTTTTCTCACTCCTACTAGTGAATGTAATGTAACGCACACCCATACAATGCACACCACCCCGTGATGTTTTTCTCACTCCTACTAGTGAATGTAATATAACACACACCCATACAATGCGCACCACCCCATGATGTTTTTCTCACTCCTACTAGTGAATGTAATGTAACACACACCCATACAAGCGCACCACCCCGTGATATTTTTCTCACTGCTACTAGTGAATGTAATGTAACACACACCCATACAATGCGCACCACCCCGTGATGTTTTTCTCACTCCTACTAGTGAATGTAATGTAACACACACACATGCAATGCGCACCACCCCGCGATGTTTTTCAGAAACCTATCCTACATTGCCACTGCATGTTCCCTGACCTCCCCATGCTGACCAACCCACGGTGCTTTTCTCCATCCTACATTGCCACTCACTGCCTATCCTAATTCAGACCCTCCGATTTCCACCACCCCGTGATGTTTTTATCACTCCTACTAGTGAATGTAATGTAACACACACCCATACAATGCGCACCACCCCGTGATGTTTTTCTCACTCCTACTAGTGAATGTAATGTAACACACACCCATACAATGCGCACCACCCCGTGATGTTTTTCAGAAACGTATCCTACATTGCCACTGCATGTTCCCTGACCTCCCCATGCTGACCACCCCGCCGTGCTTTTCTCCATCCTACATTGCCACTCACTGCCTATCTTAATTCAGACCCTCCGATTCACACCACCCCGTGATGGTTTTCTCACTCCTACTAGTGAATGTAATGTAACACACACCCATACAATGCGCACCACCCCGTGATGTTTTTCTCACTCCTACTAGTGAATGTAATGTAAAACACACCCATACAATGCGCATCACCCCGTGATGTTTTTCAGAAACCTATCCTACATTGCCACTGCATGTTCCCTGACCTCCCCATGCTGACCACCCCGCGGTGCTTTTCTCCATCCTACATTGCCACTGACTGCCAATCCTAATTCAGATCCTCCGATTCACACCACGCAGTGATGTTTTTCTCACTCCTACTAGTGAATGTAATGTAACACACACCCATACAATTTGCCCCACCCCGTGATGTTTTTCTCACTCCTACTAGTGAATGTAACGTAACACACACCCACACAATGCGCACCACCCGACGATGTTTTTCAGAAAGCTATCCTACATTAACACTGCATGTTCCCTATCCTCCCCATGCTGACCACCCGCGGAGCTTTTCTCCATCCTACATTGCCACTCACTACCTATCCTAATTCAGACCCTCCGATTCCCACCACCCCGTGATGTTTTTCTCACTCCTACTTGAGAATGTAATGTAACACACACCCATACAATGCGCACCACCCCGTGATGTTTTTCTCACTCCTACTAGTGAATGTAATGTAACACACACCCATACAATGCGCACCACCCCGTGATGTTTTTCTCACTCCTACTAGTGAATGTAATGTAACACACACCCATACAATGCGCACCACCCCGTGATGTTTTTCAGAAACCTATCCTACATTGCCACTGCATGTTCCCTGACCTCCCCATGCTGACCACACCGCGGTGCTTTTCTCCATCCTACATTGCCACTCACTGCCTATCCTAATTCAGCCCCTCAGATTCCCACCACCCCGTGATGTTTTTATCACTCATACTAGTGAATGTAACGTAACACACACCCATACAATGCGCACCACCCCATGATGTTTTTCTCACTCCTACTAGTGAATGTAATGTAACACACACCCATACAATGCGCACCACCCCGTGATGTTTTTCTCACTCCTACTAGTGAATGTAATGTAACACACACCCATACAATGTGCACGACCCCGTGATGTTTTTCTCACTCCTACTAGTGAATGTAATGTAAACACACCCATACAATGCACACCACCCCTTGATGTTTTTCAGAAACCTATCCTACATTGCCCCTGCATGTTCCCTGACCTCCCCATTCTGACCACCCCGCGGTGCTTTTCTCCATCCTACATTGCCACTCACTGCCTACCCTAATTCAGACCCTCCGATTCACACCACCCCGTGATGTTTTTCTCACTCCTAATAGTGAATGTAATGTAACACACACCCATACAATGCGCAAAACCCCGTGATGTTTTTCTCACTCCTACTAGTGAATGTAATGTAACACACACCCATACAATGCGCACCACCCCGTGATATTTTTCAGAAACCTATCCCACATTGCCACTGCATGTTCCCTGACCTCCCCATGCTGACCAGCCCGCGGTGCTTTTCTCCATCCTACATTGCCACTCACTGCCTATCCTAATTCAGGCCCTCTGATTCACACCACCCCGTGATGTTTTTCTCACTCCTGCTAGTGAATGTAATGTAACACACACCCATACAATGCGCACCACCCCGTGATGTTTTTCTCACTCCTACTAGTGAATGTAATGTAACACACACCATTACAATGCGCACCACCCCATGATGTTTTTCTCACTCCTACTAGTTAATGTAATGTAACACACACCTATAGAATGCGCACCACCCCGCGATGTTTTACACAAACGTATCCTACATTGCCACTGCATGTTCCCTGACCTCCCCATGCTGACCACCCCCGCGGTGCTTTTCTCCATCCTACATTGCCACTCACTGCCTATCCAAATTCAGACCCTCCGATTCACACCACCCCGTGATGTTTTTCTCACTCCTACTAGTGAATGTAATGTAACACACACCCATACAATGCGCACCACCCCGTGATGTTTTTCTCACTCCTACTAGTGAATGTAATGTAACACACAACCATACAATGCGCACCAGCCCGTGATGTTTTTCTCACTCCTGCTAGTGAATGTAATGTAACACACACCCATACAATGCGCACCACGCCGTGATGTTTTTCTCACTCCTACTAGTGAATGTAATGTAACACACACCCATACAATGTGCACCACGCCGTGATGTTTTTCTCACTCCTACTAGTGAATGTAATGTAAAACACACCCATACAATGCGCACCACCCCGCGATGTATTTCAGAAACCTATCCTACATTGCCACTGCATGTTCCCTGACCTCCCCATGCTGACCACAACTCGGTGCTTTTCTCCATCCTACATTGCCACTCACTGCCTATCCTAATTCAGACCCTCCGATTCCCACCACCCCGTGATGTTTTTATCACTCCTACTAGTGAACGTAATGTAACACACACCCATACAATGCGCACCACCCCGTGATGTTTTTCTCACTCCTACTAGTGAATGTAATGTAACACACACCCATACAACGCGCACCACCCCGTGATGTTTTTCAGAAACGTATCCTACATTGCCACTGCAAGTTCCCTGACCTCCCCATGCTGACCACCCCGCGGTGCTTTTCTCCATCCTACATTGCCACTCACTGCCTATCTTAATTCAGACCCTCCGATTCACACCACCCCGTGATGGTTTTCTCACTCCTACTAGTGAATGTAATGTAACACACACCCATACTATGCGCACCACCCGGTGATGTTTTTCTCACTCCTACTAGTGAATGTAATGTAACACACACCCATACAATGCGCACCACCCCGTGATGTTTTTCTCACTCGACTAGTGAATGTAATGTAACACACACCCATACAATGCGCACCACCCCTCGATGTTTTTCAGAAACCTATCCTACATTGCCACTGCATGTTCCCTGACCTCCCCATGCTGACCACCCCGCGGTTCTTTTGTCCATCCTACATTGCCACTGACTGCCTATCCTAATTCAGATCCTCCGATTCACATCACCCTGTGATGTTTTTCTCACTCCTACTAGTGAATGTAATGTAACACACACCCATACAATGTGCCCCACCCCGTGATGTTTTTCTCACTCCTACTAGTGAATGTAACGTAACACACACCCATACAATGCGCACCACCCCGCGATGTTTTTCAGAAACCTATCCTACATTAACACTGCATGTTCCCTATCCTCCCCATGCTGACCACCCGCGGTGCTTTTCTCCATCCTACATTGCCACTCACTACCTATCCTAATTCAGACCCTGCGATTCCCACCACCCCGTGATGTTTTTGTCACTCCTACTAGTGAATGTAATGTAACGCACACCCATACAATGCACACCACCCCGTGATGTTTTTCTCACTCCTACTAGTGAATGTAATGTAACACACACCCATAAAATGCGCACCACCCCGTGATGTTTTTCTCACTCCTACTAGTGAATGTAATGTAACACACACCCATACAATGCGCACCACCCCGTGATGTTTTTCTAACTCCTGCTAGGGAATGTAATGTAACACACACCCATACAATGCGCACCACCCCGTGAGGTTTTTCTCACTCCTGCTAGTGAATGTAATGTAACACACACCCATACAATGCGCACCACCCCGCGATGTTTTTCAGAAACCTATCCTACATTGCCACTGCATGTTCCCTGACCTCCCCATGCTGACCACCCCGCGGTGCTTTTCTCCATCCTACTTTGCCACTCACTGCCTATCCTAATTCAGACCCTCCGATTCACACCACCCCGTGATGTGTTTCTCACTCCTACTAGTGAATGTAATGTAACACACACCCATACAATGCGCACCACCCCGTGATGTTTTTCTCACTCCTACTAGTGAATGTAATGTAACACACACCCATACAATGCGCACCACCCCGTGATGTTTTTCTCACTCCTACTAGTGAATGTAACGTAACACACACCCATACAATGCGCACCACCCCGCGATGTTTTTCAGAAACCTATCCTACATTGCCACTGCATGTTCCCTGACCTCCCCATGCTGACCACCCGCGGTGCTTTTCTCCATCCTACATTGCCACTCACTACCTATCCTAATTCAGACCCTGCGATTCCCACCACCCCGTGATGTTTTTCTCACTCCTACTAGTGAATGTAATGTAACGCACACCCATACAATGCACACCACCCCGTGATGTTTTTCTCACTCCTACTAGTGAATGTAATATAACACACACCCATACAATGCGCACCACCCCATGATGTTTTTCTCACTCCTACTAGTGAATGTAATGTAACACACACCCATACAAGCGCACCACCCCGTGATATTTTTCTCACTGCTACTAGTGAATGTAATGTAACACACACCCATACAATGCGCACCACCCCGTGATGTTTTTCTCACTCCTACTAGTGAATGTAATGTAACACACACACATGCAATGCGCACCACCCCGCGATGTTTTTCAGAAACCTATCCTACATTGCCACTGCATGTTCCCTGACCTCCCCATGCTGACCAACCCACGGTGCTTTTCTCCATCCTACATTGCCACTCACTGCCTATCCTAATTCAGACCCTCCGATTTCCACCACCCCGTGATGTTTTTATCACTCCTACTAGTGAATGTAATGTAACACACACCCATACAATGCGCACCACCCCGTGATGTTTTTCTCACTCCTACTAGTGAATGTAATGTAACACACACCCATACAATGCGCACCACCCCGTGATGTTTTTCAGAAACGTATCCTACATTGCCACTGCATGTTCCCTGACCTCCCCATGCTGACCACCCCGCCGTGCTTTTCTCCATCCTACATTGCCACTCACTGCCTATCTTAATTCAGACCCTCCGATTCACACCACCCCGTGATGGTTTTCTCACTCCTACTAGTGAATGTAATGTAACACACACCCATACAATGCGCACCACCCCGTGATGTTTTTCTCACTCCTACTAGTGAATGTAATGTAAAACACACCCATACAATGCGCATCACCCCGTGATGTTTTTCAGAAACCTATCCTACATTGCCACTGCATGTTCCCTGACCTCCCCATGCTGACCACCCCGTGGTGCTTTTCTCCATCCTACATTGCCACTGACTGCCAATCCTAATTCAGATCCTCCGATTCACACCACGCAGTGATGTTTTTCTCACTCCTACTAGTGAATGTAATGTAACACACACCCATACAATTTGCCCCACCGCGTGATGTTTTTCTCACTCCTACTAGTGAATGTAACGTAACACACACCCACACAATGCGCACCACCCGACGATGTTTTTCAGAAAGCTATCCTACATTAACACTGCATGTTCCCTATCCTCCCCATGCTGACCACCCGCGGAGCTTTTCTCCATCCTACATTGCCACTCACTACCTATCCTAATTCAGACCCTCCAATTCCCACCACCCCGTGATGTTTTTCTCACACCTACTTGAGAATGTAATGTAACACACACCCATACAATGCGCACCACCCCGTGATGTTTTTCTCACTCCTACTAGTGAATGTAATGTAACACACACCCATACAATGCGCACCACCCCGTGATGTTTTTCTCACTCCTACTAGTGAATGTAATGTAACACACACCCATACAATGCGCACCACCCCGTGATGTTTTTCAGAAACCTATCCTACATTGCCACTGCATGTTCCCTGACCTCCCCATGCTGACCACACCGCGGTGCTTTTCTCCATCCTACATTGCCACTCACTGCCTATCCTAATTCAGCCCCTCAGATTCCCACCACCCCGTGATGTTTTTATCACTCATACTAGTGAATGTAACGTAACACACACCCATACAATGCGCACCACCCCATGATGTTTTTCTCACTCCTACTAGTGAATGTAATGTAACACACACCCATACAATGCGCACCACCCCGTGATGTTTTTCTCACTCCTACTAGTGAATGTAATGTAACACACACCCATACAATGTGCACGACCCCGTGATGTTTTTCTCACTCCTACTAGTGAATGTAATGTAAACACACCCATACAATGCACACCACCCCTTGATGTTTTTCAGAAACCTATCCTACATTGCCCCTGCATGTTCCCTGACCTCCCCATTCTGACCACCCCGCGGTGCTTTTCTCCATCCTACATTGCCACTCACTGCCTACCCTAATTCAGACCCTCCGATTCACACCACCCCGTGATGTTTTTCTCACTCCTAATAGTGAATGTAATGTAACACACACCCATACAATGCGCAAAACCCCGTGATGTTTTTCTCACTCCTACTAGTGAATGTAATGTAACACACACCCATACAATGCGCACCACCCCGTGATATTTTTCAGAAACCTATCCCACATTGCCACTGCATGTTCCCTGACCTCCCCATGCTGACCAGCCCGCGGTGCTTTTCTCCATCCTACATTGCCACTCACTGCCTATCCTAATTCAGGCCCTCCGATTCACACCACCCCGTGATGTTTTTCTCACTCCTACTAGTGAATGTAATGTAACACACACCCATACAATGCGCACCACCCCGTGATGTTTTTCTCACTCCTACTAGTGAATGTAATGTAACACACACCATTACAATGCGCACCACCCCATGATGTTTTTCTCACTCCTACTAGTTAATGTAATGTAACACACACCTATAGAATGCGCACCACCCCGCGATGTTTTACACAAACGTATCCTACATTGCCACTGCATGTTCCCTGACCTCCCCATGCTGACCACCCCCGCGGTGCTTTTCTCCATCCTACATTGCCACTCACTGCCTATCCAAATTCAGACCCTCCGATTCACACCACCCCGTGATGTTTTTCTCACTCCTACTAGTGAATGTAATGTAACACACACCCATACAATGCGCACCACCCCGTGATGTTTTTCTCACTCCTACTAGTGAATGTAATGTAACACACAACCATACAATGCGCACCACCCCGTGATGTTTTTCTCACTCCTGCTAGTGAATGTAATGTAACACACACCCATACAATGCGCACCACGCCGTGATGTTTTTCTCACTCCTACTAGTGAATGTAATGTAACACACACCCATACAATGTGCACCACGCCGTGATGTTTTTCTCACTCCTACTAGTGAATGTAATGTAAAACACACCCATACAATGCGCACCACCCCGCGATGTATTTCAGAAACCTATCCTACATTGCCACTGCATGTTCCCTGACCTCCCCATGCTGACCACAACTCGGTGCTTTTCTCCATCCTACATTGCCACTCACTGCCTATCCTAATTCAGACCCTCCGATTCCCACCACCCCGTGATGTTTTTATCACTCCTACTAGTGAACGTAATGTAACACACACCCATACAATGCGCACCACCCCGTGATGTTTTTCTCACTCCTACTAGTGAATGTAATGTAACACACACCCATACAATGCGCACCACCCCGTGATGTTTTTCTCACTCCTACTAGTGAATGTAATGTAACACACACCCATACAATGCGCACCACCCCGTGATGTTTTTCTAAATCCTACTAGTGAATGTAATGTAACACACACCCATACAATGCCCACCACCCCGCGATGTTTTTCAGAAACCTATCCTACATTGCCACTGCATGTTCCCTGACCTCCCCATGCTGACCATCCCGCGGTGCTTTTCTCCATCCTACATTGCCACTCACTGCCTATCCTAATTCAGACCCTCCGATTCACACCACCCCGTGATGTTTTTCTCACTCCTACTAGTGAATGTAATGTAACACACACCCATACAATGCGCACCACCCCGTGATGTTTTTCTCACTCCTACTAGTGAATGTAATGTAACACACACCCATACAATGCGCACCACCCCGTGATGTTTTTCTCACTCCTACTAGTGAATGTAATGTAACACACACCCATACAATGCGCACCACCCCGTGATGTTTTTCTCAATCCTACTAGTGAATGTAATGTAACACACACCCATACAATGCCCACCACCCCGCGATGTTCTTCAGAAACCTCTCCTACATTGCCACTGCATGTTCCCTGACCTCCCCATGCTGACCACCCCGCGGTGCTTTTCTCCATCCTACATTGCCACTCACTGCCTATCCTAATTCAGACGCTCCGATTCCCACCACCCCGTGATGTTTTTCTCACTCTTACTAGTGAATGTAATGTAACACACACCCATACAATGCGCACCACCCCGTGATGTTTTTCTCACTCCTATTAGTGAATTTAATGTAACACACAACCATACAATGTGCACGACCCCGTGATGTTTTTCTCACTCCTACTAGTGAATGTAATGTAAACACACCCATACAATGCACACCACCCCTTGATGTTTTTCAGAAACCTATCCTACATTGCCACTGCATGTTCCCTGACCTCCCCATTCTGACCACCCCGCGGTGCTTTTCTCCATCCTACATTGCCACTCACTGCCTATCCTAATTCAGACCCTCCGATTCACACCACCCCGTGATGTTTTTCTCACTCCTACTAGTGAATGTAATGTAACACACACCCATACAATGCGCACCACCCCGTGATGTTTTTCTCACTCCTACTAGTGAATGTAATGTAAAACACACCCATACAATGCGCACCACCCCGCGATGTATTTCAGAAACCTATCCTACATTGCCACTGCATGTTCCCAGACCTCCCCATGCTGACCACAACTCGGTGCTTTTCTCCATCCTACATTGCCACTCACTGCCTATCCTAATTCAGACCCTCCGATTCCCACCACCCCGTGAAGTTTTTATCACTCCTACTAGTGAACGTAATGTAACACACACCCATACAATGCGCAACACCCCGTGATGTTTTTCTCACTCCTACTAGTGAATGTAATGTAACACACACCCATACAATGCGCACCACCCCGTGATGTTTTTCTCACTCCTACTAGTGAATGTAATGTAACACACACCCATACAATGCGCACCACCCCGTGATGTTTTTCTCACTCCTACTAGTGAATGTAATGTAACACACACCCACACAATGCGCACCACCCCGTGATGTTTTTCAGAAACCTATCCTACATTGCCACTGCATGTTCCCTGACCTCCCCTTGCTGACCACCCCGCGGTGCTTTTCTCCATCCTACATTGCCACTCACTGCCTATCCTAATTCAAACCCTCTGATTCCCACCACCCCGTGATGTTTTTCTCACTCCTACTAGTGAATGTAATGTAACACACACCCATACAATGCGCACCACCCCGTGATGTTTTCCTCACTCCTATTAGTGAATTTAATGTAACACACACCCATACAATGTGCACGACCCCGTGATGTTTTTCTCACTCCTACTAGTGAATGTAATGTAAACACACCCATACAATGCACACCACCCCTTGATGTTTTTCAGAAACCTATCCTACATTGCCACTGCATGTTCCCTGACCTCCCCATTCTGACCACCCCGCGGTGCTTTTCTCCATCCAACATAGCCACTCACTGCCTATCCTAATTCAGACCCTCCGATTCACACCACCCCGTGATGTTTTTCTCACTCCTACTAGTGAATGTAATGTAACACACACCCATACAATGCGCACCACCCCGTGATGTTTTTCTCACTCCTACTAGTGAATGTAATGTAACACACACCCATACAATGCGCACCACCCCGTGATGTTTTTCAGAAACCTATCCTACATTGCCACTGCATGTTCCCTGACCTCCCCATGCTGACCACACCGCGGTGCTTTTCTCCATCCTACATTGCCACTCACTGCCTATCCTAATTCAGCCCCTCAGAGTCCCACCACCCCGTGATGTTTTTCTCACTCCTACTAGTGAATGTAATGTAACACACACCATTACAATGCGCACCACCCCATGATGTTTTTCTCACTCCTACTAGTTAATGTAATGTAACACACACCCATAGAATGCGCACCACCCCGCGATGTTTTACACAAACGTATCCTACATTGCCACTGCATGTTCCCTGACCTCCCCATGCTGACCACCCCCGCGGTGCTTTTCTCCATCCTACATTGCCACTCACTGCCTATCCAAATTCAGACCCTCCGATTCACACCACCCCGTGATGTTTTTCTCACTCCTACTAGTGAATGTAATGTAACACACACCCATACAATGCGCACCACCCCGTGATGTTTTTCTCACTCCTACTAGTGAATGTAATGTAACACACAACCATACAATGCGCACCACCCCGTGATGTTTTTCTCACTCCTGCTAGTGAATGTAATGTAACACACACCCATACAATGCGCACCACGCCGTGATGTTTTTCTCACTCCTACTAGTGAATGTAATGTAACACACACCCATACAATGTGCACCACGCCGTGATGTTTTTCTCACTCCTACTAGTGAATGTAATGTAAAACACACCCATACAATGCGCACCACCCCGCGATGTATTTCAGAAACCTATCCTACATTGCCACTGCATGTTCCCTGACCTCCCCATGCTGACCACAACTCGGTGCTTTTCTCCATCCTACATTGCCACTCACTGCCTATCCTAATTCAGTCCCTCCGATTCCCACCACCCCGTGATGTTTTTATCACTCCTACTAGTGAACGTAATGTAACACACACCCATACAATGCGCACCACCCCGTGATGTTTTCCTCACTCCTACTAGTGAATGTAATGTAACACACACCCATACAATGCGCACCACCCCGTGATGTTTTTCTCAATCCTACTAGTGAATGTAATGTAACACACACCCATACAATGCCCACCACCCCGCGATGTTTTTCAGAAACCTATCCTACATTGCCACTGCATGTTCCCTGACCTCCCCATGCTGACCACCCCGCGGTGCTTTTCTCCATCCTACATTGCCACTCACTGCCTATCCTAATTCAGACCCTCCGATTCACACCACCCCGTGATGTTTTTCTCACTCCTACTAGTGAATGTAATGTAACACACACCCATACAATGCGCACCACCCCGTGATGTTTTTCTCACTCCTACTAGTGAATGTAATGTAACACACACCCATACAATGCGCACCACCCTGTGATGTTTTTCTCACTCCTACTAGTGAATGTTATGTAACACACACCCATACAATGCGCACCACCCCGTTATGTTTTTCAGAAACGTATCCTACATTGCCACTGCATGTTCCCTGACCTCCCCATGCTGACCACCCCGCGGTGCTTTTCTCCATCCTACATTGCCACTCACTACCTATCTTAATTCAGACCCTCTGATTCACACCACCCCGTGATGGTTTTCTGACTCCTACTAGTGAATGTAATGTAACACACACCCATACAAAGCGCACCACCCCGTGATGTTTTTCTCACTCCTACTAGTGAATGTAATGTAACACACACCCATACAATGCGCACCACCCCGTGATGTTTTTCAGAAACCTATCCTACATTGCCACTGCATGTTCCCTGACCTCCCCATGCTGACCACACCGCGGTGCTTTTCTCCATCCTACATTGCCATTCACTGCCTATCCTAATTCAGCCCCTCAGATTCCCACCACCCCGTGATGTTTTTATCACTCCTACTAGTGAATGTAACGTAACACACACCCATACAATGCGCACCACCCCATGATGTTTTTCTCACTCCTACTAGTGAATGTAATGTAACACACACCCATACAAGCGCACTACCCCGTGATATTTTTCTCACTCCTACTAGTGAATGTAATGTAACACACAACCATACAATGCGCACCACCCCGTGATGTTTTTCTCACTCCTACTAGTGAATGTAATGTAACACACACCCATACAATGCGCACCACCCTGCGATGTTTTTCAGAAACCTATCCTACATTGCCACTGCATGTTCCCTGACCTCCCCATGCTGACCACCCCGCGGTGTTTTTCTCCATCCTACATTGCCACTCACTGCCTATCTTAATTCAGACACTCCGATTCACACCACCCCGTGATGGTTTTCTGACTCCTACTAGTGAATGTAATGTAACACACACCCATACAAAGCGCACCACCCCGTGATGTTTTTCTCACTCCTACTAGTGAAAGTAATGTAACACACACCCATACAAAGCGCACCACCCCGTGATGTTTTTCTCACTCCTACTAGTGAATGTAATGTAACACACACCCATACAATGCGCACCACCCCGTGATGTTTTTCAGAAACCTATCCTACATTGCCACTGCATGTTCCCTGACCTCCCCATGCTGACCACCCCGCGGTGCTTTTCTCCATCCTACATTGCCACTCACTGCTTATCCTAATTCAGACCCTCCGATTCCCACCACCCCGTGATGATTTTCTCACTCCTACTTGTGAATGTAATGTAACACACAGCCATACAATGCGCACCACCCCGTGATGTTTTTCTCACTCCTACTAGTGAATGTAATGTAACACACACCCATACAAAGCGCACCACCCCGTGATGTTTTTCTCACTCCTACTAGTGAATGTAATGTAACACACACCCATACAATGCGCACCACCCCGTGATGTTTTTCAGAAACCTATCCTACATTGCCACTGCATGTTCCCTGACCTCCCCATGCTGACCACCCCGCGGTGCTTTTCTCCATCCTACATTGCCACTCACTGCCTATCCTAATTCAGCCCCTCCGATTCCCACCACCCCGTGATGTTTTTATCACTCCTACTAGTGAATGTAATGTAACACACACCCATACAATGCGCACCACCCCGTGATGTTTTTCTCACTCCTATTAGTGAATTTAATGTAACACACACCCATACAATGTGCACGACCCCGTGATGTTTTTCTCACTCCTACTAGTGAATGTAATGTAAACACACACATACAATGCACACCACCCTGTGATGTTTTTCAGAAACCTATCCTACATTGCCACTGCATGTTCCCTGACCTCCCCATTCTGACCACCCCGCGGTGCTTTTCTCCATCCTACATTGCCACTCACTGCCTATCCTAATTCAGACTCTCCGAATCACACCACCCCGTGATGTTTTTCTCACTCCTACTAGTGAATGTCATGTAACACACACCCATACAATGCGCACCACCCCGTGATGTTTTTCTCACTCCTACTAGTGAATGTAATGTAACACAAACCCATACAATGCGCACCACCCCGTGATGTTTTTCTCACTCCTACTAGTGAATGTAATGTAACACACACCCATACAATGCACACCACCCCGTGATGTTTTTCTCACTCCTACTAGTGAATGTAATGTAACACACACCCATGCAATGCGCACCACCCCGTGATGTTTTTCTCACTCCTACTAGTGAATGTAATGTAACACACACCCATACAATGCGCACCACCCCGTGATGTTTTTCTCACTCCTACTAGTGAATGTAATGTAACACACACCCATACAATGCGCACCACCCCGTGATGTTTTTCAGAACCCTATCCTACATTGCCACTGCATGTTCCCTGACCTCCCCATGCTGACCACACCGCGGTGCTTTTCTCCATCCTACATTGCCATTCACTGCCTATCCTAATACAGCCGCTCCGATTCCCACCAACCGTGATGTTTTTATCACTCCTACTAGTGAATGTAACGTAACACACACCCATACAATGCGCACCACCCCATGATGTTTTTCTCACTCCTACTAGTGAATGTAATGTAACACACACCCATACAATGCGCACCACCCCGCGATGTTTTTCAGAAACCTATCCTACATTGCCACTGCATGTTCCCTGACCTCCCCATGCTGACCACCCCGCAGTGCTTTTCTCCATCCTACATTGCCAATCACTGCCTATCCTAATTCAGACCCTCCGATTCACACCACCCCGCGATGTTTTTCTCACTCCTACTAGTGAATGTAATGTAACACACACCCATACAATGTGCACCAACCCGTGATGTTTTTCTCACTCCTACTAGTGACTGTAATGTAACACACACCCATATAATGCGCACCACCCCGTGATGTTTTTCTCGCTCCTACTAGTGAATGTAATGTAACACACACCCATACAATGCGCACCACCCCGGGATGTTTTTCTCACTGCTACTAGTGAATGTAATGTAACACACACCCATAAAATGCGCACTACCCCGTGATGTTTTTCTCACTCCTACTAGTGAATATAATGTAACACACACCCATACAATGCGCACCACCCCGTTATGTTTTTCTCACTCCTACTAGTGAATGTAATGTAACACACACCCATACAATGCGCACCACCCCGTGATGTTTTTCTCACTCCTACTAGTGAATGTAATGTAACACACACCCATACAATGCGCACCACCCCGTGATGTTTTTCTCACTCCTGCTAGTGAATGTAATGTAACACACACCCATACAATGCGCACCACCCCGTGATGTTTTTCTCACTCCTACTAGTGAATCTAATGTAACACACACCCATAAAATGCGCACCACCCCGCGATGTTTTTCAGAAACCTATCCTACATTGCCACTGCATGTTCCCTGACCTCCCCATGCTGACCACCCCGCGGTGCTTTTCTCCATCCTACATTGCCACTCACTGCCTATCCTAATTCAGACCCTCCGATTCACACCACCCCGTGATGTTTTTCTCACTCCTACTAGTGAATGTAATGTAACACACACCCATACAATGCGCACCACCCCGTGATGTTTTTCTCACTCCTACTAGTGAATGTAATGTAACACACACCCATACAATGCGCACCACCCCGTGATGTTTTTCTCACTCCTACTAGTGAATGTAATGTAACACACACCCATACAATGCGCACCACCCCGTGATGTTTTTCTCACTCCTACTAGTGAATGTAATGTAACACACACCCATACAATGCAAACCACCCCGTGATGTTTTTCTCACTCCTACTAGTGAATGTAATGTAACACACACCCATACAATGCGCACCACCCCGTGATGTTTTTCTCACTCCTACTAGTGAATGTAATGTAACACAGACCCATAAAATGCGCACCACCCCGTGATGTTTTTCTCACTCCTACTAGTGAATGTAATGTAAGACACACTAATACAATGCGCACCACCCCGTGATGTTTTTCTCACTCCTACTAGTGAATGTAATGTAACACACACCCATACAATGCGCACCACCCCGTGATGTTTTTCTCACTCCTACTAGTGAATGTAATGTAACACACACCCATGCAATGCGCACCACCCCGTGATGTTTTTCTCACTCCTACTAGTGAATGTAATGTAACACACACCCATACAATGCGCACCACCCCGTGATGTTTTTCTCACTCCTACTAGTGAATGTAATGTAACACACACCCATACAATGCGCACCACCCCGTGATGTTTTTCAGAACCCTATCCTACATTGCCACTGCATGTTCCCTGACCTCCCCATGCTGACCACACCGCGGTGCTTTTCTCCATCCTACATTGCCATTCACTGCCTATCCTAATACAGCCGCTCCGATTCCCACCAACCGTGATGTTTTTATCACTCCTACTAGTGAATGTAACGTAACACACACCCATACAATGCGCACCACCCCATGATGTTTTTCTCACTCCTACTAGTGAATGTAATGTAACACACACCCATACAATGCGCACCACCCCGCGATGTTTTTCAGAAACCTATCCTACATTGCCACTGCATGTTCCCTGACCTCCCCATGCTGACCACCCCGCAGTGCTTTTCTCCATCCTACATTGCCAATCACTGCCTATCCTAATTCAGACCCTCCGATTCACACCACCCCGCGATGTTTTTCTCACTCCTACTAGTGAATGTAATGTAACACACACCCATACAATGTGCACCAACCCGTGATGTTTTTCTCACTCCTACTAGTGACTGTAATGTAACACACACCCATATAATGCGCACCACCCCGTGATGTTTTTCTCGCTCCTACTAGTGAATGTAATGTAACACACACCCATACAATGCGCACCACCCCGGGATGTTTTTCTCACTGCTACTAGTGAATGTAATGTAACACACACCCATAAAATGCGCACTACCCCGTGATGTTTTTCTCACTCCTACTAGTGAATATAATGTAACACACACCCATACAATGCGCACCACCCCGTTATGTTTTTCTCACTCCTACTAGTGAATGTAATGTAACACACACCCATACAATGCGCACCACCCCGTGATGTTTTTCTCACTCCTACTAGTGAATGTAATGTAACACACACCCATACAATGCGCACCACCCCGTGATGTTTTTCTCACTCCTGCTAGTGAATGTAATGTAACACACACCCATACAATGCGCACCACCCCGTGATGTTTTTCTCACTCCTACTAGTGAATCTAATGTAACACACACCCATAAAATGCGCACCACCCCGCGATGTTTTTCAGAAACCTATCCTACATTGCCACTGCATGTTCCCTGACCTCCCCATGCTGACCACCCCGCGGTGCTTTTCTCCATCCTACATTGCCACTCACTGCCTATCCTAAATCAGACCCTCCGATTCACACCACCCCGTGATGTTTTTCTCACTCCTACTAGTGAATGTAATGTAACACACACCCATACAATGCGCACCACCCCGTGATGTTTTTCTCACTCCTACTAGTGAATGTAATGTAACACACACCCATACAATGCGCACCACCCCGTGATGTTTTTCTCACTCCTACTAGTGAATGTAATGTAACACACACCCATACAATGCGCACCACCCCGTGATGTTTTTCTCACTCCTACTAGTGCATGTAATGTAACACACACCCATACAATGCAAACCACCCCGTGATGTTTTTCTCACTCCTACTAGTGAATGTAATGTAACACACACCCATACAATGCGCACCACCCCGTGATGTTTTTCTCACTCCTACTAGTGAATGTAATGTAACACAGACCCATAAAATGCGCACCACCCCGTGATGTTTTTCTCACTCCTACTAGTGAATGTAATGTAAGACACACTAATACAATGCGCACCACCCCGTGATGTTTTTCTCACTACTACTAGTGAATGTAATGTAACACACACCCATACAATGCGCACCACCCCGTGATGTTTTTCTCACTCCTACTAGTGAATGTAATGTAACACACACCCATACAATGTGCACCACCCCGTAATGTTTTTCTCACTCCTACTAGTGAATGTATTGTAACACACACCCATACAATGCGCACCGCCCTGTGATGTTTTTCTCACTCCTACTAGTGAATGTAATGTAACACACACCCATACAATGCGCACCACCCTGCGATGTTTTTCTCACTCCTACTAGTGAATGTAATGTAACACAAACCCATACAATGCGCACCACCCTGCGATGTTTTTCTCACTCCTACTAGTGAATGTAATGTAACACACACCGATACAATGCGCACCACCCCGCGATGTTTTTCTCACTCCTACTAGTGAATGTAATGTAACCCACACCCATACAATGCGCACCACCCCGTGATGTTTTTCTCACTCCTACTAGTGAATGTAATGTAACACACACCCATACAATGCGCACCACCCCGCGATGCTTTTCAGAAACCTATCCTACATTGCCACTGCAAGTGCCCTGAACTCCCCATGCTGACCACCCCGCGGTGCTTTTCTCCATCCTACATTGCCACTCACTGCCTATCCTAATTCAGACCCTCCGATTCACACCACCCCGTGATGTTTTTCTCACTCCTACTAGTGAATGTAATGTAACACACACCCATACAATGCGCACCACCCCGCGATGTTTTTCTGACTCCTACTAATGAATGTAATGTAACACACACCCATACAATGTGCACCACCCCGTGATGTTTTTCTCACTCCTACTAGTGAATGTAATGTAACACACACCCATACAATGCGCACCACCCCGTGATGTTTTTCTCACTCCTACTAGTGAATGTAATGTAACACACACCCATACAATGCGCACCACCCCGTGATGTTTTTCTCACTCCTACTAGTGAATGTAATGTAACACACACCCATACAATGCGCACCACCCCGTGATGCTTTTCTCATTCCTACTAATGAATGTAATGTAACACACACCCATACAATGCACACCACCCCGTGATGTTTTTCTCACTCCTACTAGTGAATATAATGTAACACACACCCATACAATGCGCACCAGCCCGGGATGTTTTTCAGAAACCTATCCTACATTGCCACTGCATGTTCCCTGACCTCCCCATGCTGACCAACCCGTGGTGCTTTTCTCCATCCTACATTGCCACTCATTGCCTATCCTAATTCAGACCCTCCGATTCACAACACCCCGTGATGTTTTTCTCACTCCTACTAGTGAATGTAATGTAACACACACCCATACAATGCGCACCACCCCGTGATGTTTTTCTCACTCCTACTAGTGAATATAATGTAACACACACCCATACAATGCGCACCACCCCGCGATGTTTTTCAGAAACCTATCCTACATTGCCACTGCATGTTCCCTGACCTCCCCATGCTGACCACCCCACGGTGCTTTTCTCCATCCTACATTGCCACTCACTGCCTATCCTAATTCACACCCTCCGATTCACACCACCCCGTGATGTGTTCCTCACTCCTACTAGTGAATCTAATGTAACACACACCCATACAATGCGCACCACCCCGTGATGTTTTTCTCACTCCTACTAATGAATGTAATGTAACACACACCCATACAATGCACACCACCCCGTGATGTTTTTCTCACTCCTACTAGTGAATATAATGTAACACACACCCATAGAATGCGCACCACCCCGGGATGTTTTTCAGAAACCTATCCTACATTGCCACTGCATGTTCCCTGACCTCCCCATGCTGACCAACCCGTGGTGCTTTTCTCCATCCTACATTGCCACTCATTGCCTATCCTAATTCAGACCCTCCGATTCACAACACCCCGTGATGTTTTTCTCACTCCTACTAGTGAATGTAATGCAACACACACCCATACAATGCGCACCACCCTGTGATGTTTTTCTCACTCCTACTAGTGAATGTAATGTAACACACACCCATACAATGCGCACCACCCCGCGATGTTTTTCAGAAACCTATCCTACATTGCCACTGCATGTTCCCTGACCTCCCCATGCTGACCACCCCGCGGTGCTTTTCTCCATCCTACATTGCCAATCACTGCCTATCCTAATTCAGACCCTCCGATTCACACCACCCCGCGATGTTTTTCTCACTCCTACTAGTGAATGTAATGTAACACACACCCATACAATGTGCACCACCCAGTGATGTTTTTCTCACTCCTACTAGTGACTGTAATGTAACACACACCCATATAATGCGCACCACCCCGTGATGTTTTTCTCGCTCCTACTAGTGAATGTAATGTAACACACACCCATACAATGCGCACCACCCCGCGATGTTTTTCAGAAACCTATCCTACATTGCCACTGCATGTTCCCTGACCTCCCCATGCTGACCACCCCGCGGTGCTTTTCTCCATCCTACATTGCCACTCACTGCCTATTCTAATTCAGACCCTCCGATTCATACCACCCCGTGATGTGTTTCTCACTCCTACTAGTGAATGTAATGTAACACACACCCATACAATGCGCACCACCCCGGGATGTTTGTCTCACTCCTACTAGTGAATGTAATGTAACACACACCCATACAATGCGCACCATCCCATGATGTTTTTCTCACTCCTACTAGTGAATGTAATGTAACACAAACACATACAATGCGCACCACCCCGTGATGTTTTTCTCACTCCTACTAGTGAATGTAATGTAACACACACCCATACAATGCGCACCTCCCCGTGATGTTTTTCTCACTCCTACTAGTGAATGTAATGTAACACACACCCATAAAATGCGCACTACCCCGTGATGTTTTTCTCACTCCTACTAGTGAATATAATGTAACACACACCCATACAATGCGCACCACCCCGTGATGTTTTTCTCACTCCTACTAGTGAATGTAATGTAACACACACCCATACAATGCGCACCACCCCGTGATGTTTTTCTCACTCCTACTAGTGAATGTAATGTAACACACACCCATACAATGCGCACCACGCCTTGATGTTTTTCTCACTCCTATTAGTGAATGTAATGTAACACACACCCATACAATGCGCACCACCCCGTGATGTTTTTCTCACTCCTACTAGTGAATCTAATGTAACACACACCCATAAAATGCGCACCACCCCGCGATGTTTTTCAGAAACCTATCCTACATTGCCACTGCATGTTCCCTGACCTCCCCATGCTGACCACACCGCGGTGCTTTTCTCCATCCTACATTGCCACTCACTGCCTATCCTAATTCAGACCCTCCGATTCACACCACCCCGTGATGTTTTTCTCACTCCTACTAGTGAATGTAATGTAACACACACCCATACAATGCGCACCACCCCGTGATGTTTTTCTCACTCCTACTAGTGAATGTAATGTAACACACACCCATACAATGCGCACCACCCCGTGATGTTTTTCTCACTCCTACTAGTGAATGTAATGTAACACACACCCATACAATGCGCACCCCCCCTGATGTTTTTCTCACTCCTACTAGTGAATGTAATGTAACACACACCCATACAATGCGCACCACCCCGTGATGTTTTTCTCACTCCTACTAGTGAATGTATTGTAACACACACCCATACAATGCGCACCACCCCGCGATGTTTTTCTCACTCCTACTAGTGAATATAATGTAACACACACCCATACAATGCCCACCACCCCGCGATGTTTTTCTGACTCCTACTAATGAATGTAATGTAACACACACCCATACAATGTGCACCACCCCGTGATGTTTTTCTCACTCCTACTAGTGAATGTAATGTAACACACACCCATACAATGCGCACCACCCCGTGATGTTTTTCTCACTCCTACTAGTGAATGTAATGTAACACACACCCATACAATGCGCACCACCCCGTGATGTTTTTCTCACTCCTACTAGTGAATGTAATGTAACACACACCCATACAATGCGCACCACCCCGTGATGTTTTTCTCACTCCTACTAATGCATGTAATGTAACACACACCCATACAATGCACACCACCCCGTGATGTTTTTCTCACTCCTACTAGTGAATATAATGTAACACACACCCATACAATGCGCACCACCCCGGGATGTTTTTCAGAAACCTATCTTACATTGCCACTGCATGTTCCCTGACCTCCCCATGCTGACCAACCCGTGGTGCTTTTCTCCATCCTACATTGCCACTCATTGCCTATCCTAATTCAGACCCTCCGATTCACAACACCCCGTTATGTTTTTCTCACTCCTACTAGTAAATGTAATGTAACACACACCCATACAATGCGCACCACCCCGTGATGTTTTTCTCACTCCTACTAGTGAATGTAATGTAACACACACCCATACAATGCGCACCACCCCGCGATGTTTTTCAGAAACCTATCCTACATTGCCACTGCATGTTCCCTGACCTCCCCATGCTGACCACCCCGCGGTGCTTTTCTCCATCCTACATTGCCAATCACTGCCTATCCTAATTCAGACCCTCCGATTCACACCACCCCGCGATGTTTTTCTCACTCCTACTAGTGAATGTAATGTAACACACACCCATACAATGTGCACCACCCCGTGATGTTTTTCTCACTCCTACTAGTGACTGTAATGTAACACACACCCATATAATGCGCACCACCCCGTGATGTTTTTCTCGCTCCTACTAGTGAATGTAATGTAACACACACCCATACAATGCGCACCACCCCTCGATGTTTTTCAGAAACCTATCCTACATTGCCACTGCATGTTCCCTGACCTCCCCATGCTGACCACCCCGCGGTGCTTTTCTCCATCCTACATTGCCACTCACTGCCTATTCTAATTCAGACCCTCCGATTCATACCACCCCGTGATGTGTTTCTCACTCCTACTAGTGAATGTAATGTAACACACACCCATACAATGCGCACCACCCCGGGATGTTTGTCTCACTCCTACTAGTGAATGTAATGTAACACACACCGATACAATGCGCACCATCCCATGATGTTTTTCTCACTCCTACTAGTGAATGTAATGTAACACAAACACATACAATGCGCACCACCCCGTGATGTTTTTCTCACTCCTACTAGTGAATGTAATGTAACACACACCCATACAATGCTCACCACCACGGGATGTTTTTCTCACTGCTACTAGTGAATGTAATGTAACACACACCCATAAAATGCGCACTACCCCGTGATGTTTTTCTCACTCCTACTAGTGAATATAATGTAACACACACCCATACAATGCGCACCACCCCGTGATGTTTTTCTCACTCCTACTAGTGAATGTAATGTAACACACACCCATACAATGCGCACCACCCCGTGATGTTTTTCTCACTCCTACTAGTGAATGTAATGTAACACACACCCATACAATGTGCACCACGCCTTGATGTTTTTCTCACTCCTATTAGTGAATGTAATGTAACACACACCCATACAATGCGCACCACCCCGTGATGTTTTTCTCACTCCTACTAGTGAATCTAATGTAACACACACCCATAAAATGCGCACCACCCCGCGATGTTTTTCAGAAACCTATCCTACATTGCCACTGCATGTTCCCTGACCTCCCCATGCTGACCACCCCGCGGTGCTTTTCTCCATCCTACATTGCCACTCACTGCCTATCCTAATTCAGACCCTCCGATTCACACCACCCCGTGATGTTTTTCTCACTCCTACTAGTGAATGTAATGTAACACACACCCATACAATGCGCACCACCCCGTGATGTTTTTCTCACTCCTACTAGTGAATGTAATGTAACACAAACCCATACAATGCGCACCACCCCGTGATGTTTTTCTCACTCCTACTAGTGAATGTAATGTAACACACACCCATACAATGCGCACCACCCCGTGATGTTTTTCTCACTCCTACTAGTGAATGTAATGTAACACACACCCATACAATGCGCACCACCCCGTGATGTTTTTCTCACTCCTACTAGTGAATGTAATGTAACACACACCCATACAATGCGCACCACCCCGTGATGTTTTTCTCACTCCTACTAGTGAATGTAATGTAACACAGACCCATAAAATGCGCACCACCCCGTGATGTTTTTCTCACTCCTACTAGTGAATGTAATGTAAGACACACTAATACAATGCGAACCACCCCGTGATGTTTTTCTCACTACTACTAGTGAATGTAATGTAACACACACCCATACAATGCGCACCACCCCGTGATGTTTTTCTCACTCCTACTAGTGAATGTAATGTAACACACACCCATACAATGTGCACCACCCCGTATTGTTTTTCTCACTCCTATTAGTGAATGTATTGTAACACACACCCATACAATGCGCACCGCCCCGTGATGTTTTTCTCACTCCTACTAGTGAATGTAATGTAACACACACCCATACAATGCGCACCACCCCGCGATGTTTTTCTCACTCCTACTAGTGAATGTAATGTAACACAAACCCATACAATGCGCACCACCCTGCGATGTTTTTCTCACTCCTACTAGTGAATGTAATGTAACACACCGATACAATGCGCACCACCCCGCGATGTTTTTCTCACTCCTACTAGTGAATGTAATGTAACCCACACCCATACAATGCGCACCACCCCGTGATGTTTTTCTCACTCCTACTAGTGAATGTAATGTAACACACACCCATAAAATGCGCACCACCCCGCGATGTTTTTCAGAAACCTATCCTACATTGCCACTGCAAGTGCCCTGAACTCCCCATGCTGACCACCCCGCGGTGCTTTTCTCCATCCTACATTGCCACTCACTGCCTATCCTAATTCAGACCCTCCGATTCACACCACCCCGTGATGTTTTTCTCACTCCTACTAGTGAATGTAATGTAACACAAACACATACAATGCGCACCACCCCGTGATGTTTTTCTCACTCCTACTAGTGAATGTAATGTAACACACACCCATACAATGCTCACCACCACGGGATGTTTTTCTCACTGCTACTAGTGAATGTAATGTAACACACACCCATAAAATGCGCACTACCCCGTGATGTTTTTCTCACTCCTACTAGTGAATATAATGTAACACACACCCATACAATGCGCACCACCCCGTGATGTTTTTCTCACTCCTACTAGTGAATGTAATGTAACACACACCCATACAATGCGCACCACCCCGTGATGTTTTTCTCACTCCTACTAGTGAATGTAATGTAACACACACCCATACAATGTGCACCACGCCTTGATGTTTTTCTCACTCCTATTAGTGAATGTAATGTAACACACACCCATACAATGCGCACCACCCCGTGATGTTTTTCTCACTCCTACTAGTGAATCTAATGTAACACACACCCATAAAATGCGCACCACCCCGCGATGTTTTTCAGAAACCTATCCTACATTGCCACTGCATGTTCCCTGACCTCCCCATGCTGACCACCCCGCGGTGCTTTTCTCCATCCTACATTGCCACTCACTGCCTATCCTAATTCAGACCCTCCGATTCACACCACCCCGGGATGTTTTTCTCACTCCTACTAGTGAATGTAATGTAACACACACCCATACAATGCGCACCACCCCGTGATGTTTTTCTCACTCCTACTAGTGAATGTAATGTAACACAAACCCATACAATGCGCACCACCCCGTGATGTTTTTCTCACTCCTACTAGTGAATGTAATGTAACACACACCCATACAATGCGCACCACCCCGTGATGTTTTTCTCACTCCTACTAGTGAATGTAATGTAACACACACCCATACAATGCGCACCACCCCGTGATGTTTTTCTCACTCCTACTAGTGAATGTAATGTAACACACACCCATACAATGCGCACCACCCCGTGATGTTTTTCTCACTCCTACTAGTGAATGTAATGTAACACAGACCCATAAAATGCGCACCACCCCGTGATGTTTTTCTCACTCCTACTAGTGAATGTAATGTAAGACACACTAATACAATGCGAACCACCCCGTGATGTTTTTCTCACTACTACTAGTGAATGTAATGTAACACACACCCATACAATGCGCACCACCCCGTGATGTTTTTCTCACTCCTACTAGTGAATGTAATGTAACACACACCCATACAATGTGCACCACCCCGTATTGTTTTTCTCACTCCTATTAGTGAATGTATTGTAACACACACCCATACAATGCGCACCGCCCCGTGATGTTTTTCTCACTCCTACTAGTGAATGTAATGTAACACACACCCATACAATGCGCACCACCCCGCGATGTTTTTCTCACTCCTACTAGTGAATGTAATGTAACACAAACCCATACAATGCGCACCACCCTGCGATGTTTTTCTCACTCCTACTAGTGAATGTAATGTAACACACCGATACAATGCGCACCACCCCGCGATGTTTTTCTCACTCCTACTAGTGAATGTAATGTAACCCACACCCATACAATGCGCACCACCCCGTGATGTTTTTCTCACTCCTACTAGTGAATGTAATGTAACACACACCCATACAATGCGCACCACCCCGCGATGTTTTTCAGAAACCTATCCTACATTGCCACTGCAAGTGCCCTGAACTCCCCATGCTGACCACCCCGCGGTGCTTTTCTCCATCCTACATTGCCACTCACTGCCTATCCTAATTCAGTCCCTCCGATTCACACCACCCCGTGATGTTTTTCTCACTCCTACTAGTGAATGTAATGTAACACACACCCATACAATGCGCACCACCCCGCGATGTTTTTCTGACTCCTACTAATGAATGTAATGTAACACACACCCATACAATGTGCACCACCCCGTGATGTTTTTCTCACTCCTACTAGTGAATGTAATGTAACACACACCCATACAATGCCCACCACCCCGTGATGTTTTTCTCACTCCTACTAGTGAATGTAATGTAACACACACCCATACAATGCGCACCACCCCGTGATGTTTTTCTCACTCCTACTAGTGAATGTAATGTAACACACACCCATACAATGCGCACCACCCCGTGATGTTTTTCTCATTCCTACTAATGAATGTAATGTAACACACACCCATACAATGCACACCACCCCGTGATGTTTTTTCAGAAACCTATCCTACATTGCCACTGCATGTTCCCTGACCTCCCCATGCTGACCAACCCGTGGTGCTTTTCTCCATCCTACATTGCCACTCATTGCCTATCCTAATTCAGACACTCCGATTCACAACACCCCGTGATGTTTTTCTCACTCCTACTAGTGAATGTAATGTAACACACACCCATACAATGCGCACCACCCCGTGATGTTTTTCTCACTCCTACTAGTGAATGTAATGTAACACACACCCATACAATGCGCACCACCCCGCGATGTTTTTCAGAAACCTATCCTACATTGCCACTGCATGTTCCCTGACCTCCCCATGCTGACCACCCCGCGGTGCTTTTCTCCATCCTACATTGCCACTCACTGCCTATCCTATTTCAGACCCTCCGATTCACACCACCCCGTGATGTGTTCCTCACTCCTACTAGTGAATCTAATGTAACACACACCCATACAATGCGCACCACCCCGTGATGTTTTTCTCACTCCTACTAGTGAATGTAATGTAAAACACACCCATACAATGCGCACCACCCCGTGATATTTTTCTCACTCCTACTAGTGAATGTAATGTGACACACACCCATACAATGCGCACCACGCCGCGATGTTTTTCTCACTCCTACTAGTGAATGTAATGTAACACACACCCATACAATGTGCACCACCCCGTGATGTTTTTCTCACTCCTACTAGTGACTGTAATGTAACACACACCCATATAATGCGCACCACCCCGTGATGTTTTTTCAGAAACCTATCCTACATTGCCACTGCATGTTCCCTGACCTCCCCATGCTGACCAACCCGTGGTGCTTTTCTCCATCCTACATTGCCACTCACTGCCTATCCTAATTCAGACCCTCCGATTCACACCACCCTGCGATGTTTTTCTCACTCCTACTAGTGAATGTAATGTAACACACCGATACAATGCGCACCACCCCGCGATGTTTTTCTCACTCCTACTAGTGAATGTAATGTAACCCACACCCATACAATGCGCACCACCCCGTGATGTTTTTCTCACTCCTACTAGTGAATGTAATGTAACACACACCCATACAATGCGCACCACCCCGCGATGTTTTTCAGAAACCTATCCTACATTGCCACTGCAAGTGCCCTGAACTCCCCATGCTGACCACCCCGCGGTGCTTTTCTCCATCCTACATTGCCACTCACTGCCTATACTAATTCAGACCCTCCGATTCACACCACCCCGTGATGTTTTTCTCACTCCTACTAGTGAATGTAATGTAACACACACCCATACAATGCGCACCACGCCGCGATGTTTTTCTGACTCCTACTAATGAATGTAATGTAACACACAGCCATACAATGTGCACCACCCCGTGATGTTTTTCTCACTCCTACTAGTGAATGTAATGTAACACACACCCATACAATGCCCACCACCCCGTGATGTTTTTCTCACTCCTACTAGTGAATGTAATGTAACACACACCCATACAATGCGCACCACCCCGTGATGTTTTTCTCACTCCTACTAGTGAATGTAATGTAACACACACCCATACAATGCGCACCACCCCGTGATGTTTTTCTCATTCCTACTAATGAATGTAATGTAACACACACCCATACAATGCACACCACCCCGTGATGTTTTTTCAGAAACCTATCCTACATTGCCACTGCATGTTCCCTGACCTCCCCATGCTGACCAACCCGTGGTGCTTTTCTCCATCCTACATTGCCACTCATTGCCTATCCTAATTCAGACACTCCGATTCACAACACCCCGTGATGTTTTTCTCACTCCTACTAGTGAATGTAATGTAACACACACCCATACAATGCGCACCACCCCGTGATGTTTTTCTCATTCCTACTAGTGAATGTAATGTAACACACACCCATACAATGCGCACCACCCCGCGATGTTTTTCAGAAACCTATCCTACATTGCCACTGCATGTTCCCTGACCTCCCCATGCTGACCACCCCGCGGTGCTTTTCTCCATCCTACATTGCCACTCACTGCCTATCCTATCTCAGACCCTCCGATTCACACCACCCCGTGATGTGTTCCTCACTCCTACTAGTGAATCTAATGTAACACACACCCATACAATGCGCACCACCCCGTGATGTTTTTCTCACTCCTACTAGTGAATGTAATGTAAAACACACCCATACAATGCGCACCACCCCGTGATATTTTTCTCACTCCTACTAGTGAATGTAATGTGACACACACCCATACAATGCGCACCACGCCGCGATGTTTTTCTCACTCCTACTAGTGAATGTAATGTAACACACACCCATACAATGTGCACCACCCCGTGATGTTTTTCTCACTCCTACTAGTGACTGTAATGTAACACACACCCATATAATGCGCACCACCCCGTGATGTTTTTCTCACTCCTACTAGTGAATGTAATGTAACACACACCCATACAATGCGCACCACCCCGCGATGTTTTTCAGAAACCTATCCTACATTGCCACTGCATGTTCCCTGACCTCCCCATGCTGACCACCCCGCGGTGCTTTTCGCCATCCTACATTGCCACTCACTGCCTATTCTAATTCAGACCCTCCAATTCATACCACCCCGTGATGTGTTTCTCACTCCTACTAGTGAATGTAATGTAACACACACCCATACAATGCGCACCACCCCGGGATGTTTTTCTCACTCCTACTAGTGAATGTAATGTAACACACACCCATACAATGCGCACCATCCCATGATGTTTTTCTCACTCCTACTAGTGAATGTAATGTAACACAAACAAATACAATGCGCACCACCCCGTGATGTTTTTCTCACTCCTACTAGTGAATGTAATGTAACACACACCCATACAATGCGCACCACCCCGGGATGTTTTTCTCACTGCTACTAGTGAATGTAATGTGAAACACACCCATAAAATGCGCACCACCCCGTGATGTTTTTCTCACTCCTACTAGTGAATCTAATGTAACACACACCCATAAAATGCGCACCACCCCGCGATGTTTTTCAGAAACCTATCCTACATTGCCACTGCATGTTCCCTGACCTCCCCAAGCTGACCACCCCGCGGTGCTTTTCTCCATCCTACATTGCCACTCACTGCCTATCCTAATTCAGACACTCCGATTCACAACACCCCGTGATGTTTTTCTCACTCCTACTAGTGAATGTAATGTAACACACACCCATACAATGCGCACCACCCCGTGATGTTTTTCTCACTCCTACTAGTGAATGTAATGTAACACACACCCATACAATGCGCACCACCCCGCGATGTTTTTCAGAAACCTATCCTACATTGCCACTGCATGTTCCCTGACCTCCCCATGCTGACCACCCCGCGGTGCTTTTCTCCATCCTACATTGCCACTCACTGCCTATCCTATCTCAGACCCTCCGATTCACACCACCCCGTGATGTGTTCCTCACTCCTACTAGTGAATCTAATGTAACACACACCCATACAATGCGCACCACCCCGTGATGTTTTTCTCACTCCTACTAGTGAATGTAATGTAAAACACACCCATACAATGCGCACCACCCCGTGATATTTTTCTCACTCCTACTAGTGAATGTAATGTGACACACACCCATACAATGCGCACCACGCCGCGATGTTTTTCTCACTCCTACTAGTGAATGTAATGTAACACACACCCATACAATGTGCACCACCCCGTGATGTTTTTCTCACTCCTACTAGTGACTGTAATGTAACACACACCCATATAATGCGCACCACCCCGTGATGTTTTTCTCACTCCTACTAGTGAATGTAATGTAACACACACCCATACAATGCGCACCACCCCGCGATGTTTTTCAGAAACCTATCCTACATTGCCACTGCATGTTCCCTGACCTCCCCATGCTGACCACCCCGCGGTGCTTTTCGCCATCCTACATTGCCACTCACTGCCTATTCTAATTCAGACCCTCCAATTCATACCACCCCGTGATGTGTTTCTCACTCCTACTAGTGAATGTAATGTAACACACACCCATACAATGCGCACCACCCCGGGATGTTTTTCTCACTCCTACTAGTGAATGTAATGTAACACACACCCATACAATGCGCACCATCCCATGATGTTTTTCTCACTCCTACTAGTGAATGTAATGTAACACAAACAAATACAATGCGCACCACCCCGTGATGTTTTTCTCACTCCTACTAGTGAATGTAATGTAACACACACCCATACAATGCGCACCACCCCGGGATGTTTTTCTCACTGCTACTAGTGAATGTAATGTGAAACACACCCATAAAATGCGCACCACCCCGTGATGTTTTTCTCACTCCTACTAGTGAATCTAATGTAACACACACCCATAAAATGCGCACCACCCCGCGATGTTTTTCAGAAACCTATCCTACATTGCCACTGCATGTTCCCTGACCTCCCCAAGCTGACCACCCCGCGGTGCTTTTCTCCATCCTACATTGCCACTCACTGCCTATCCTAATTCAGACCCTCCGATTCACACCACCCCGTGATGTTTTTCTCACTCCTACTAGTGAATGTAATGTAACACACACCCATACAATGCGCACCACCCCGTGATGTTTTTCTCACTTCTACTAGTGAATGTAATGTAACACACACACATACAATGCGCACCACCCCGTGATGTTTTTCTCACTCCTACTAGTGAATGTAATGTAACACACACCCATACAATGCGCACCACCCCGTGATGTTTTTCTCACTCCTACTAGTGAATGTAATGTAACACACACCCATACAATGCGCACCACCCCGTGATGTTTTTCTCACTCCTACTAGTGAATGTAATGTAACACACACCCATAAAATGCGCACCACCCCGTGATGTTTTTGTCACTCCTACTAGTGAATGTAATGTAAGACACACTAATACAATGCGCACCACCCCGTGATGTTTTTCTCACTACTACTAGTGAATGTAATGTAACACACACCCATACAATGCGCACCACCTCGTGATGTTTTTCTCACTCCTACTAGTGAATGTAATGTAACACACACCCATACAATGCGCACCACCCCGTGATGTTTTTCTCACTGCTACTAGTGAATGTAATGTAACACACACCCATACAATGCGCACCACCCCGTGCTGTTTTTCTCACTCCTACTAGTGAATGTAATGTAACACACACCCATACAATGCGCACCACCCCGTGATGTTTTTCTCACTCCTACTAGTGAATCTAATGTAACACACACCCATACATTGCGCACCGCCCCGTGATGTTTTTCTCACTCCTACTAGTGAATGTAATGTAACACACACCCATACAATGCGCACCACCCCGCGATGTTTTTCTCACTCCTACTAGTGAATGTAATGTAACACAAACCCATACAATGCGCACCACCCTGCGATGTTTTTCTCACTCCTACTAGTGAATGTAATGTAACACACACCGATACAATGCGCACCACCCCGCGATGTTTTTCTCACTCCTACTAGTGAATGTAATGTAACCCACACCCATACAATGCGCACCACCCCGTGATGTTTTTCTCACTCCTACTAGTGAATGTAATGTAACACACACCCATACAATGCGCACCACCCCGCGATGTTTTTCAGAAACCTATCCTACATTGCCACTGCAAGTGCCCTGAACTCCCCATGCTGACCACCCCGCGGTGCTTTTCTCCATCCTACATTGCCACTCACTGCCTATCCTAATTCAGACCCTCCGATTCACACCACCCCGTGATGTTTTTCTCACTCCTACTAGTGAATGTAATGCAACACACACCCATACAATGCGCACCACCCCGCGATGTTTTTCTGACTCCTACTAATGAATGTAATGTAACACACACCCATACAATGTGCACCACCCCGTGATGTTTTTCTCACTCCTACTAGTGAATGTAATGTAACACACACCCATGCAATGCGCACCACCCCGTGATGTTTTTCTCACTCCTACTAGTGAATGTAATGTAACACACACCCATACAATGCGCACCACCCCGTGATGTTTTTCTCACTCCTACTAGTGAATGTAATGTAACACACACCCATAAAATGCCCACCCCCCCGTGATGTTTTTCTCACTCCTACTAGTGAATGTAATGTAACACACACCCATACAATGCGCACCTTCCTCGTGATGTTTTTCTCACTCCTACTAGTGAATGTAATGTATCACACACCCATACAATGTGCACCACCCCGTGATGTTTTTCTCACTCCTACTAGGGAATGTAATGTAACACACACCCATACAATGCGCACCACCCCGTGATGTTTTTCTCACTCCTACTAGTGAATGTAGTGTAACACACACCCATACAATGCGCACCACCCCGTGATGTTTTTCTCACTCCTACTAGTTAATGTAGTGTAAAACACACCCATACAATGCGCACCACCCCGTGAGGTTTTTCTCACTCCTACTAGTGAATGTAGTGTAACACACACCCATACAATGCGCACCATCCCGTGATGTTTTTCTCACTCCTACTAGTGAATGTAGTGTAACACACACCCATACAATGCGCACCACCCCGTGATGTTTTTCTCACTGCTACTTGTGAATCTAATGTAACACACACCCATACAATGCGCACCACCCCGTGATGTTTTTCGCTCTCCTACTAGTGAATCTAATGTAACACACACCCATACGATGCGCACCACCACGTGATGATTTTCTCACTCCTACTAGTGAATCTAATGTAACACACACCCATACAATGCGCACCACCCCGTGATGTTTTTCTCACTGCTACTAGTGAATGTAATGTAACACACACCCATACAATGCAAACCACCCCGTGATGTTTTTCTCACTCCTACTAGTGAATGTAATGTAACACACACCCATACAATGCGCACCACACCGTGATGTTTTTCTCACTCCTACTAGTGAATGTAATGTAACACCCACCCATACAATGCGCACCACCCCGTGATGTTTTTCTCACTCATATTTGTGAATGTAATGTAACACACACCCATACAATGCGCACCACCCCGTGATGTTTTTCTCACTCCTACTAGTGAATCTAATGTAACACACACCCATACATTGCGCACCACCCCGTGATGTTTTTCTCACTCCTACTAGTGAATCTAATGTAACACACACCCATACAATGCGCACCACCCCGTGATGTTTTTCTCACTCCTATTAGTGAATCTAATGTAACACACACCCATACAATGCGCACCACCACGTGATGTTTTTCTCACTCCTAGTAATGAATGTAATGTAACACACACCCATACAATGCGCACCACCCCGTGATGTTTTTCTCACTCCTACTAGTGAATCTAATGTAACACACACCCATACAATGCGCACCACCCCGTGATGTTTTTCTCACTCCTACTAATGAATGTAATGTAACACACACACATACAATGCGCACCACCCCGTGATGTTTTTCTCACTGCTACTAGTGTATGTAATGTAACACACACACATACAATGCGCACCACCCCGTGATGTTTTTCTCACTCCTAGTAGTGAATGTAATGTAACACACACCCATACAATGCGGACCACCCCGTGATGTTTTTCTCACTCCTACTAGTGAATGTAATGTAACACACACCCATAAAATGCGCACCACCCCGTGATGTTTTTCTCACTCCTACTAGTGAATGTAATGTAACACACACCCATACAATGCGCACCCCCCCGTGATGTTTTTCTCACTCCTACTAGTGAATGTAATGTAACACACACCCATACAATGCGCACCACCTCGTGATGTTTTTCTCACTCCTACTAGTGAATGTAATGTAACACACACACATACAATGCGCACCACCCCGTGATGTTTTTCTCACTCCTACTAGTGAATGTAATGTAACACACACCCATACGATGCGGACCACCCCGTGATGTTTTTCTCACTCCTACTAGTGAATCTAATGTAACACACACCCATACAATGCGCACCACCCCGTGATGTTTTTCTCACTCCTACTAGTGAATGTAATGTAACACACACCCATACAATCTGCACCACCCTGTGATGTTTTTCTCACTGCTACTAGTGAATGTAATGTAACACACACCCATACAATGCGCACCACCCCGTGATGTTTTTCTCACTGCTACTTGTGAATGTAATGTAACACACACCCATACAATGCGCACCACCCCGTGATGTTTTTCTCACTCCTACTAGTGAATGTAATGTAACACACACCCATACAATCTGCACCACCCTGTGATGTTTTTCTCACTCCTACTAGTGAATCTAATGTAACACACACCCATACGATGCGCACCACCCCGTGATGTTTTTCTCACTCCTCGTAGTGAATGTAATGTAACACACACCCATACAATGCGCACCACCCCGTGATGTTTTTCTCACTCCTCGTAGTGAATGTAATGTAACACACACCCATACAATGCGCACCACCCCGTGATGTTTTTCTCACTCCTACTAGTGAATGTAATGTAACACACACCCATACAATGCGCACCAACCCGTGATGTTTTTATCACTCCTAATAGTGAATGTAATGTCCCACACACCCATACAATGCGCACCACCCCGTGATGTTTTTCTCACTCCTAATAGTGAATGTAATGTAACACACACCCATACAATGTGCACCACCCCGTGATGTTTTTCTCACTCCTACTAGGGAATGTAATGTAACACACACCCATACAATGCGCACCACCCCGTGATGTTTTTCTCACTCCTACTAGTGAATGTAATGTAACACACACCCATACAATGCGCACCACCCCGTGATGTTTTTCTCACTCCTACTAGTGAATGTATTGTAACACACACCCATACAATGCGCACCACCCCGTGATGTTTTTCTCACTCCTACTAGTGAATGTAATGTAACACACACCCATACAATGCGCACCACCCCGTGATGTTTTTCTCACTCCTACTAGTGAATGTAATGTAACACACACCCATACAATGCGCACCACCCGGTGATGTTTTTCTCACTCCTACTAGTGAATGTAATATAACACACACCCATACAATGCGCACCGCCCCGTGATGTTTTTCTCACTCCTACTAGTGAATCTAATGTAACACACACCCATACAATGCGCACCAGCCCGTGATGTTTTTCTCACTCCTCGTAGTGAATGTAATGTAACACACACCCATATAATGCGCACCACCCCGTGATGTTTTTCTCACTCTTCGTAGTGAATGTAATGCAACACACACCCATACAATGCGCACCACCCCGTGATGTTTTTCTCACTCCTACTAGTGAATGTAATGTAACACACACCCATACAATGCGCACCACCCCGTGATGTTTTTCTCACTCCTACTAGTGAATGTAATGTAACACACACCCATACAATGCGCACCACCCCGTGATGTTTTTCTCACTCCTACTAGTGAATGTATTGTAACACACACCCATACAATGCGCACCACCCCGTGATGTTTTTCTCACTCCTACTAGTGAATGTAATGTAACACACACCCATACAATGCGCACCACCCCGTGATGTTTTTCTCACTCCTACTAGAGAATCTAATGTAACACAAACACATACAATGCGCACCACCCTGTGATGTTTTTCTCACTCCTACTAGTGAATGTAATGTAACACACACCCATACAATGTGCACCACCCCGTGATGTTTTTCTCACTCCTACTAGTGAATCTAATGTAACACACACCCATACAATGCGCACCACCCCGTGATGTTTTTCTCACTCCTACCAGTGAATGTAATGTAACACACACCCATACAATGCGCACCACCCCGTGATGTTTTTCTCACTCCTACTAGTGAATGTAATGTAACACACCCCCATACAATGCGCACCACCCCGTGATGTTTTTCTCACTCCTATTAGTGAATGTAATGTAACACACACCCATACAATGCGCACCACCCCTTGATGATTTTCTCACTCCTACTAGTGAATCTAATGTAACACACACCCATACAATGCGCACCACCCCGCGATGTTTTTCAGAAACCTATCCTACATTGCCACTGCATGTTCCCTGACCTCCCCATGCTGACCACCCTGCGGAGCTTTTCTCCATCCTACATTACCACTCACTGCCTATCCTAATTCAGACACTCCGATTCACACCACCCCGTGATGTTTTTCTCACTCCTAGTAGTGAATGTAATGTAACACACACCCATACAATGCACACCACCCCGAGATGTTTTTCTCCCTCCTATTAGTGAATGTAATGTAACACACACCCATACAATGCGCACCACCCCGTGATATTTTTCTCACTCCTACTAGTGAATGTAATGTAACACACACCCATACAATGCGCACCACCCCGTGATGTTTTTCTCACTCCTACTAGTGAATGTAATGTAACACACACCCATACAATGCGCACCACCCCGTGATGTTTTTCTCACTCCTACTAGTGAATGTAATGTAACACACACCCATACAATGCGCACCACCCCGTGATGTTTTTCTCACTCCTACTGGTGAATGTAATGTAACACACACCCATACAATGCGCACCACACCGTGATGTTTTTCTCACTCCTACTAGTGAATGTAATGTAACACACACCCATACAATGCGCACCACCCCGTGATGTTTTTCTCACTCCTACTAGTGAATGTAATGTAACACACACCCATACAATGCGCACCACCCCGTGATGTTTTTCTCACTGCTATTGTGAATGTAATGTAACACACACCCATACAATCTGCACCACCCCGTGATGTTTTTCTCACTGCTACTAGTGAATGTAATGTAACACACACCCATACAATGCGCACCACCCCGTGATGTTTTTCTCACTCCTAGTAATGAATGTAATGTAACACACACCCATACAATGCGCACCACCCCGTGATGTTTTTCTCACTCCTACTAGTGAATCTAATGTAACACACACCCATACAATGCGCACCACCCCGTGATGTTTTTCTCACTCCTACTAATGAATGTAATGTAACACACACACATACAATGCGCACCACCCCGTGATGTTTTTCTCACTGCTACTAGTGTATGTAATGTAACACACACACATACAATGCGCACCACCCCGTGATGTTTTTCTCACTCCTAGTAGTGAATGTAATGTAACACACACCCATACAATGCGGACCACCCCGTGATGTTTTTCTCACTCCTACTAGTGAATATAATGTAACACACACCCATACAATGCGCACCACCCCGTGATGTTTTTCTCACTCCTACTAGTGAATGTAATGTAACACACACCCATACAATGCGCACCCCCCGTGATGTTTTTCTCACTCCTACTAGTGAATGTAATGTAACACACACCCATAAAATGCGCACCACCCCGTGATGTTTTTCTCACTCCTACTAGTGAATGTAATGTAACACACACCCATACAATGCGCACCCCCCCGTGATGTTTTTCTCACTCCTACTAGTGAATGTAATGTAACACACACCCATACAATGCGCACCACCTCGTGATGTTTTTCTCACTCCTACTAGTGAATGTAATGTAACACACACACATACAATGCGCACCACCCCGTGATGTTTTTCTCACTCCTACTAGTGAATGTAATGTAACACACACCCATACGATGCGGACCACCCCGTGATGTTTTTCTCACTCCTACTAGTGAATCTAATGTAACACACACCCATACAATGCGCACCACCCCGTGATGTTTTTCTCACTCCTACTAGTGAATGTAATGTAACACACACCCATACAATGCGCACCACCCCGTGATGTTTTTCTCACTCCTACTAGTGAATGTAATGTAACACACACCCATACAATGCGCACCACCCCGTGATGTTTTTCTCACTCCTACTAGTGAATGTAATGTAACACACACCCATACAATGCGCACCACCCCGTGATGTTTTTCTCACTCCTACTGGTGAATGTAATGTAACACACACCCATACAATGCGCACCACACCGTGATGTTTTTCTCACTCCTACTAGTGAATGTAATGTAACACACACCCATACAATGCGCACCACCCCGTGATGTTTTTCTCACTCCTACTAGTGAATGTAATGTAACACACACCCATACAATGCGCACCACCCCGTGATGTTTTTCTCACTGCTATTGTGAATGTAATGTAACACACACCCATACAATCTGCACCACCCCGTGATGTTTTTCTCACTGCTACTAGTGAATGTAATGTAACACACACCCATACAATGCGCACCACCCCGTGATGTTTTTCTCACTCCTAGTAATGAATGTAATGTAACACACACCCATACAATGCGCACCACCCCGTGATGTTTTTCTCACTCCTACTAGTGAATCTAATGTAACACACACCCATACAATGCGCACCACCCCGTGATGTTTTTCTCACTCCTACTAATGAATGTAATGTAACACACACACATACAATGCGCACCACCCCGTGATGTTTTTCTCACTGCTACTAGTGTATGTAATGTAACACACACACATACAATGCGCACCACCCCGTGATGTTTTTCTCACTCCTAGTAGTGAATGTAATGTAACACACACCCATACAATGCGGACCACCCCGTGATGTTTTTCTCACTCCTACTAGTGAATATAATGTAACACACACCCATACAATGCGCACCACCCCGTGATGTTTTTCTCACTCCTACTAGTGAATGTAATGTAACACACACCCATACAATGCGCACCCCCCGTGATGTTTTTCTCACTCCTACTAGTGAATGTAATGTAACACACACCCATAAAATGCGCACCACCCCGTGATGTTTTTCTCACTCCTACTAGTGAATGTAATGTAACACACACCCATACAATGCGCACCCCCCCGTGATGTTTTTCTCACTCCTACTAGTGAATGTAATGTAACACACACCCATACAATGCGCACCACCTCGTGATGTTTTTCTCACTCCTACTAGTGAATGTAATGTAACACACACACATACAATGCGCACCACCCCGTGATGTTTTTCTCACTCCTACTAGTGAATGTAATGTAACACACACCCATACGATGCGGACCACCCCGTGATGTTTTTCTCACTCCTACTAGTGAATCTAATGTAACACACACCCATACAATGCGCACCACCCCGTGATGTTTTTCTCACTCCTACTAGTGAATGTAATGTAACACACACCCATACAATCTGCACCACCCCGTGATGTTTTTCTCACTGCTACTAGTGAATGTAATGTAACACACACCCATACAATGCGCACCACCCCGTGATGTTTTTCTCACTGCTACTTGTGAATGTAATGTAACACACACCCATACAATGCGCACCACCCCGTAATGTTTTTCTCACTCCTACTAGTGAATCTAATGTAACAAACACCCATACAATGCGCACCACCCCGTGATGTTTTTCTCACTCCTACTAGTGAATCTAATGTAACACACACCCATACGATGCGCACCACCCCGTGATGTTTTTCTCACTCCTCGTAGTGAATGTAATGTAACACACACCCATACAATGCGCACCACCCCGTGATGTTTTTCTCACTCCTCGTAGTGAATGTAATGTAACACACACCCATACAATGCGCACCACCCCGTGATGTTTTTCTCACTCCTACTAGTGAATGTAATGTAACACACACCCATACAATGCGCACCAACCCGTGATGTTTTTATCACTCCTAATAGTGAATGTAATGTCACACACACCCATACAATGCGCACCACCCCGTGATGTTTTTCTCACTCCTAATAGTGAATGTAATGTAACACACACCCATACAATGTGCATCACCCCGTGATGTTTTTCTCACTCCTACTAGGGAATGTAATGTAACACACACCCATACAATGCGCACCACCCCGTGATGTTTTTCTCACTCCTACTAGTGAATGTAATGTAACACACACCCATACAATGCGCACCACCCCGTGATGTTTTTCTCACTCCTACTAGTGAATGTATTGTAACACACACCCATACAATGCGCACCACCCCGTGATGTTTTTCTCACTCCTACTAGTGAATGTAATGTAACACACACCCATACAATGCGCACCACCCCGTGATGTTTTTCTCACTCCTACTAGTGAATGTAATGTAACACACACCCATACAATGCGCACCACCCGGTGATGTTTTTCTCACTCCTACTAGTGAATGTAATATAACACACACCCATACAATGCGCACCGCCCCGTGATGTTTTTCTCACTCCTACTAGTGAATCTAATGTAACACACACCCATACAATGCGCACCAGCCCGTGATGTTTTTCTCACTCCTCGTAGTGAATGTAATGTAACACACACCCATACAATGCGCACCACCCCGTGATGTTTTTCTCACTCTTCGTAGTGAATGTAATGCAACACACACCCATACAATGTGCACCACCCCGTGATGTTTTTCTCACTCCTACTAGTGAATGTAATGTAACACACACCCATACAATGCGCACCACCCCGTGATGTTTTTCTCACTCCTACTAGTGAATGTAATGTAACACACACCCATACAATGCGCACCACCCCGTGATGTTTTTCTCACTCCTACTAGTGAATGTATTGTAACACACACCCATACAATGCGCACCACCCCGTGATGTTTTTCTCACTCCTACTAGTGAATGTAATGTAACACACACCCATACAATGCGCACCACCCCGTGATGTTTTTCTCACTCCTACTAGAGAATCTAATGTAACACAAACACATACAATGCGCACCACCCTGTGATGTTTTTCTCACTCCTACTAGTGAATGTAATGTAACACACACCCATACAATGTGCACCACCCCGTGATGTTTTTCTCACTCCTACTAGTGAATCTAATGTAACACACACCCATACAATGCGCACCACCCCGTGATGTTTTTCTCACTCCTACCAGTGAATGTAATGTAACACACACCCATACAATGCGCACCACCCCGTGATGTTTTTCTCACTCCTACTAGTGAATGTAATGTAACACACCCCCATACAATGCGCACCACCCCGTGATGTTTTTCTCACTCCTATTAGTGAATGTAATGTAACACACACCCATACAATGCGCACCACCCCTTGATGATTTTCTCACTCCTACTAGTGAATCTAATGTAACACAAACCCATACAATGCGCACCACCCCGCGATGTTTTTCAGAAACCTATCCTACATTGCCACTGCATGTTCCCTGACCTCCCCATGCTGACCACCCTGCGGAGCTTTTCTCCATCCTACATTACCACTCACTGCCTATCCTAATTCAGACACTCCGATTCACACCACCCCGTGATGTTTTTCTCACTCCTAGTAGTGAATGTAATGTAACACACACCCATACAATGCGCACCACCCCGTGATGTTTTTCTCACTGCTATTGTGAATGTAATGTAACACACACCCATACAATCTGCACCACCCCGTGATGTTTTTCTCACTGCTACTAGTGAATGTAATGTAACACACACCCATACAATGCGCACCACCCCGTGATGTTTTTCTCACTGCTACTAGTGAATGTAATGTAACACACACCCATACAATGCGCACCACCCCGTGATGTTTTTCTCCCTCCTACTAGTGAATCTAATGTAACACACACCCATACAATGCGCACCACCCCGTGATGTTTTTCTCACTCCTACTAGTGAATGTAATGTAACACACACCCATACAATGCGCACCACCCGGTGATGTTTTTCTCACTCCTACTAGTGAATGTAATATAACACACACCCATACAATGCGCACCGCCCCGTGATGATTTTCTCACTCCTACTAGTGAATCTAATGTAACACACACCCATACAATGCGCACCACCCCGTGATGTTTTTCTCACTCCTCGTAGTGAATGTAATGTAACACACACCCATACAATGCGCACCACCCCGTGATGTTTTTCTCACTCTTCGTAGTGAATGTAATGCAACACACACCCATACAATGCGCACCACCCCGTGATGTTTTTCTCACTCCTACTAGTGAATGTAATGTAACACACACCCATAAAATGCGCACCACCCCGTGATGTTTTTCTCACTCCTACTAGTGAATGTAATGTAACACACACCCATACAATCTGCACCACCCCGTGATGTTTTTCTCACTGCTACTAGTGAATGTAATGTAACACACACCCATACAATGCGCACCACCCCGTGATGTTTTTCTCACTGCTACTAGTGAATGTAATGTAACACACACCCATACAATGCGCACCACCCCGTGATGTTTTTCTCACTCCTACTAGTGAATGTAATGTAACACACACCCATACAATGCGCACCACCCCGTGATGTTTTTCTCACTCCTACTAGTGAATCTAATGTAACACACACCCATACAATGCGCACCACCCCGTGATGTTTTTCTCACTCCTACTAGTGAATGTAATGTAACACACACCCATACAATGCGCACCACCCCGTGATGTTTTTCTCACTCTTACTAGTGAATGTAATATAACACACACCCATACAATGCGCACCGCCCCGTGATGTTTTTCTCACTCCTACTAGTGAATCTAATGTAACACACACCCATACAATGCGCACCACCCCGTGATGTTTTTCTCACTCCTCGTAGTGAATGTAATGTAACACACACCCATACAATGCGCACCACCCCGTGATGTTTTTCTCACTCTTCGTAGTGAATGTAATGCAACACACACCCATACAATGCGCACCACCCCGTGATGTTTTTCTCACTCCTACTAGTGAATGTAATGTAACACACACCCATACAATGCGCACCACCCCGTGATGTTTTTCTCACTCCTACTAGTGAATGTAATGTAACACACACCCATACAATGCGCACCACCCCGTGATGTTTTTCTCACTCCTACTAGTGAATGTATTGTAACACACACCCATACAATGCGCACCACCCCGTGATGATTTTCTCACTCCTATTAGTGAATGTAATGTAACACACACCCATACAATGCGCACCACCCCGTGATGTTTTTCTCACTCCTACTAGAGAATCTAATGTAACACACACACATACGATGTGCACCACCCCGTGATGTTTTTCTCACTCCTACTAGTGAATCTAATGTAACACACACCCATACAATGCGCACCACCCCGTGATGTTTTTCTCACTCCTACCAGTGAATGTAATGTAACACACACCCATACAATGCGCACCACCCCGTGATGTTTTTCTCACTCCTACTAGTGAATGTAATGTAACACACACCCATACAATGCGCACCACCCCGTGATGTTTTTCTCACTCCTACTAGTGAATGTAATGTAACACACACCCATACAATGCGCACCACCCCTTGATGTTTTTCTCACTCCTACTAGTGAATCTAATGTAACACACACCCATACAATGCGCACCACCCCGCGATGTTTTTCAGAAACCTATCCTACATTGCCACTGCATGTTCCCTGACCTCCCCATGCTGACCACCCTGCGGAGCTTTTCTCCATCTTACATTACCACTCACTGCCTATCCTAATTCAGACACTCCGATTCACACCACCCCGTGATGTTTTTCTCACTCCTAGTAGTGAATGTAATGTAACACACACCCATACAATGCACACCACCCCGAGATGTTTTTCTCCCTCCTATTAGTGAATGTAATGTAACACACACCCATACAATGCGCACCACCCCGTGATGTTTTTCTCACTCCTACTAGTGAATGTAATGTAACACACACCCATACAATGCGCACCACCCCGTGATGTTTTTCTCACTCCTACTAGTGAATGTAATGTAACACACACCCATACAATGCGCACCACCCCGTGATGTTTTTCTCACTCCTACTAGTGAATGTAATGTAACACACACCCATACAATGCGCACCACCCCGTGATGTTTTTCTCACTCCTACTGGTGAATGTAATGTAACACACACCCATACAATGCGCACCACACCGTGATGTTTTTCTCACTCCTACTAGTGAATGTAATGTAACACACACCCATACAATGCGCACCACCCCGTGATGTTTTTCTCACTCCTACTAGTGAATGTAATGTAACACACACCCATACAATGCGCACCACCCCATGATGTTTTTCTCACTGCTACTAGTGAATGTAATGTAACACACACCCATACAATGCGCACCACCCCGTGATGTTTTTCTCACTCCTACTAGTGAATGTAATGTAACACACACCCATACAATGCGCACCACCCCGTGATGTTTTTCTCACTCCTACTAGTGAATCTAATGTAACACACACCCATACAATGCGCACCACCCCGTGATGTTTTTCTCACTCCTACTAGTGAATGTAATGTAACACACACCCATACAATGCGCACCACCCGGTGATGTTTTTCTCACTCCTACTAGTGAATGTAATATAACACACACCCATACAATGCGCACCGCCCCGTGATGTTTTTCTCACTCCTACTAGTGAATCTAATGTAAAACACACCCATACAATGCGCACCACCCCGTGATGTTTTTCTCACTCCTCGTAGTGAATGTAATGTAACACACACCCATACAATGCGCACCACCCCGTGATGTTTTTCTCACTCTTCGTAGTGAATGTAATGCAACACACACCCATACAATGCGCACCACCCCGTGATGTTTTTCTCACTCCTACTAGTGAATGTAATGTAACACACACCCATACAATGCGCACCACCCCGTGATATTTTTCTCACTCCTACTAGTGAATGTAATGTAACACACACCCATACAATGCGCACCAACCCGTGATGTTTTTCTCACTCCTACTAGTGAATGTATTGTAACACACACCCATACAATGCGCACCACCCCGTGATGTTTTTCTCACTCCTACTAGTGAATGTAATGTAACACACACCCATACAATGCGCACCACCCCGTGATGTTTTTCTCACTCCTACTAGAGAATCTAATGTAACACAAACACATACAATGCGCACCACCCCGTGATGTTTTTCTCACTCCTACTGGTGAATGTAATGTAACACACACCCATACAATGCGCACCACACCGTGATGTTTTTCTCACTCCTACTAGTGAATGTAATGTAACACACACCCATACAATGCGCACCACCCCGTGATGTTTTTCTCACTCCTACTAGTGAATGTAATGTAACACACACCCATACAATGCGCACCACCCCGTGATGTTTTTCTCACTGCTATTGTGAATGTAATGTAACACACACCCATACAATCTGCACCACCCCGTGATGTTTTTCTCACTGCTACTAGTGAATGTAATGTAACACACACCCATACAATGCGCACCACCCCGTGATGTTTTTCTCACTCCTAGTAATGAATGTAATGTAACACACACCCATACAATGCGCACCACCCCGTGATGTTTTTCTCACTCCTACTAGTGAATCTAATGTAACACACACCCATACAATGCGCACCACCCCGTGATGTTTTTCTCACTCCTACTAATGAATGTAATGTAACACACACACATACAATGCGCACCACCCCGTGATGTTTTTCTCACTGCTACTAGTGTATGTAATGTAACACACACACATACAATGCGCACCACCCCGTGATGTTTTTCTCACTCCTAGTAGTGAATGTAATGTAACACACACCCATACAATGCGGACCACCCCGTGATGTTTTTCTCACTCCTACTAGTGAATATAATGTAACACACACCCATACAATGCGCACCACCCCGTGATGTTTTTCTCACTCCTACTAGTGAATGTAATGTAACACACACCCATACAATGCGCACCCCCCGTGATGTTTTTCTCACTCCTACTAGTGAATGTAATGTAACACACACCCATAAAATGCGCACCACCCCGTGATGTTTTTCTCACTCCTACTAGTGAATGTAATGTAACACACACCCATACAATGCGCACCCCCCCGTGATGTTTTTCTCACTCCTACTAGTGAATGTAATGTAACACACACCCATACAATGCGCACCACCTCGTGATGTTTTTCTCACTCCTACTAGTGAATGTAATGTAACACACACACATACAATGCGCACCACCCCGTGATGTTTTTCTCACTCCTACTAGTGAATGTAATGTAACACACACCCATACGATGCGGACCACCCCGTGATGTTTTTCTCACTCCTACTAGTGAATCTAATGTAACACACACCCATACAATGCGCACCACCCCGTGATGTTTTTCTCACTCCTACTAGTGAATGTAATGTAACACACACCCATACAATGCGCACCACCCCGTGATGTTTTTCTCACTCCTACTGGTGAATGTAATGTAACACACACCCATACAATGCGCACCACACCGTGATGTTTTTCTCACTCCTACTAGTGAATGTAATGTAACACACACCCATACAATGCGCACCACCCCGTGATGTTTTTCTCACTCCTACTAGTGAATGTAATGTAACACACACCCATACAATGCGCACCACCCCGTGATGTTTTTCTCACTGCTATTGTGAATGTAATGTAACACACACCCATACAATCTGCACCACCCCGTGATGTTTTTCTCACTGCTACTAGTGAATGTAATGTAACACACACCCATACAATGCGCACCACCCCGTGATGTTTTTCTCACTCCTAGTAATGAATGTAATGTAACACACACCCATACAATGCGCACCACCCCGTGATGTTTTTCTCACTCCTACTAGTGAATCTAATGTAACACACACCCATACAATGCGCACCACCCCGTGATGTTTTTCTCACTCCTACTAATGAATGTAATGTAACACACACACATACAATGCGCACCACCCCGTGATGTTTTTCTCACTGCTACTAGTGTATGTAATGTAACACACACACATACAATGCGCACCACCCCGTGATGTTTTTCTCACTCCTAGTAGTGAATGTAATGTAACACACACCCATACAATGCGGACCACCCCGTGATGTTTTTCTCACTCCTACTAGTGAATATAATGTAACACACACCCATACAATGCGCACCACCCCGTGATGTTTTTCTCACTCCTACTAGTGAATGTAATGTAACACACACCCATACAATGCGCACCCCCGTGATGTTTTTCTCACTCCTACTAGTGAATGTAATGTAACACACACCCATAAAATGCGCACCACCCCGTGATGTTTTTCTCACTCCTACTAGTGAATGTAATGTAACACACACCCATACAATGCGCACCCCCCCGTGATGTTTTTCTCACTCCTACTAGTGAATGTAATGTAACACACACCCATACAATGCGCACCACCTCGTGATGTTTTTCTCACTCCTACTAGTGAATGTAATGTAACACACACACATACAATGCGCACCACCCCGTGATGTTTTTCTCACTCCTACTAGTGAATGTAATGTAACACACACCCATACAATGCGCACCACCCCGTGATGTTTTTCTCACTCTTCGTAGTGAATGTAATGCAACACACACCCATACAATGCGCACCACCCCGTGATGTTTTTCTCACTCCTACTAGTGAATGTAATGTAACACACACCCATACAATGCGCACCACCCCGTGATATTTTTCTCACTCCTACTAGTGAATGTAATGTAACACACACCCATACAATGCGCACCAACCCGTGATGTTTTTCTCACTCCTACTAGTGAATGTATTGTAACACACACCCATACAATGCGCACCACCCCGTGATGTTTTTCTCACTCCTACTAGTGAATGTAATGTAACACACACCCATACAATGCGCACCACCCCGTGATGTTTTTCTCACTCCTACTAGAGAATCTAATGTAACACAAACACATACAATGCGCACCACCCCGTGATGTTTTTCTCACTCCTACTGGTGAATGTAATGTAACACACACCCATACAATGCGCACCACACCGTGATGTTTTTCTCACTCCTACTAGTGAATGTAATGTAACACACACCCATACAATGCGCACCACCCCGTGATGTTTTTCTCACTCCTACTAGTGAATGTAATGTAACACACACCCATACAATGCGCACCACCCCGTGATGTTTTTCTCACTGCTATTGTGAATGTAATGTAACACACACCCATACAATCTGCACCACCCCGTGATGTTTTTCTCACTGCTACTAGTGAATGTAATGTAACACACACCCATACAATGCGCACCACCCCGTGATGTTTTTCTCACTCCTAGTAATGAATGTAATGTAACACACACCCATACAATGCGCACCACCCCGTGATGTTTTTCTCACTCCTACTAGTGAATCTAATGTAACACACACCCATACAATGCGCACCACCCCGTGATGTTTTTCTCACTCCTACTAATGAATGTAATGTAACACACACACATACAATGCGCACCACCCCGTGATGTTTTTCTCACTGCTACTAGTGTATGTAATGTAACACACACACATACAATGCGCACCACCCGTGATGTTTTTCTCACTCCTAGTAGTGAATGTAATGTAACACACACCCATACAATGCGGACCACCCCGTGATGTTTTTCTCACTCCTACTAGTGAATATAATGTAACACACACCCATACAATGCGCACCACCCCGTGATGTTTTTCTCACTCCTACTAGTGAATGTAATGTAACACACACCCATACAATGCGCACCCCCCGTGATGTTTTTCTCACTCCTACTAGTGAATGTAATGTAACACACACCCATAAAATGCGCACCACCCCGTGATGTTTTTCTCACTCCTACTAGTGAATGTAATGTAACACACACCCATACAATGCGCACCCCCCCGTGATGTTTTTCTCACTCCTACTAGTGAATGTAATGTAACACACACCCATACAATGCGCACCACCTCGTGATGTTTTTCTCACTCCTACTAGTGAATGTAATGTAACACACACACATACAATGCGCACCACCCCGTGATGTTTTTCTCACTCCTACTAGTGAATGTAATGTAACACACACCCATACGATGCGGACCACCCCGTGATGTTTTTCTCACTCCTACTAGTGAATCTAATGTAACACACACCCATACAATGCGCACCACCCCGTGATGTTTTTCTCACTCCTACTAGTGAATGTAATGTAACACACACCCATACAATGCGCACCACCCCGTGATGTTTTTCTCACTCCTACTGGTGAATGTAATGTAACACACACCCATACAATGCGCACCACACCGTGATGTTTTTCTCACTCCTACTA